>NC_142889.1:12152189-12461022 GCF_051225735.1 Oryctolagus cuniculus
TTGAAAAAGTATTTTAAAGTAAATACATTTTAGCAAAAATGTTTCTTTCTAAATAACCTACTATGTGACATTCTTATAAAAATTAACTTAGATGGACATAGATCAAACAACATTTTTTATTTAAAGACTTTATGTATTCATTTGAGAGGTAGAGTTACAGTCACTTTCCAGATGGCTCAGCCAGAGATAAGCCAATCAGAAGCCAGGAGTTCCCTCCAGGTCTCCCACATGGGTACAGAGAACCACTTGGGCTACCTTATGCTGCCTCCCCAGGCCATAAGCAGAGAGCTGGATTGGAAGAGGAGCAGCTGGGACACAAACTGGTACCAATGTGGAATGCTGGCATCACAGGCAAAGGCTTAGCCCACCATCTCACAGTGTCAGCCCCCAAAAGCCTTTTTTTATTAATGAAAGAGCCTAGACAAATATGCAAAGTTTTAGAAGTCCAGGAACTATATAGAAATTAATCTAACATTTTAAAAGAATTTTAAAAATGTTCTCTTTGGTTAAAAAAACCAAGTCTAGAAATACACAATTTTATAACCTTTATGCATTGTGGGTTTTTTATTTTTTTATTTATTTAACAGGTAGATACATAAATAGTGAGAGACAGAGAGAATAGTCTTCCTTTTTCCATTGGTTCACCCCATAAATGGCCACTACAGCCAGCACTGTGCTGATCCAAAGCCAGGAGCCAGGTGCTTCTTCCTGGTCTCCCATGTGGGTGCAGGGGCCCAAGCACTTGGACCATCTTCCACTGCCCTCCTGGGCCACAGCAGAGAGCTGCACTGGAAGAGAAGCAACTGGGACTAGAACCCAGAACTCATATAGGATGTCGGTGCCACAGGCAGAGGATTAACCAAATGAGCCACAACTAATATCATGGGGGCTGGCGCTGTGGTGCAGCAGGTTAAAGCCCTGGCCTGAAGCACTGGCATCCCATATAGGTGTTGGTTCCATTCCTGGTTGCTCCTCTTCTGATACAGCTCTCTGCTATGGCAGTACAAGATGGCCCAAGTCCTTGGGTCGATGCACCCATGAGGAGACTTAGAAGAAGCTCCTGGCTCCTGGCTTCAGACTGGTGCAGTTATGATGTTGTGACCATCTGGAGAGTGACAGAGAGACCCCTCTCTCTATCTCTACCTCTCTCTGTAAATCTTTCAAAGAAATAAATCTTTTAATAAAAAAAAGCTAATGCTATGGTTAAGAAGCAATTTTATTTTCAGGATGAATGTTTAAACAAATTTCAGTATACCATAGAAAGAAACATCATTTTATTACTTAAATCTACACTACAGAAAAAAAATACTTGGGTGGTATTAACTACTTTTCTATTACTACAAATATACTGCACAGAAATCCACATATTGAAAATTCTATAGAATTTAGGCATTTAGCAACCTGAGTATTTTTGCCCACAACTGCACTGTAAAAATGGATATAACACATATTCATTGTACTATACCTTCCTAGTAATTATCCCAAATAACACACCTCCCAACACACAAGCCTTCAAATAATCTTCATCATGACCCTTGACATTACCATTTTTCTTGCTTTGCCCAATTTGAAATCAGTAAATATGACATTGACACACTTTGAAAAGTACTTGCTTATTGGGGTTTACCTTATTGGACACTTATACTATGAAAAAGTCTGGGAATTGTCTATTGGAGATACAGGGTTTGGGCAAGATCCAGAGCAAACCACCAGATTGAGAGGGTTGTATATTGTGATGCAGGTTAGACTACTGCTTGGGACATATAACATCCCATAAGCAAATTTGTGGTTTTCATCCTGGTTATTCCATACTTAAAATAAAACACCCTGCTGTTGTACCTGGGAGGCAGCAAATGATGGATAAGTACTTGGGTTCCTGTTACCCTCAAAAGAGATGCAGGTAAGATTATTGCCTTCTGGCTTCAGCCTGACATAGCCCTGGCTGTTAGGATAATTAGAGAGTGAATCAAGCAGCAGATGCACAGTCTCTCTCTCCCCCTCTTCCTTTGTCCCTACCTCCTCTCCCCTTTCTTTGATGCTCTGCCTTTTAAAAAAATAATTGCAAAGAAAACCACAACATAATTTTTTTGATTTGTTATATATCAAATGCTGATATACTCTTGGTGAGTAGGGAGGAATTTAATTGCATGCCAAATACAATCAAGAGAATTTCACACAGACATGTTCATGAGCATGATTTATGCCAACCCTGTCAGCAAGGCTGCTGCCACACAAACTGCCTGGATAACATAACAATGCATTGAGGGGTCAGTGCTGTGGATCAGTGGGTTAACACCCTGGTCTGAAGCACCGGCATCCCCGATGGGTGCCAGTTTGAGACCTGGCTGCTCCACTTCCAGTCCAGCTCTCTGCTATGGCTTGGGAAAGCAGTGGAGGATTGTGGGGAGCAACTGAGAGCAACCCAGACTAGACTAAGTTACTGGAATTAAGACTTATTCTATGCATCTGCTCTCCCACAATATGGCACTGGGAGAGGAGGAAACAGCTTCTACACAGCTGCCTCCAGTTCAACCAATAAACAGCAGGACCTGCTTCTGATTGGAGGAGAGCAGCATACTCGGCGTGTGGGTAGCAGAGTTGGGATTGGTGGAAGAGGACTATAAAGGAGGAGACAACATGCACCAGGAGCATCTAAGAGGAACACCTGTGCAGCCCCCGAGAGAGCCGGCCGGCAGTGTGCTGCTCCCCCGTGGAAGTGGGGAAAGTGGCAGGGGGAACCGCCCTTCCACGGAGGTGGAAGGGACGGTAGCCAACCCGGGAAGAACCAGCAGCAAACCCGGGGAGGGCCGAGCAGATGAAAGAACAGCACAGGGTCCTGTGCCATTCCTCCACGAAGACGGGGAGCGACAGAGGATGGCCCAAGTGCTTGGGCCCCTGTGCCTGGGAGACCCAGAAGAAGCTCATGGCTCCTGCCTTCAGATTGGCACAGTTCGGGCCATTGCGGCCAATTGGGGAGTGAACCATTGGATGGAAGACCTCTCTCTCTCTCTGCCTCTCCTTTGACTTTCAAATAAATAAATCAAGCTTAAAAAATATTTTTTACTATATTTGGGCATTGTATTGCATTTTTATTTATATTTTGCAAAGTAATTATCAGCAATAGTCTGATTTACTCTCATTTTAAATAATTAGAAATGGACTAACACTAAATCTCTGCAACATTACAATTGTCAAAAAATGGATAACTGACATTAAATGAGAAAAACTTGCATTATAAACATATTTGATTCACACAATCCATAAAAATATATGGGGAAGTATGGTCATATAAAGACACTTGGTCTCTTCAACTAAAATAATTAGTGTTCCATCCTTGGGTCATATTCCAGAGTTGAGAAAACTATTCTAGTGTTTATACTGAAACAAAAAGTATGCGCAAACACAAAAGTTTTAATCTCCATTAGTTACATAATTAAGAGCTTCTGAAATCCATCTGTCCATCTAAATATCTAACAAATCTTCACTTACTGTTCTAAGGAATGGATCTGAACTTTTCCCTCTACTTGCTGGTTTATGTTACAAACTAGGCAAAAAGTTCAACAGAGGGTTTCATAAAACTCTCAAATGAGGACGGCTAGAATTGAGATGGTCTTGAGTGAAGTAGGACAGGGTACTGACTCTTGGCCCACAGCCTATCCCTGACTTTCTTTATGCCTCACCTATGGTTTGCCCTGTTGAAATTCCCAAGCCTTCTCTGATCCTGCCATTGCCCCTCAGTGACTATTGTGCAAAAGCAGGAACTTCAGTCTTGGATTTATAGCCTAGGTACCCTCATCTCAGGACACAGAAGAAATTGCATGCTTAAAAAATGGGTCTCTATGGCATATTCCTTGAAATAAAATGAACTTTCAGGTATCAAAGAACTAGCTTAGCAACATAGAGTACTGGTTTCTCATACCCATTCCCATGAATTGTTCCCTTGGTCATCACACACCTCTGTCAATGGGGGCTGTTCCTACTGGGGTTGAATATTTGGATTCAATGAGGAATCCTGATATGAATAAAAGTGGGAAGACCATACTCAAAAATAGATGGATAATCTTAAACAAATTCTTTATCTGTTTCTTAAGTATAGATATCATATGATAATTGTAGTTCATGATTTTGAGTGCCAAGTCATAAGAGCAGTTCTAATAAGTAATTTGTACTGGATGAATGGGAATGAAGAGTCCTTGTAGTATAAAGGGAGAGACAAATAGAAAAGAGATTGGATAATTAAGATTCCACCACAAGGATTATGAAATGAGGTTAATCTTTTTTTTTAAAGATTTATTTGAAAGGGAAATAAGGAGAGAGGCAGGAGAGACTGACAAAGAGATAGATGGATCTTCTTTCTTGTGGCTCACTCCCCAAGTGTCTGCAATAGCCAGGGTGGGGCCAGGAGTCAGGACCAGGCAGTTCTATCTGGGTCTCCTATATGGCTGGTAGGGATCCAAGTTCTTGGGCCATGTTCCACTGCTTTCCCAAACACACTCACAGGAATGTGGATCAGAAGCAGAGTAGCTAGGACTCAAAATGGCATGCCAATATAGGGTGCCAGCATTGCAAGCTCTGTCCTAACCCACTACACCACAATGTCAGTCCCAAATGTTAGTGTTCTAAGATTCATCTCTAGTAAATTATATATTCACATGTTTCTGGTGTCTGACCATGTTTTGTTTCATGTTAATTCATTTCTTAATTTTATTCTCAGAAAAGATATACAGAAAAGATTAATGTCATCTTTTAACCAATATACCTTGGTCCTGAATCAATCACTGTTCTTTAGTTAATATGCTGTCATCACTTGGTCTTACATTTATATTCATATTTATATTTATATGTAAATATAAAGTCACGTTTTACATGCATTGGAATTTGAGACACTAAAATATATATTACATGAAAAGTTTGAAGTAATACAATATATTCTAAGTCATACAATTTTCTTAAATAGCATAATTGAGATATAAATGCAACTTACCATGAGATTCACCAGTTAAGAGTATCTATACAATTCACTGTTTTCATTTAGTTGTAATCATCACTATCAACAATCTTAGAATATTTTTATCTCCTTAAAGTGTTGAAGTTGAGTATAGTGTTTAATACACTGCTTGGGTCAGCACATCCCAGACAGCCTGGGTTTGAGTCCCAGCTCCATCCTGATTCAGCTCCAGCTTCCTGCTAATACTCACCCTAGGTCTGTATCACCCAGAAGGTAGAGGCTCAAGTAGTTGGGACACCTAGCTACATTGGTGAGCAAAATTGAGTGCCTAGCTTCCAAATTATAACTGTTTAAAAAATAATTTATTTGAAATTCAGAGAGAGTGACAGTGATTTTTCCATCTGGTGGTTTATTCTCCCATGTCCCCAAATGCCTACAGCAGCCAAAGTTGGCCCAAGGCAAAATTAGGGCTGAGGAATTCCATGCAGGTCTCATCTCCCAAACTGGTGTGGGCCAACATGTGTTGCCTTCCAGGCCTAATAGTCAGAAGCTGTATTAGAAGCAAAGTAGCTGGGATCTGAACTGACCCTCTGAAAAGGGAAGTGAGCATCCCAATTAACACTTAATTCTCAGTGTTATCATGCCTGTCTTACCAGCTCCCAATTTTAACTTAGCTCAGCCTTATTTGTTTTGAATGGAGAATGACCCAGCAGATGGAAGCTTTCTTTCATTGCTATTTGTCCTTGCTTATAAAATAAAAAATTAATAAAAAGAAGGCTGTCTTCTCAATATCCCCAATACTTTCAACCCAAAGTCACTGCAGATGTACTGTTTCTATGGATGTGCCTACAGTGGACATTTCATGTTGCAGGAGATCAGACCCAAGCGTCCTAATGCCCAATACAGAGTCTCCATTTTTCAAGTGTGGTCTGGGCCCTATCTCTCAGCTACACTCACCCAGTGCATAGTTCTGGCAGCAGGCAACTGAGGACAGGAAAAAAATGAGGATGTCATCCCAAGCTGGCAGCTAGCAGGAGAGAGGGCCATGTGTTCTCAGTTGCACTTAGGAGTGGAGTTTCCATTGCACTGAGTCATGATAGGGAAGGTAGGAAACAGGTCTGGATCCATAAGCACTGAGTCTCTCTGCTCTTAACAAATCTGTCTTCAGTAAATATTTCTGTACTTGCTGTGTCTTTGGGATCATTTATAGGGATGTTATAAGAATTTTCCTTTTTTTTTTAAATAAAATTTGTCAGGACTGGCATTGTGGCACAGTAGGTTGAGCCACCACTTGAACTACTCAGCATCTGCATTAGAAACCCAGTTCCAGTCCTCGCTACTATGAATCTGATCTCATTTCCTGATAATGCACCTGGAATGACAGCAAACTATTGTCCAAATGCTTCTGCCCCAGCCATATATATGGGAAACCAAAAGGAATTTGGGGCTACTGGCTTTGGCCTTGCTATGCCTGGATCCTTGGACCACTGATGATGTAAACTCCCTCAACCTTTCTTTGTCACTCTGCCTTTCAAATTAATAAGTAATGTATCTTTTTAAAACTTTTTTTTTATAAAACCTACTAAAATGAAGGCACACATATACTCACACTGTCATGCCAAAATTCTGTCTAGGAAACATACAATCTTAATGCTTACATGCTTTATCAATTATATTTCTAACTGCCAAACAGTAATGACACATTAGCCATAAAAATTAAACTAAATCAAATATCTCTAATAAATTACTGATGTGATCATTTATGTGCTTTGGAGGCTTTGAAGATTTTAGGGAGACCTATGTCATTATAATATAAATTTCATTTTAAATCCTGCAATGGTCACCCCAGTGTTCACTGAACTGGCAATATCAGTGCCTGTGTTGAAAAAACACACTCAATGATAAATTTGTAAATTTCTTAAATACTATAAGTGGTATTCAAAGAGCAGAAAAGCCCACCATAATTCATGATTTAATTAAGTAGATAAACTGAAAAAATATGAAACAACAATGAAAAAGGTACTACAGTGGTATTGGATTTATGCTTTTGGTAATGTAGCTTGCCAGTGTGTCCCTATAATGAAAAGTTTAAGTTTTGAGTAATTATAATTTAAAATTTTGAACATGGTAAGAAAACATCCCTCTGCTGTTTATGTTTTAGAAATTAGATATTGGATAACACACTTATTAAGTTTTATCATTTTCTATTTTTCATCATGTTATAATGTTACTGTGTAATTTTTAATAAGATTTCTTTATTTACTTGAAAGGCAGAGATGCAGAGAGAAGGCGAAGGAGGGAAGGAAGGGGAGGGAGAAAGGAAGAAAGGGAGAGGGAGGGGAGATAGAGAGAGATGGAACATCCATCCATTAGCTCACTCCCCAAATGTCAGAAACAGCTGGGGCTACACTAGTCTGAAGCTAGGAGCCAGGAGCTTCTTCTAGGTCTCCCACATGGGTGTAGGGTCCCAAGTACTTGGGCTATCTTCTGCTGCTTTCCCAGGTGCATCAGCAGGGGGCTGGATCAGAAGTTGAGCAGCCAGGACTTGAACCCACACATATATGGGGTTCTGGCACTGCTTTCAGAGGCTCAAACTTCTATTCCACACTGCTGGCCCCACTGTGTCATTATATGGATTACTATATTTACTTTACCTCCACACAACCATTAAACATCTTCACAATAATGTATCTATATGTACACAGGGGTTTGTGCACATGTGTGTCCATTCATGCACCAATATTTACATCAGTATTGAAAATAATACTGTGAGAAACATTAACACACATTTCAGAAACTAAGTCTTTCTTGGAGACAGCTGCTTACAGGGCAAACCCCTGGGCCCTTTTAAGTACTACAGGCTGATCTGTATCTCTCTAAAATTTATATCATGAAATGCTGACAACCAATGTGACACTATTTGGAGACAGGACTTTAAGCAAATAATTGACATCAAATGATATCATAAGCATGAAGCCCTGATCCAAACTAATCAATGTTCTGATAAGAAGGGCTGCACATAGACAGAAGAAATACCATATAAGGGTGCAACAAGATGGTGGCTATGTGATAACCAAAGAGAGGTCTCAGGAGCAACCAAACCCATTATCTTCTTGCTCTCAAATATATAATCTCTAGAACTATGAGAAATATATTGCTGTGATTCAAGCCACATATTTGACAGTATTATGTTATGGCCACCCAAGCAAAGTAATGCACTTTTTATCTCTGCCTATATTTCCTACAGCCACCTATACCCCCCACAATTATCAGACAAATACAGAAATTAAAAGCCATGGCTGAGGGCCAGCACTGTGGGACAGTGGGCTAAGGCTCCACCTGCAGCACCAGCATCTCATATTGACACTGATTTGTCACCTGGCTGCTCCACTTCCAATCCAGCTCTCTGTTTATGGCCTAGAAAAGCAGTGAAAGATGGCTCAAGCCCTGAGCTACTGCACCGATGAGGGAGACCTGGAGGAAGCTCCTGGCTCCTGGCTCCTGGTTTTGGATCAGACCACCTTCCAGCCCTTGGGGCCATTTAGGGAGTAAAGCAGTAGATGAAGACCTTTCTCTCTCTCTTTCCCTATCTGTCTATAACTGCCTCCCAAATAAATAAATAAAAATTTTTAAAAAAGAGATAATTGATATCACAGAAATATAATAGATCACTGGGACTATTAACAGCAACTAATACACCAACAGGTGGCAGCTCTACCTGGTATGCCACAGTGTCACCCTATTTTGCAGACATTTAAGGAGTGAACCAGCATATGGTAGATCACTCTGTATTTCTGCCTTTAATGAATTAAATAAATGAATAAAAATTTTTAAAATATAAAATAAAATTACAAAAAGTATTTAAAAACAAGAATCAGCATGGGCATTTGGTGCAGCAGCTAAACACACACCAATTTTGATAACCATGTCCCATATCAGAGTGCCAGCTTTGAGTTCAGCAACCCCACTTGTGATCAACTTCCTGTGAAAGCACCCCCTGGGAGGCAGTAGGTGATGGCTCAAGTTATTGGCTCCCTGCCATACATGTGGGAGACCAGGATGGACTTCCTGGCTCCTGTGTTCAATCTGGCTGAGTTGCAGCTGTTGTAGGTTTATTTATTTATTTATTTATTTATTTATTTATTTATTTATTTATTTTTAGAGAGGGTGAAACAGCCAATGGGAGATCTCCCTCCCTCTGTCTCTCTAGCTTTCAAACAAACAAAAATCAATAAATAAGACTTAAAAAAAAAACAGAGAAAACAATTGCAACCATATTACATACTAACCCACTTTCATGGATAATCACTTTAAATGTGCATTATCTTGTTAGGGTCTAAAAAAAAAAACCACCGCCCGAGGAACGACTCCAAGAAACTTTTTCTCTCATGCAACCAGCGAAGGGTTAAATTTATTGATCCAACATGTTGGGGCCCTCTGACAAGGACAGAGGAGCAGTGAGGAACTACAGCATAGGGTTTATAAAGGCAAAAACCACAAAATCGGGAGGAGGGAGAGAATACACGGTTGCTAAGCGGTTGCTAAAATCTTACAATCAGCAGTTATGATTTTAAGACATAGACAAATCACATCTTCATTATTAGCCCAGGTAACCCAGGTGCAACCTTTCTACTTTTAAGCTTGAGCAATCATGCTAGGGGGTTTTTGTGCTCTGCCAAGGGTGGTGTAGTGCACTGCTATTGTCCGACTATTTGAGATCATAGTTTCAGACCAGAGTCTCACGGTAGGGGAGTGCTTTCCCAGAATGCAGTCTCAAGTGCTCCAAAATGGAGTCCCTACTGTCAAGGTGCTACTTTACTCTGTCTTATTTTCACAGCTGCACCAGGAAGGTTTAAACCTGTAAGCTTAAGCTTAACTTTTTACACCCGCACACATACAATTTTAACTCTTCATTCCCCACTCCTTGTTGTGAGGATCTCTAATCTTAGAGATTATTCGTTTTTGTCTCTGTTAATGTGACATATTGTTGTCTTACAACCATGAGTTTAACATTTTTAACTTGTTCCCGCACGAAGGTGATGAGTCTATTTAACACACAAGGTTCTATAGTTACAATTAGGAGTAGAACAATTAAGGGTCCTGTTAGGGCTGACAGTGGAGTAGTAAGCCACGGGGACTGGCCGAACCATGACTCAAACCATCCCTGTTGAGTTTCCCTCTCCCGTTGCCATTTTTTCAGTCATTTTTTGAGTTTGGCCATGGAGTTTCTAACCACTCCAGTTTAGTTGGCATAAAAACATTTTTTTTTTAGGGCCGTGTATAACCCACCCCCATGAAAATGAGATTTAACTCCCGCCTGTTCTGTAATACTGAAATGCAGATACTGGGCTACATCTGGGAGATTGTGGAAGATTTGTCAGGCAGAAGGGGCGGGGATCTCTACCTGGCAGGTTATCAGGTAGAAGGGGGCAGGGCAGGATGCAAAGGCCAAGCTGCCCATGAAACATTGTCAGGATGACTGAGATGTAGATGCATATGCTGGACACATTAGGCCTTTATGTCACACACACATAAGCTCATAACTGACTTTCTGCCTAATATTTTTCCCTCAAGAGGTAATACCCAAAATTTTTCTTTGGGATTATGGATGGAGTTCCGTCTTCTGTAACTTCTTTGAAGCTGGCATGTGGGCGTCGAGGGGGATTTGGGTATTTCCTCTTGCTACCTGTCTTATGGTGTGCAACAGTGGCCTTGGAAAGACTGTGTTGCTCGGTCCAGAGGGCTGCTCAAGTCGTCCAGTGGAATGGGCTGGAAGTCTTGCCTGATGACCATTTGGAGTTCAACAGCTTTTAGTCTGTTAGAGACAAAATGAACAAGGGCATTAAAAACACACGGTGCAAAGAGAAGCATCAAGATTGCAGAATTTAGTGGGCCAAGGAGAGGAAATAGCCAGGATTTTCATGATCAGATGTCAGGCCAGAAATCCCAGCCCTGCTTGGCCTGGTCCTGGAGCTGTTTGACTTTTTCCAGGAAAAGTACAAATTTGGGTTTGTGCCTGTCCAGTTTGATTGACCCAGAGACAATTTTTTTTTTTTTTTATATTTAGTAGCCAGTTTTGCTAGGAAGTTAAGCCAATGTACAAGACTAGAGTCTCAGGCTGGGAAAAGGACAGACTAATGAATTATTTACATTTAACCATTTATATTATGGATTATTGTGCACCCCCCCCTCAAGAGATAGGCCCTTTAAGTCCTCAGTGAGGACCTGTCCAAATCGGTGTAGGGCTATTTGAGTTAGCTGTTACTGAAATCCCTGTTTTTAGGAACTGGCAGGGAGGGCTTTCTAAGCTTAATGTTATTGGATAGACTTTTAAGGCCTGGCTGGGTGTGTGAGGCCCAGACCTATCCATGGGGTGCTGGAAGAGAATTGAAAGAGATGCAAATCTCCTTTAAGGGAGGCACCCTGTTGACTTGCATTACATGGCTGGACTAGGAGGAGAGCTAAATAGGAGGCAGATAGAAATAGGCAACTTGCATTTCACTGACCCTAGGCCATCCCCGCAATAGCAGTGGCTGGAGCTGGAAGCTGGGCAGAGGCTGGGCAGAGCCAAAGGCTTTTTAGCTCAGGGCCACAGGGTCTGTAGTTCTGAACCAGGAGTCCTTCAACACCCAGGGCAGTTCTGTGTCCAGTGGCCGTGCTCTTGGCAGGGCTGACAGAAGGCATTTGCTGTCATGACAGCTGCTTGCCCAGTGCCCTGGCTCCTTATATCAGCAACAGGTGCCATTTGGGGTGCACTGGCCTTGCTGGGTCTCCTTGATGGCAATCACCGTGTAAAGCAGCCATTGATTGGTCTGTTGCCTATCCTCTGCTGCTACCTTGCTCCTCATTTTTCTGGTTTTTAATAAAGTAGACCAAGGAGGCAGCCTCTATGATGTCAGTCAAGCGGGTGCTCAACCCAATCCTGATTTTTGGAGATTTTTTTAATATCAGGGTGAGCTAGAAAAACTATGGTCATGGGCAAATTCTGACACTTAGTATTTTCCTGTGAGTTAAGACCGTGTCCATGAGGAGAACTATGGCCTTTTAGGTAAGATCAACTGTGGTGACCTGCTTGCATACTTTGAGGTCATCAGTGTAACTTTTTACACTGAAAAATTGATCTAGTTGTCACATTATTTTATAGTTTAACCTTTTTTTTATGTTGTTTGGGACCCTATACTGTGGCCAGGCATTATTACAGAAAAGGTCAGTCATCCCTTACATAAGGTCTGGGGATCAAACCGTACATTACAGTGGAGAGTCCTGTAGAACAGTAGTAACTTCCCTTCTGGAAGAGAAAAGAGGAGAAGTGAGGCAGCGAGTTGGGTCTCTAGCCTGATTTTTTGGGCTTTTAGATTTAACTGGCAGTTTAACCAGTGTTTACTGTGTAGCCTGACTTAGAGGAGAAATTGTGGCAGAGGTCTCTGCCATTCTTTGGCTTCCAGGTATTTACCGTATAGCCTGTGGACACTAGAGCTTTCTTGGGTTTTTGGAACCCAGTTTTCTAGCATCTGTTGCATAAACATAACTTAACAGAGACAGTAGAGTACACAATGGATTAACATGAATTTTATGTCTCTTGTTGTCGAATAAACCAGAAATTAAAAAAAAAACCTTGTATATAAGAGTTTACATAATTTAGGATTATTTAACAGAGTTAAAAAAAGAGCTTACAGGACCTAGCTCTAGAAATGGCAGAGTAACCGAATAAGCAGACACTGTTAAAATAGACGTTACAGTTTTTGCAAAAACAGATTCCAAGATTTATGATTTAGACCATTTTTAGATATTTATTAACATTAGTACATATTAAAAAAAAACCATTGTTATAACAGAAGATCAGACTTTAACTTTAGGTTAGTGTAATTTTGGCATTAGCACTTAACTCTGTAAACAATATTTTAAAATTGTAAACATTTTAAAACTTTTTATGACTTGTTTACACCTTTTGAAACTTTATACCCGTAGTTACTTTTACATAGCCTAGAATTGTCATGTATGGACAACCTATGAGAATACATGTTAACAAACTAAAACAGTTTTTTATCAAATTTGAGATGTTAAAAGTATATATAATATATTTTTTCAAGTTCTACTTAGCACTGATGCCAAGATGACTTAAGACACTGAGTTATTAATGAATACCACACCATTATCTGAAATAAAAGTTAAAATTACATTTTCATGTTTTTAAGTAACATGAGGATAACACCTCCTGGACAGCAAACACTAGTGCATGTTTACAACTTTGAAAAGATCTTCCTCATTAAGAGAAACAAGTTTAAAGCATATCAAAGACATGTAAAACTGAGCAAGCAAGCCACTGAGCAAAGGGTGTTTGCATTACCTCAATTTTCTGAACCAATCTGTATTGGCTTACTTTAGTTAACAACATAAAGGCTTGTATACACAGAATTTACTCTTATTTTTATAAGACCACTTTAGCTGGAAAGCAAAAACATAAATACAGCATAGGTCTGACACCATTTATAACATTTTAATATATTTTATATAATCTGAATTGACCCAAGCAGCTGTTACTTTAACAAATTTAGAGTCTCATTTTTTGAGAGTTCCAGGGATCCGGCTGGAAGCCCAAAGTTGGAAGACTCAGTTTAGAATTTAAGCTGTCAGAGAGTCAAACCATTTAGCCAAAATTAGTACATTTCTAATCAGTTGGGTAATCACTCAGACATTAAAAACAGATAAACAATGTAAACAACTTTGCATTGTAGTTTTCCCAATTAAGACTCTAATGGCAATAGAAAAACGCGAAACCTTCAAGACAGGTGAATGCTCTCAGATGAATAACCCATTGTTTAGGTTTTTATTAGGTGCAAAGAGAAAAACTAATCAGTTTGGAAAGGGTTAATGGCTTAAGGTTCTGGCTCCCTTAGGTAAGGCCAGCAGTGGTATTGAATTGGAAATTCCTCCAGGAGAGGTGAGAAAAAGCAGCCCTGGCATGGGGGCTCTGCCTAGAGATATTTGGCTATGCCTGCCTGGGTGCGGCAGGCCACATGGACTAGAATAGAGTGCAGAGAAAGGCTGTGTTCCCCCATTTACAGGGAAGACTGCACACACCAGGGCCTGGCAGGACTAACTGTGGGGTTGGGTAGGTGCGCCGTTTTACTAAGAGTGTTGGGAACCTCCTATAATTTAACCAAAGCCAGATCAATTAGGACTACTGTAGACACTCAGTCAATTACAACAGATAGTTAACTTCAGCTCTTTTCCAGATTTAGTCCTCAGGCAATCAAAGCTTAGCAACAGTAAATAAAAAAACAGTAAATAAAAAAAACAGTAAATAAAAAAAAACAGTAAATAAAAAAACTTTAAGATGCACCAGAGCTACCATAAGCTGCAAAGATGGAAAACTTTCTACCAGGTTGGAAAGGATTAACAGGTAACAGATAACAGCTTTTCCCTAGGTGGAGAGACTTGTGGAATTTCCCTCTCCCTTTCTCCTGGCCAGTGGTATAGGAATGGAGATGAGGAGAGCAAAAGAGTGGGGGAGGGAGCCCCCCGGGAGGAGGAGGAAGGCAGAAAGCAATGAAGCTCCTCATGTCTGGGGGCTGAGTGGGGTTTGAAATCTCCTATCACTCAAGGTTACCCACTACCTAGTTGTCTGAGTTTACCTGGAGGGCCAATATTAGCCTCAACCAAAGCTAAGCCCTGCTCACGTAGCAGTAGGCAGCATGACCAGGCATCCCTCCAAGAGAGAGACCTGGTCCTCGGGTCGCAGTCTGGCAGCCGGGAAGCCAAAGTGAGCTCAGGGGGTCTCCAGGCTCTCAGCCAACTGCCCTTCCTAATTTCCCTCCCATTCCTTACAATCCCTCTGGAGTTTCAGCCTTAGCTAAACCATGGCCGGGGTGACTCCACGTTCTCGGAGAGCTGTGGGGTGCCGGACACTCAACGGTCACTTCCACAGATCCGGTCCCGCTTGAGGGAAGGAATACTGACCTTCGATGTCTTCTTAAAATCCCCGTCTGGGTGCCCATGACGGCCAGGCTGGAGAACGGCCTCTTTCACTCAGCTAATGAGTGGTAAATGGAATGAGCCCTCCGGGGGCCAATCCACTCTGAGAGCAGGTCATTTAGAGACACAGGAAGACTGCCACTTTACCTTTTTGACTGACAAAGAAAGGTTATGTGCCTAGAGGCTTACCTCCGACCAATGATTCAAAGTTAGAGACAAAGGTGTAGACACGGTCTGGCCCATGTTAGCAAACAACACAATGTACACAAACAGACAAACAGCGTAGAGAAGCAGCACACAAGGACCACACAAAGTGTCTACCAAACGGGAGCCATCACGGCGTCCCATACAAATATAGAAGACTAACGAGCTCGATCAAATACCAAAGTTTCGGCAGTACAAACAAAACGTGAGTCTCTGCAGTCTATTTCCCTACTGCAGGCAACCCACCAAACAGGAAACACTGGGCATCCCCAGTTTTCCCTTTCTCCTGGGGCGTCCCCTGGGATGTGGTCTGTGGCTCTGGAGCACGTCTGCCTGCCACAGTCAGGTGGAGCTCTCACTCGAGCCCGACAACCACGCTGCCGATTACAAACAAATAATAAACCTTACCAAACAACAAATCAAAGTGTACACATTTAATCAAAACAATAGGCGCCGTACTTACCCCGAGAGATATCCATTGGAGGCGTCCACAGGCAGCAGTCAGGTCTCGGTGGGACCTCCAAATGTTAGGGTCTAAAAAAAAAAACCCACCGCCCGAGGAATGATTCCAAGAGACTTTTTCTCTCATGCAACCAGCGAAGGGTTAAATTTATTGATCCAACATGTTGGGGCCCTCTGACAAGGACAGAGGAGCAGTGAGGAACTACAGCATAGGGTTTATAAAGGCAAAAACCACAAAATCGGGAGGAGGGAGAGAATACACGGTTGCTAAGCGGTTGCTAAAATCTTACAATCAGCAATTATGACTTTAAGACATAGACAAATCACATCTTCATTATTAGCCCAGGTAACCCAGGTGCAACCTTTCTACTTTTAAGCTTGAGCAATCATGCTAGGGGGTTTTTGTGCTCTGCCAAGGGTGGTGTAGTGCACTGCTATTGTCCGACTATTTGAGATCATAGTTTCAGACCAGAGTCTCATGGTGGGGGAGTGCTTTCCCAGAATGCAGTCTCAAGTGCTCCAAAATGGAGTCCCTACTGTCAAGGTGCTACTTTACTCTGTCTTATTTTCACAGCTGCACCAGGAAGGTTTAAACCTGTAAGCTTAAGCTTAACTTTTTACACCCACACACATACAATTTTAACTCTTCAATCTAAATACACTAAAGATAGAGATTGACATGGAAAAATAAAACCAAGACCAAACTTTGTGCTGTCTATAGGAAATCATTTAAATATACAGACACATGAAGGGGATTTGAAGTCATCTTGGCCAATCACATTTGGTTTGCATAGTCGGAATACATTCAAGAGGTCTGTTGTGCCACATGGTGAGAATAGTTAATAACAATGTGTCCTACTATAGGAAAATAAACAAGAGTTTAGACTTTTAAGTAATCTTATCATGAAAAATAGGTATATAATGTAGTGGATATGATAGTTGCCTTGCTTTGTTCATTTAAATTACATAAATATTTCCAAATTCCATTTTTATCAACTTAAGACAAATACATACACAACTGCTTAAAAATAAAAATATGCAGAAAATAGTCCATTATAATACAAATCCAATGAAATGTAGAAAAACAGCATTCATTTCAGACTAATCAGAATTTAGGTCAGACTACTAGAAGGGTTACACAGTGAGACAACTGGCAGTTCTCCAAGAAGACATTACAAGGCTTCCTACCAGTGCCCCTAAATAGAGCATTAAGATACCTAAGAGAAAACATATAACTCCAAGCAAAACTACAAATTCACCATTTGTAATCAGTACAAATAGATCAACAGTATAAGTACCCAACCAGGGGTCATTAGTAACTAAGAATATGGTTCCAAACAGAAATGTCAGTTAACACTAGGTGAGTAAATAAATAAGGTAAATCTAAGTGTTGGGAAATCAAAAACTAAGTAAGTGCATATGCATGAGAAGTTAGATACTTAATCCTCGTACTCCACTAAGACTTCCTATAGAAGTATAATTTATTCACAATCTATAGCCTAACAACATTTTCATGTTATTTTAAAAAATTACTGTGAAGTAACACATGAAAAAAAATTAAGTAAAATATTATCACAAATAGCACAAAATAAACCAAGAAAAACTCACTGTTGAGAGTAATAGATTTTATGCCATGAAAAACATTAAGAAGAACCTGGACTCATTTACCAGTGGGGGCTGTTAGGAAACTTGGCAGTTTTAGCCAGGTGGCTGCATGGCCCAGCTACCTGAGCCAGGCTCCACCCCCATCCTAATGGGATTCGCTGCTCTGGATTCCCTGCCCGCCCTCAGGCAGTTTCAAAAGGGCCTGTTCCTGAACATGTGCTCTCTTGGTCCTTCTCTCCTGTGCTCTCTTGGCCTCTCTTGGCTTCTCTCCTCTCATCTCTGTTCTCCCTCCTCTCCACCTCTCTCTCTTTCTCTCTCTTTTTCCTTCACTGCCCCTTCACTCTGGTCTGTTGAGTGTTCCCAAATAAACCCTTTCCCTTACTCTGGTGTTCGGTGTGTTTTGTGATGGCTAACATTAATATATAACAGGGGCAGAGGTAGGAGAGATCAAGAAGACCCCTGAGGCCGACAATGCAGCACAGCAGATAAAGCTGCCGCCTGCATTGCCAGCATCCCATATAGGTGTCGGCTCTAGTCCCAGCTGCTCCACTTCCCATCCTGCTCTCTGCTATGTCCTGGGAAAGTGGGAGATGCTCAAGTTCTTGGGTCCCTGCACCCCCATGGGAGACCAGGAAGAACCTCCTAGACCCTGGCTTCAGATCAGCACAGCTCTGGCCATTGTGGCCATCTGGGTAGTGAACCAGAAGATGGAAGACCTCTCTCTCTCTCTGCCTCTGCCTCTCTGTAACTCTGCTTTTCAAATAAATAAATAAATCTTTTTTTCTTTTCTTTTTTTTTTCTGACAGACAGAGTGGACAGTGAGAGAAAGAGAGAGAGAAAGGTCTTCCTTTGCCATTGGTTCACCCTCCAATGGCCACTGCCGCCGGCGCACCGTGCTGATCCAAAGCCAGGAGCCAGGGGCTTTTCCTGGTCTCCCATGGGGTGCAGGGCCCAAGCACCTGGGCCATCCTCCACTGCACTCCCGGGCCACAGCAGAGAGCTGGCCTGGAAGAGGGGCAACCAGGACAGAATCCGGTGCCCCAACTGGGACTAGAACCTGGTGTGCTGGCGCCACAAGGCGGAGGATTAGCCTAGTGAGCCATGATTTGCTTTTATGGGAACCTGGTAACCCACTTGATTGTGTTGATCCTATACCCAATAATTTTGTCTAATTCACCTATCAGCTCATATTTGGTTTTGGCTAGTGTTTGATTTTCTCTACATATCCTAGTATCATTAACATACATTAAGAGTTGTATTTCTTAAAAGCTGACCCTATACCTCACATTTCTTTTTGTTTGTTTAATTTTCCTAATTATGCATCCAGGACAGTGTTGAAGAAAGAGAGGAGAAAACCTTGTCTAAGATTATTTCCAGGGAAAGATCATTTAGTGCTCTGTGTTAATTATGCTGTTTATTATTACTTCTCTGTAGCTAGTCTTAATTACAATTGGGGAATTGCTATTATTTTTTCTATTCTTTTTATGGTTATAAGCTGTTTCATGAAAAGCTTTTCAACATTTAATCTCAATGATCATGTGATTTACTTATGTTTTTCTTATACATAAATTATTTACTTGGTTTATTTTGCAATGTTAATCATCTTTGCATGATATAATGTATCCTGCTTGTTATTGATCTCTTCTGTTTTCATATTTTGCTTAAAATACCTGTGTCTCTTATTAAAGATGTATGTTAAGTTCCTTTAACCTAATCCATGTCACTAATGTAAAGCAATGAATTCAAAAGAAATTCAAATATATTCTCTGTCTGTTGCCACTTTGGATGAATCTGGGAAAATGAGGAACAACCTTCCTTGAATGTCTAGAATTTTCTAAGTCTGAGTCTGAAATTTTGCTTGTGAAATTTTTAAATTCCTTGATTTGATTTTTCAAATACTGATTAGTCTTTTTTAACTTATATGGAAGTTCTCTGTGTTACACAATATCTCTTTCATGGTATATTGATTTACAAAATATGGTGACTTTTGATATCTCTAAAAAATTTTTACTCCTAACTATTTCTCACAATCCTTACTATCTTGTTAATGTTTATAAATGGAGGGGGTAGCTGAGGCACTTTGTGGCATAATGAATAAAGCTGCACCAGGGATGCCAGCATCCCATAAAGGCACCAATTTAAGTCCCGCGTGCTTCATTTCTGATGTAGCACCCCAGTAAGTGGCCTGGTAAAGTAGCTGAATATGGTCCAAGTGTTTGAAACCCTGCAACCCACACAGGAGACTCAGATGAAGCTCCTGGCTCCTCACTCCTGGCTTTTGCCTCCTCAGCCACTGTAGCCATTTGGAGAGTGAACCAGGAGATGTAAGATTCTCTCTCTCTCTCTCTCTCTCTCTCTCTCTCTCTCTCTCCCTCCCTCTCTCTCTCTCCCTCTGTGTGTGTGTGTGTGTGTGTTCATGTGGTTGTGAATAACTATTTTTTGACAGGCAGTTAGTGAGAGAGAGAGACAGAAAGAAAGGTCTTCCTTTTTCTGTTGGTTCACCTCCCAAATGGCCGCTACAGCCAGCGTGCTGCACTGATCCAAAGCCAGGAGCCAGGTGCTTCCTCCTGGTCTCCCATGTGGGTACAGGGCCCAAGCACTTGGGCCATCCTCCACTGCCTTCCCAAGCCAAAGCAGAGAGCTGGACTGGAAGAGGAGCAACTGGAACAGAATCTAGCACCCTAACTGGGACTAGAACCCAGGGTGGCGGCGCCGCAGGCAGAGGATTAGCCAAGTGAGCTGTGGCACCGGCTCATAACTAATTTTTTTTTTTTTTACTCTGCTGCCTCTCTTGTAATTCTTTCAAATAAATAAATCTTTAAGAAGAAAATTTTTGAAGATGATGCTATTTGGATTCCTGAAGCTGGTTATTTGTGTGGTATTTCTCTTTTCTTTCCTTAATGACTTATACTAGTTTTTATTAATTTTAATATATTTTAGAAACCCTTTTTCCTTATTTCTATTCTGCATTTTTCTACAGGTATTGCATTGATGCCTGCCTGCTTTTACTTGCCTCTATTTTGTGGTTTATTCTATAGTTAATTTTATTTCTTAAGAAAGAAACTACAGGGGCCTGGCATTGTGGCATAGTGGGTAAAGCTGCCACCTGCAACCCCAGCATTCCATATTGGTGCCAGTTTGAGTCCAGGCTGCTGTATTTGCAGTCCAGCTTCCTGCTAATGGTCTGGAAAAGACAGCAAGAGATTGCCAAAATGCTTGCCCCCTACACTTATGTGGGGAATCCAGAAGAAGCACCTGGCTCCTGGCTTCAGACTGGCCCAGCTCTGGCCATTAAAACCATTTGGGGAGTGAACCAGTGGATCGATGGAAGATTCTCTCTCTCTCTCTCTCTCAGATAAATAAACAAATCAGTTTTAAAAAGGGAAGCCATAATTACTGGTTCTCAATCACTTGAGGCTCTAAATTTTCTCTAAGCAGGTCTCCAACTACTGTGACAATTTATATTGCATCTCCTGAATTTTTTTGCTGTGTTTACAAATCCTGTAATAATATGCCCTGTCTGCCTCCTAATGTTTCCAGTTCCATGTGTCTGCTCACCTTGCATATTTAATCCTGTTCCTAAAGCCCATATGTTATTTGCAATTTCAACATCTCCTTTATCTGGGACCCTTGTTCATTTTGATAGTTTTGTCATTTAAAAAGTGTCATCCAAGCCAGCTCTTTAAATCTTCTACTCCTTGTGTCTGCAGCATGTACCAGCTGTGAGAGTGCTCATCCCTTTTATGTACAGCACATCTCTCTGCAAGTCTCCTGCTGGGCCTGCACACCATGCCAGTCCTCATGGGTCCCCAGCCACTCTGTATGTAGCCCTAATTTTCCCTAAGTGCTGACCTCCCTTGTCCATACAACCTGTCAGGACTTGTGTGTCTCCAGTCTTTCTCTGTATAGAGTGACCTTTCTCCTGCCCTGCAGTGACTTCGTCCCTTTACTCCCAGTTCATGGAAGCCTTTGGGTACCACTCTGACCTTTGCTTACAACTACAGCTCCCTTCAGTTGTCTGCATGCTACTTACCTGAAGCCAATGTCTTCCTTTTGTCTTTGGAACCCCTGTGACTCCAGCCCACGCCTTTTTTCTTGTGTCCCCATGTCCAGTGTCCATGCCCCATATTTCCTAATCCCATGTGCCTTCAAGAGCCTCCACCTACTGGGACAGCTTGGCTCTCTGTTTATCTACTAAAGAACATTGTGATTTCATTCAGGTTTTAGGCAGTATGAGTAAAGCAGCTGTATGTTTTTATCCTAGATTGTGGGTTTAAGCTTTCAAGTTAGCTGGGTAAATATATCAGGACATCTTTCCTGCACTGTATGATGATGCTATCATAACTTATCCAGATATCTTGTGAAGGATTTAGCCATTTTGACCAGTAATGAATAATATTTTTGAATACTCTACATCCTAGTAAACAATTGGCACCATCATGATTGTTTATTAAGACCATTTTATAATTATGTAGTGTTTCTACCTCATAGGCATTTAATTTGCATTAATTTTACGGAACATTCATTCTTTTATCTCACAATCCCCTAAAGTTCAATATATTGTATGTTTTTATTTCTAATCTGCATATATCCTATGTAAATATAACTCAATTTATCTAGGTTAAGTTGGAGGATTTATCACCTTATTAAATGTCACAAGCTTCATGAAATTTGCAGGTAATTCTGGTGGATATATATTTTCCAAGTATTACCTCCCATTGTGGTGCTATTTATCTTCTGCTATTTAAATATATGTTAGAGAACATCTTTAGTTAACACAGCTCACATTATATATTTTTATGGATCATGCATTCAATGCTGTATGTAAAACCTCTCATATAAATAAAGTTATGTCATGTTTAAAAGATAGAATAAGGCCGGCGCCACAGCTCAATAGGCTAATGCTCCACCTGTGGAGCTGGCACACCAGGTTCTAGTTCTGGTCTGGGCACTGGATTCTGTCCTAGTTGCCCCTCTTCCAGGCCAGCTCTCTGCTGTGGCCCAGGAGTGCAGTGGAGGATGGCCCAAGTGCTTGGGCCCTGCACCCCATGGGAGACCAGGAAAAGCACCTGGCTCCGGCCTTCGGATCAGCGCAGTGCGCTGGCCACAGCACACCGGCCGCAGCAGCTATTGGAGGGTGAACCAACAGCAAAGGAAGACCTTTATCTCTGTCTCTCTCTCACTGTCCACTCTGCCTGTCAAAAAAAAAAGGTAGGATAAAACAGTGTAGCTACATTATGATTATACCTGTGTAAAAACACTTGGATAGGAAAAGGTGTCCAAACTGTAATAACAGATTTTATAAAGCTAGAAGACTCATGGGTGATATTTTTTCCTTTATTCTAAATAAAATGTTTTTCATTTTGGAGAAAGGGAATTCTGAAAAGCATTAACATGAACAATAACCCTGTGATTCCATCATCCACAAAAGTCACTGCCAATTCTGAAGTAGGTTCTGCTTTGTTTCTGGATTTCCCCATATAGCCTATTCTTCAATTGATTGTATGGTGTTGATGCACCATACTCTGCATGTTTTATATTATAGCTTGCTGGCAATTTTTCATTGGAAAAGAAATGACAGAGTCATGTCCTTACTCAAATTTGAAAACCCCTCCAGGGACTGGCTTTGTGGCCTATGAAGGAAAGCCATAGCCTGCAATGCTCATATCCCATATGGACTCCAGTTCTCCAGGCTGCTCCTCTTCCAATCCAGCATTCCACTAATGGCCTGGGGGACGCACATTAAATCTGTGTGGGTGCAAACTGTTGAAATCTTTACTTATCATATACTAAGTTGATCTTCTGTATATAAAGATAATTGAAAATGAATCTTGATGAAGAATGGGATGAGAGAGGGAGTGCAAGATGGGATGGTTGTGGTGGGAGGGAGGTTATGGGGGGGAACAGCTGCTATAATGCAAAAGTTGTACTTTGGAAATTTATATTTATTAAATAAAAGTTGAAAAAATAAAAATACAAAAAAAGTCCTATGTGTTTAGCCCCTGCCACCCACATGGGAAACCTGGAAGAAACTCCTGGCTCCTAACTTCATCCAGAGAGTTGGCATAGAGGTGGATAGAAGTCAGGAGAAGACTGAAGCAAAAGGGAGCATTGTGGCCCTCCCTCCACCCCAGGTCATCTGGGGGAATCTTAAAGCTGTGAACTCTATCAGCAGGATTCCTGACCTCAGTGCTCCCCTCCAGGGCAAATGAAATTTGTCTCAGGCCTTAGTCTTACACAGGGGTGGGCTCCCAGAACAGGAGGCACAGCTAGGCATAGAGGGGCACCCTCCCCTATTTAACTCTCCTAATCTGAGCTCTGGGTTGAGGCAGTGCAGGGTGATGCTGAAGCCAAGGATTATGTGCTAACTGCAGAAGAGGGAACCTGAGGGGCCCAGTGGCAGTCAGAGGCCTTCCTAGTCCAGAGCTGACCAGAGCTGACCACGGAAAGGAATGGGGATGGAAGACTGAGACTTTCAAGGCATATGTTCAGAAAGGCATGGGTTAGCCCTGAAATGTTGTAGATGGCAAGGAGGAAAGAGAGAATCTGACAGCTAGGAGGAGGAAAGCAGCAGGCTGATGAGATCTTTCCCAGCAGTGCAAGCACAGGCTGGTGAGTGTGGAGGGTGGGTAGTGACAGTGTCCTGAGTGTGCCTGGGGCATAAAGGAGACAAGAGATGGGCAGCGGGCTGGTGGAGCAAAGGTGGGTGCATGAGTCAGGAAAGAGGGAATGGACGATGGGAGAACAACAGGGTGATGCATCTTTGGCCCTCATGTCACCTATTGCTACTGCCTGGATGCCCACAATTTTCTCCTTTCCTTAAAGAGAGGCCAGATTCAGTGGCACCTGTTGCCTGGAGTCTACTACATCTTGGGGGGCAGGTGATGGATGTGGGTGGGTGGGTCCTGTGGGTACAAGCTCTCCTTGCTGGGGAACCAGCAGAACCCTGGAGCCAGGCTGCAGCCACCTGGGGTCCACAGGAACCCCCGATTTCTGAGCGACCTGGTGGCTTTGATGGCCACCTCGACTCCAAGCTGCACAGCCAGCTAGGTGTGGCCCTCTACAGTGCCCAGTGGTTCCGGCCTCGCACTGCCCCCAAGGCATGATGCTGCCAGCTGGAGTTGAGGACCATAAGGATAGGGGAGCTTGGGAATAATATCACCAGAGGGATCCTAGGCCCTGTGCTGCCAGCGCAGGTAAATCTACTGGCAGCACCAGTATCCCATATTCCCTACTAATTCCATAACTGCGTTCTCTGCTAATGAGCCTGGGAAAGCAGTGGAAGATGGCCTAAGTGCTTGGGCCTCTGCACCCCCATTGAAGACCATCAAGATATTTTGGAGCTCCTGGCTTCAGCCTGGCCCAGCCAGTAGATGGAAGGTCTCTGTTTCTGCTTCTACTTCTCTTTGTAACTATGCCTTTCAAATAAATACATAAATCTTTTTTAAAAAAGTTAAAATTATCAATTTATTTTTCAAAGATGAGTGATCTTAAAACTCTTAAAACTCTATATCTGGTCTATAGTTCTTGATCAAAGCATCCTGGTTAAATGAGTGACAATGTTTTCAATGATGTGGAGTCTTATTTTGATGGAATGTTTTAAACTTCAGATGATTGTGTTTTTTTTTTTTTCATATCCAAAATTCTAATTCTGGCCATTTCTCTCATTTCAGGGGTAAACCAGTGGATAGAAGTTATCTCCCTCTCTGTGTGTCTCTCCTCTCTGTGTAACGCTGCCTTTCAAATAAATAAATCTTTTAAAAAAATGGAAGGTTCTGCCATATAGGGAAGGACCCTGTGTGAGAGATTTAGAAATATTCAGGCTGGGGTTATTCAGTAAGGACTAGTTGATTCTATCACTGGGATTATTTGATTCCATAACCCAGAAGTATTGCCAGGCCTGTTCTTCCTCAATTGGGAGATCAAACAGGAATGGCTTGTTATCTCCCCTTATTTGTTGGAAATGAGCAGAAATGCCTGTCTTATTGCCATTATTTTTTCCCTTTATTCTGTGATAGGTGAAACCCATGGCTTTCTGATAATACTGTATGGTATAAAAACTGTTTATGTTTTGATCCCCAGACCTTAAAGAAGGAATGAGCCATCATTTTCTGTAGTATTCCTTGGCTGCAGTAAATTTGAGGGAAAAAAACACAGCTAGATAATTGGAACATAAATTTTAATACCATTTTATAGCTAGAACTATTGTGTCATATGTGTGGTAAATAGATATCCCTTATGTAGAGGCCTTTATGGCAGTGTAACCAACTACTACTGAGAACCCACTGTAAGGCAATGCCTGCCAATCTATTGCTGGTCCCTTCTGGAGCATTGTTCCAGCAAAGGGGCCTTCCACTAGCTGTGGTAACCCCTTACTGCCCATAGTCTTCTTTTTAAGATTGATTTATTTATTTGGAAGGCAGAGTTAGAGAGAGAGAGGCCTTCCATTTGCTTGTTCAGTCCCCAGATGGCCACAACAGCCAAATTTGAGCTGATCTCAAGCCAGGAGACTAGAGCTTTTTCTGGGTCTCCCATGTGGGTGCAAGGGCCCAAGTACTTGGACCATCTTTATTGCTTTCCCAGGCAATTAGCAGACATCTAGTTTATAGGGGAGAAGCTGGGACTTGAACTGGTGCCCATATGGAATGCTGATGCTGCAGAGAAAGACAAACCTACTATGCCATGGTGCCAGCCCCTCATAGAATCTTTGGAAAGGGAGAATCCAACCTCCAGAGAGGACCATCAGTTGACAGAGGCCGGCATACCCTTGGGTGCCACTGGGCAAGGAAGGTGGGTATGCTCATGGAGATAAGATGAAGAGGATGGAGCAACTGGGGATGATATGGCACATTGCAGGAAGCTTGGATTGTGCATAAAGACATAGCCCAGACCTCATACATCTTGTCCAGATTGAGAGTCTGGTCTGTGATGTGATGCAGATCTTGGTGCTGAGACAGCCCAGGTGGTGCAGAGAACATCAATGAAAGTGGCTAGGAGCTCAATTTTTTGTTGTTTGCTGTTATTTGTGTAGTTGCTCATGGAGATGGCTAGAGTTCAGGATTCCTAGTGTCCCCCTTCCTTGATGCATGGAGCTTCTGTCTGGACCCATGTGTAATCCCTGGTTCATTAGATAAGAAATGGAGGTAATTTGGCTGTTGTCAAAATTGTGTGCTGAATGGTGAGTAGGATAGTTTTTGTCTTGGATGCAGATCTCAAATATCCTCCAATATCTATGATATCCAGTGTCACTACTAGCAACTGCAGCATGGTCTACACCATGTACATTTCCTCACCCAGCAAGCCAAGCTAGTAGATGTGTAGACAAGATCAAGTGGGTAATGATAGCAAATGTGCCACTCCCATGAGCTCAATGCTGACAGCAAATTAGCACTAGGAACAGTATGCTGTTATAGCAGCATCTGGCATCAAGAGAAGGAGCAGACCTTGTAGTTTTCAATGGAATCCACTAGAGAACGTGGGAGTAGTGGCTGGGTTTATAGTTATAGGCATACTGATGGACAGAGGGTGTCAGCTCCCATTGCCATCAAACCAGCCCCAAGTTTCTCAACAATGAACAGTCCTTTTGCACTGAGTCTACTTCTTTATGATGCTATTTTTTGAGTTTAGCTTTCTCAGCTTTTTCTAGCTTTTTTTTTTTTTAAAAAATGGGAAGTCTGCCTTATTGATTTTATGTATTTTTTCTTCATAAAATAGAGCTTTTTAGATCTAGTAATTTCCATCTACCACTCTTTCAATCATGAGTTCCTGTATAATGTGTGTTCATTTTCAATCATTTCCTAATATTTTATAATTTCCCTTGAGGTTTTTTTTTCCACTCCATTATTTACTTTTTCCCCACAATGTACTGCTTATTTTCCACTTATATTACAACTTCTCAAGTATCCTTATGGTTTTGACTTTTAGAATTTATTAAAAAAAATTGAAGGAGAGAGAGAGGAGAGAGACAGAGAGAGAGGGAGAGAGAGAGAGAGAGAGAGACAGAGAGAGGGAGAAAGAGAGAGAGAGAGAGAGATTGCACAGCTTCCTAGATGCTCACAACTGTTGGAGTTCATCCAGGCAAAATGGAGCCAGAAATTCGGTGTAAGTCTTCCACATGGGTGACAATGATGCAATTACTTCAGCCATCACCTGCTTCCTACCAGGATGCATATTAAAAGGAAGCTGAAATGAAAGCAGAGCCAAGACTTGAACTTAGGTGCTCTGATTTTGATTTGGATATAACACACATCTTTTTTTTTACAAAAAATATTTATTTAAATTTATTTGATAGAGTTACAGAGAGAGGTAGAGACAGAGAGAGAGGTCTTCCATCCGCCGGTTCACTCCCCAGATGGCCGCAATGGCTGGGGCTGCACTGATCTGAAGCCAGAAGCCAGGAGCTTCTTCCAGCTCTCCTACGTGGGTGCAGGGGCCCAAGGACTTGGGCCATCTTCTACTGCTTTCCCAGGCCATAGCAGAGAGCTGGATCAAAAGAGAAGCAGCTGGGACTAGAACCAGTACCCATATGGGATGCTGGTGCTTCAGGCCAGGGCTTTAACCCTTGTGCCACAGCGCTAGCCCCAAAACACATTATCTTAACCACTAGACCGAATACTCATAATTGTGGTCAGAGAATATATCTTAAATGATTTGAGTTAATCAAGGTTTATTCAGGTGATTTTATGATGTAGCAAATTGTTTTCTGTGGAAAATGTTGCATGCACACTGAATAAAAGCCATATTCTCTTGATTAGTGTGGAATATATCAATTAATTTTGTTGTTTTATCATATTCAAATATTCCAAATCCTTTTCAATCTGTTTCATAGTTTTGCCATCCATTTCTAAAAGAAGGATACTGGCAAATCCAAATGCTATTGTTGAAGACTCTGCTTATCCCTTTATCTCATTTTCCTAAAATGTTGAGCATTTCTGTAGGAGAAATATATATCTATATTTGTTATATTATTTAAATTGTTTGACATTTCTATTACTAAAAGATGCCCCACTTTATCTTTAGTAACACTGTTTGTTTTAAAATGTTTCTGTCTATTATTGAGGTGGCCAGCCACTATAAATCTCCCTCTGTTACATTTTGGTATATCTTTGTTTCATCATTTAAATTTTCAGCTCTTTTTATATGTTAAATTTTTCTTCTTCTGTACACAATATATTATTTGATAGCATTTATTTGAAGTCCACATGACAACTTTTGACTTTGGAATATTTCTTTATTTAAAAAGTGTAGTGACAGAAAAATGAAGAAGAGAAAGAGAGAGATACTTTTCATTTACTGTTTTAGTTCTCAAATATCCACAAATTTTAGGGCTAGGCCATGCTGAAGCCAGAATCCACGAACCACTTTCAGGTCTCCCAAAGGGAGATAGCCTTCAAACCATATTGGCCAACATACATTGCCTCCCAGGCACCTTAACATGAAGATGAATCAAAAGTGTAGAGCAACAGAAACTCAAACCATGCTCTATTTGAGATGCAGGCATCACAAACAGTGTCTTAACCCCAAAATTCCCACCCCAATCTTCACTTTTTAAAAACATTTTATTTTTAACTGACATACACATATTTGTAGGTAAGTACATTATTTTTTGATAAGCAAGATTATTTGTAAATCCAGTCAGCATACATAAATGATCTAAAACTTCAAAAGAAAAATAAGTTTTAAAATCACTTAGAAAGCTATCTTTAGGAAAGTGATTTTCCTTAGACAATAACCAGACATAATCTAACCAGACACCAGCATAATTGGCAAAAGTTCCATAAACTGGAGGTGTGTGCTGTTTGCTGCTGCTCCACAGCAGGCTTACGCTAAGAGTTGCACTATAAACTCTGAAAGAAAAAAAGAACACCTGCATTTTTTCCTCTTGGTAGAAGAGAAAAATCTCAGTTATGGGATCAACCACAACACAATAAAAACCTGCATGAACTAGATCAAAATATTAATAACAGAATTCTGGTATGAATAACTTGTATGTTATTCTAGGACACTTACAAGTGGAATCCTCCTGTTACTGTTTTCATTACCACCTGGAGGGTTAGTTGACTTATGGTAGAATGAGGACTTATGCAAGGTATATTGCACAAAGCATTTTACTACAATGAAGACAAGTGCAGTCTAGTTAGAAAACCAGATGTAAGTGGTATATGTCTATGACAAGACTCTCCACCACATGTGGATGTAGAAGATTAATTTAAAATGTTGACACTACAATATATAAGTGCACATAGTGTATTCTATAGCTGCCAGTTTCACTTTTTTTTAAGAGAGCTGTAAGATACACTGTGGTTGAGACTTGGATCTTCACCCTTGTAAAAGTTCATGTTCTATCACCATGATACATGGTCAGACTTAATAGCCCCAGTCACTAAATATTTGGATCAAGGTATAACCAGTTTTCTTGCAAATATAATTTTTAATCAATGCTATAACATTAATAGCTACAGTACAAGTCATTAATACACAGCAACATGCATCAAGAAAGCAAGAAATATCACCCATCTCTTCTGCATTTTAGTAATGTAACTCCTGAGCAATAGGGCTCACATCATTGAGATCTGTGAACATTTTTCATATTCATACTGAAAGATGTAATGTCATTTTACAGTGCAATATATTGTAAGAAATATATGCAATACATTATAAAAAATTCTTACAAAAAGGTCACAAGTTAAACCAAAGTATTTTACAGAAGCCACTATAGAATCCCACAAAAACTGCCTTCACTACACCTTTCTCCCCACATACAGTGAACGAACTGGGTGATTCTGAATGTGATGATGACTCTCAGTGTGAATGCATACAAATTAGTATCTTCCAAGAAATCCACTAAGTGTGACTCACTAGCCTCCTGAAGTGCACCGATGACTGAATTCTGAAACTTCAAATCGGTCTCGAGAACTGGGCGATCTCCCTCATCAACCTTTGATAGTCAGCTTCCAGATGAAAGGCTTGGTTGATTTCTGCTAATGATGAATCTGCAAAAGTGACAGGATCTGGGCCTGTATGTAATGAGGCTTATTTGCTCTACCAGTAGAGGGAGCACTTTTCCTGGCATCTTTTGTGGCCATCTGTTTATAGAGGGGAGAGGCTTTCCCTACATAAGACAGGTGCGCCTACATAAGACATGTGCAGCTGGCTTACTTTGGGCTATTTTCTTTTACCTAACACTGTAGTCTGAGGTTGCTTCTCCAACTGTTGCACCAGTTTTGCTTCCCAGGGAACATCTGCAGTTCCCAAGCAAAGAAGTAATGCTCTCTCAAGGAACAAATTGCTCTGTGCTCAAAATGTGATTTTTTTTATTGTTTTGTTCTGTTTTGCCTTTTTATGAGTAATTTATTGTTACATTGGATTCTCAAATAATGACATTTACATGGTAACTAATACAACACAATTCCTATTCATTGTCATTTATAGACACAATTCAAAGAATGCAATACTTCCCTGCATTCTTCCTCCCATTCCTTTTCTTTTTTCCTTTATTTCTTTTGGAATTTTTGATATTCCATTTTCCTTTTTTAAGATTTATTTTATTTATTTGAAAGACATGTTACAGAGAGAGGTAGAGACAGAGAGAGAGAGGTCTTTCATCTGCTGGTTCACTCCCCAAATGGCCACAATGGCTGGAGATGCACCAATCCAAAGCCAGGAGCTTCTTCCAGGTCTCTCCCAAGGGTGCAGGGGCCCAAAGAGGCCATCCTCCATGGCTATCCCAGGCCACAGCAGAGAGTGGGATCAGAATTGGTGCCCACATAGGATGCCAGCGCTTCAAGCCAGGGCTTTAACCCACTGCTCCACTTTACAAAATAAAGAGTTCAACAAATAAAAAATAAAAACAGCATAGCTCATCAGGAATATATACAAAGGCTATAAATAAAAATCAAATAAAATGATGTCCATTTCAATTATATACAGTAAATATTAAAATAATCATAGATCATTGCAACTGTAGTACATCATTCTTAACCATTGGTTTGTCTAAGATATAAAGGTTGACAAAATTATATTTGCAGTGATATTGATACAGGAGTGCCTTTTTTGTTTTTGTTTTTTATTTTTAAATTTTAGCCACCACCAGTCTAGAACTGCTTCCTTTTAAAGTTTGGGTCTCATCGGTGCTGTGGCTCACTAGGCTAATCCTCCGCCTGCGACGCCGGTACTCCAGATTCCAGTCCTGGTTGGGGCGCCAGTTCTGTCCCGGTTGCTCCTCTTCTAGTCCAGCTCTCTGCTGTGGCCTAGGAAGGCAGTGGAGGATGGTCCAAGTCCTTGGGCCCTGCACCTGCATGGGAGACCAGGAGGAAGCACCTGGCTCCTGGCTTCAGATCGGCGCAGCGGCTGTAGCAGCCATTTGGGGGATGAATCAATGGGAAGAAGTCCATTCTCTCTGTCTCTCTCTCTCACTGTCTAACTCTGCCTGTCAAAAAAAAAAAAGTTTGGGTCTCTGCTGACAGATTTCAGATTCAAAAGGGTTCCATAACCTTGGCAGCTAATGTTAAGAACCTCGGGTGATCACTGATATCATACATGAGTGTTAACTGTTAAATTAGCAACAGGAGTCACTGTATACTTACTTCCCATGCAGGACTTCTGTCCTCAATGAGTTGTATTAAGAGAATTAACTATACAACTTGTTCTCAGCTTTTTGTGTGTGTGCAAATTATTGAAATCTTTACTTAGTACAGAGCTAGTCTTCTGTGTATAAAGTTAATTGAAAATTAATCTTAATTGAGAATGGGACTGACAATGGGAGAGGGAGGAGTAGTTGGAGTGGAGTAGGGGTGGGAAGGTGGGTATGGTGTGAAGAATCACTATATTCCTAAAGTTGTAGTTATGAAATTTGTACCCATTAAATAAAAGGTTTCTTTGGGAAAAACAAAAGTTTGGGTCCCTGGTTTGCAAACTGAGGCATGCATCCAGACCAAAAATAATATAATCGACAGTCAGAAGAATGGTGTGAAGATGTATTTGGATAGACTTTTCCTAGGATTTATTATATAATTTATTTGAAAAGCAGAGTTGCAGCAAAGGAAGGAGGGAGGGTTCTCTCCTCAAATGGATGCAATGGTCACCATTGGACCTGGCCAAAGCTGTGAGCCTGGGAATACTTCCAGGTCTCTCATTTGGTGGCACTGTCCCAAGCACTTGGGCCATCCCCTGCTACCCACTCAGGCACATCAGCAGAGAGCTGGACCTGAAATGGAGTGGCCAGGACTTGGACCTGGACTCATGGAATGCCAATGTTGCATTCATTGATTTAACCAGCTGGGCCCAAATGCCAGGCCTTGAATTGCTTTGTCATTTCATGCTGGGAGGTGACTACTGCCAGAGAGGATGGCAGTGTTTTCTGTCTAAGGCTACATGTCAGGAACAGGATAAGGAAACTCTCCAACATCAAGTAACAAAAGCTAAACAAGGGGCCCGGTATTGTGGTTCAGTTGGTTAAGCCACCACTATGTGAGTGCTTTTTTTTCTTTCTAGTTTTAAGAACAAGGCAAAATTGGACTGCATGGGAAAGCAGTGGGAATATTCATCCCTTTGTTAATTTTTTTTATCACAAATTGTGACATTTGAAGCCTTTGAATTTCCTTGTATTTCACCATCTTACTCATTTTAATTTGGCCTGTGGATTTCCACTTTATCTAGCCAAATTTTAACTTCCAAAAACTTAGTTTACTTTTAATTTGTTACTTATTCTGTTAGAGTCACTCTGCTTCCTATGGAATAATTGAGTTCATTTGACCATGGAAAATTGAAGCATTGTTATAATTAAAATCAAGTATAATAAGTGAATACCTTATTTTTCTTCTCTTCTTTTTGTAATTTCCCCAAGATCATATGTTGTATTTTGTTTAAATTTAGGGCTATCCATAGCTACAATTGTAATTTGGGCTACACTATGGATTTCACCCATGAAATTTTGAAAATAGGTGCATATTGGAAGCTGTGAAAGTTAATTTTAATAAAGACTTATTTATTTTAAAGGCAGAGTTAGAGAGAGAGAGAGGGATGGAGCAAGGGAAGGAGGAAGAGAGAGAGACAGAGAAAGAAAAAGATCTTCCATCTGCTACTTCATTGCTCAAATGGCTGCAATGGCCCAGGTTGGGCCAGGCTGAAGCCAGGAACCACGAGCTTCATCTGGATCTCCCAAATGAATCCAGAGGCCCAAGATGTTGAGCCATCCTCTATTGCTTTCTCAGGCACATTACCAGGGAGCTGGATTGGAAGTGGAGCAGCCAAGAGTTGAATCAGCATCCATATGGGATGATTGCATCATGGGCTCTGGCTTAACCCATTAAACCACAATGCTAGTCTCAAAAGTTAATTTAGACCCTGTTCCATGGAAACACCATAGTTCATCAGTGTCCTTTTAAATCTGCTTATTATATCATTAAGCATTATAATTTCTCCTTGGATCAAAGTATGGGCTTTTTAAAAACACACACATATACACAAGAATAATTTATTCATTTTTGTATTTTCTTTCCCTTTCTCTGATATCTAGATTTTAATGGACATATTTCTAGGGTTCTATTTTTTATTCATCTTATTTCTCTCCTTTTCTCACTTAGGCATTTGGGCACCTAAAATCACAGTTTTTGATTTTCATATTTCTTTGAATTTTTTTTTTTTTGTGGAGCTTGTGGGTGGGTGCAATTTAAGCTGGTAGGGATTGCGTATATTACTTTGCCAAAGTCACCATGACACATTACAACAAATGGGATGGTTTAAATCACCAGAGATTGTTTCTCACAGTCCTGCACATTGGAAGTTCAAGATCAAGGTGTCTGCAGGCTTGGTGACTTCTGCGACCTCACTCCCAGGCTTCCAGTCAGCCAGCAACTTACTGTGTGTTCACATGGTATTTCCTCTGTCCATGTGAATCCCTGCTGGCTCTCCTTATAAGGTCAGGTGTACATCTGGATTAGGGCCTCACACTTGATATCATTTTCCTTCTGTTACATCTTTAAAGGTCCTGTCTCTAAAAACAATCCCATTGGGGGTTAAGGCTGCAAGATATTCACTTTTGGGAGAATCAGTTCAGCCCATTACAGTGAGAGGTCCCAGTGCTCTGCCTCAAGGAAGCCAGGTCTCAGGAGGGCTTAGTGTTTGAAATGAGGGTTAGGATTCCTCATATTATTTTCTACGCTACCTCTCAAATGCACACACACACTTACAAACTCCTGTGTATGCATACAAAAAATATAAATGTCTAAATGTTGTATTCAGGTAAAATCAACTTAGTAACCAATAAAATTGAATATTAGAAAATATTAAAATGGATAAGAAATAGGAAAATGAGAACACAAGTAGTTCTATAAGAGTATATATGATTCCGTCATTCATCGTTCCCAAAACACATGTATCATAGTATGAGAAACAAAACTAAAACTATTCTTTACAGGAATACAGACCAGTTTCCAAGAGGGATGTTGTCCTAATTATTTTATAAACTTTGAATTAATGTTAATCTGTTTGAAACTATGATTATATGACAAATAGGGAATATAAGTTCTGAGAGCATATCAATCTATTATTATAGCAACAGGTTTAATACTTCCTTTGATCTTCGAGCAATATCTACTAAAGTAACTGCAGAGTGGTTCATTATGGATTTTTCAATTCCTTGCCAGTGTTATTTTAAAGATTTATTTTATTTATTTGAAAGAATTACAGAGAGGTAGAGGTAGAGAGAGAGGTCTTCCATCTGCTAGTTCACTCCCCAGATGGCCACAATGGCCAGAGCTGCGCCAATCTAAAGCCAGGAGCCAGGAGCATCTTCCCAGCCTCCCACGTGGGTGCAGGGGCCCAAGGACTTGGGCCATCTTCTACTGCTTTCGCAGGCCACAGCAGAGAGCTGGATTGGAAGAGGAGCAGACAGGACTATAACTGACGTTCATATGGGATGCCCATGCTTCAGGCTAGGGCTTTAACCCATTGCACCACAGTGCCAACCTCCTTGCCAGTTTTACATAATAACATTTTAAAAATCATGGATAGATTTTTTTAAAGATTTATTTATTTACTTTTAAGATAGAGTTCCAGAGAAGCAAAGGCAGAGAGAGAAAAAGAGAGAGAGATCATCCTTCCACTGTTTCACTCCCCAAATGGTCACCATTGCTATGCTGAGCCAATCCAAAACCAGGAGCCTAGACCTTCTTCTGGATCTCCCATGTGGGTACAAGGACCCATGCACTTTGACTGTCTTCTATTGCTTTTCCAGGTGCATTAGCAGAAAGCTGGATTGGAAGTGGAGCAGCCAGTACTCAAACCGGTGCCCATATGGGAGGCTGGCACTGCAGGCATGTGCTTTTAATTCTTGTACTTATTTTACAAATTTGGCGAAGTAGATATGATTATTACTAAACCTGTGAGAAAATGTTAAATTGGCATATTTGTCACATTAGTTTGTTCAAAGCCAACAAAGTGCATCAGTAATAATGTGATAAATTCACAGAATATTGACAACTTATTGAGTTAATTTTTAGTGGCTAATGGATAATTACTGTGTGGTAATTACAAACATAATTCAAAAGTAATGAGCACTCATGTATTAAAATTGAATGGGGAGCAGTGCTGTTGCATGGCAGATGATGCCACCACCTGCTATGCCAGCATCCCATATGGGTGCTGGTTTGAGACTCAGCTGCTCCCCTTTGACCCAGCTCTCTGCTATGGCCTGGGGGCAGGCAGTGGAGGATGGTCCAAATCCTTGGGCCCATGCACCCACGTGGGAGATCCAGAGGAAGCTCCTGGCTCCTGGCTTCGGATTGGCTCAGCTCCAGCCATTGTGGCCACTTGGGGAGTGGGCCAGCAGATGGAAGACCTCTCTCTCTCTCTCTCTCTCTCTCTCTCTCTCTCTCTCTGCCTCTCCTTCTCTTTCTGTGTAACTTTTTCAAATAAGTAAATAAATCTTAAAAAAACGAATTGGGGGCCTTCATGTCCGAGAGGTGTCATGCCTGCCTCATGCTATGCCTGAAAGCAGAAGCAAGTCTACGCATGTCATGGATGCACACTCCTGGAGGCAGAATATGTAACTTCTAAAAGTGAAAGACCAACAGCCAGCAACATAATCCAAGTCTCCTACGTGCATGGCAGGAACCCAATTACCTGGGCTATGACCACTGCCTCCCAGGGTCTGCATTAGCTGCAAGCTTGAGTCTGGCGCTGGAGCTGGGCTTCAAACCTAGGCACTCAGGTGTGGGACAGAGGTGTCTTAACTATTAGACCAAATGCCTGCTCTGAGGCTCTTTATTTAACTTTCTTCAAGCAGAAGCCGCATGGTGTAATGGGAAAAACAGCCTTGGAATCTAACAAAGCTGATTCCTGGATCCCACTTCTGTGTGACCTTGGGCAAGTTGCTTTCCTTCTATGAATTTCCTTCTCAATGGACACCTTGCAACCCAGTGTCTAGGAGTGCACCTAACACAACCCGAGTCGGCTTAAAGGACAAGCAGCCATGATTAGGAGTCAGCCACTCCATGACCCTCTCAAGGCCAGCGCCCTCTCTCAGCAGGTGTGTGCACAGCCTGCGCTGCCCCCTCTTCTCTGGGCTCATGAGTCTGCCCGCTGGGTGTCCTCTCACAGACCACAGAGGGTGGTGGCAGTGGGATGGCCTCTTGGTGTCCCTTGCATATTTCGACACAGAACCGGCCCAGGGGGAGGAGAGACCGAAGGGACCCGTCACCGAGGGCTCGGCCGAGGCCGGGTCCCGCAGCGTGCAGGAGATCCAAGGAGCAGGCCAAACATGTGCGCAGCCACCGCCCCCTTGGTGCTGCCCTGGGCCCTCGCTCCCCCTCCTCGACCCTCACGTGCCCGACCCCCACCCTGGTCACCACAGGGCAGTGGTGTCTGTGCAGAGCACTCAAAGGAAGTGCTGCCCGCATGCACTGCACTGCTCCACAAGCTGGGCCCGGCTGCCCAGGATGGTGAGGCGGCACCCTGGAAGGCTGCTGATCTAGCGCAACCAGAGTGGAGATCCTCGTCCCCACGCAGGCCGTACACCCTCAGCATGTGTGCGATGAGGCACTGAAGCAGCCGCTGGCGCTGCGGGGCCATCCCCAAGGACGAGAAAGCAACCTGGACGAGTGTGTTGGTGCCGGCATGCTTGATTAGAGGGGCGGCAGGTGCATGGTGCAGAAACATTCTCTGCCGCTCTCTCTGCTCCCTGGTCTTGGGCTAGGCAGTCCAGCCCCCAACTCTCCTACTCGACCACCGCTGCCTCCACCCTGGGCAATGACAGCAGCGGGCCTGGGGGCGGGGCTGGAGCAAGCAGGACAGGCAGAACAATGGGCCCTGCAGGAAGATGGAGAGCCTGCTGTGCTGCAGCCTCACCAGCACCAGGACTGGAGGAAGCACGAGCTCGTGTGCCAGGGCAGTGGGAGTGACTCTGGCTGCCCAGGCAGGCCTGCACCACCCACTGCTTTGCCGCTGACCTGGGCTGGTGGGGACAGAGCAAGCGGGACCAGCAGTACTGTGAGCCCTGTGGGAAGATGGAGAACCTGCTCTACTGAGGCCACACCAGCGCCAGGACTGGAAGAAGCAGGAGTTTCTGTGCCAGGGTAGCGAGGGGACCCCTGGCCACGGGGCAGGCCTGCACCAGCAGCCTGGCCTTTCCCACCACACCGGGCACAGGGCCGGTGGTGCCAGAGCCCAGGAAGCCAGGAAAGGAGCTGCGCGTCTGTACAGCATTTCCACCACCGTCAGGGATTCAGGCCGGCAGCCAGAGATGCTGCAAAGGCAAAGGCCAAGTCCATGGCCCACCCTGCCATAGCCAGGAACCCTGCCTCCAGGGCCCAGTGGTGGCCGAGGAGGAGCCAGGGAAGGAGGAACTGCTGACCCACCCATCACTGTATCAGGAGAAGGCGAACCTGTACCCCCCTAGCAACACACCCTGCGAGGCACTGAGCCATAGCTTCGGTCTGCAGCCCAAAGGGCAGAGAAAGCCAGTTCGGTGCTGCCTTGCATGAACAAGCATGGCATCTGGGTAGTGGACGACTTCCTGGACAAGATAGGCGACAAGATGCGCGCCCTGCACTGCACAGGCAAGTTCACGGACAGCCAGCTGTGAAACCGCTGGGCTGCTGATGAGCAGCATGGACGACCTGATCCACCACTGTAACAAGAAGCTGGGCAACTACAAAATGATTGGCCAGACAAAAGCCATGGTTATTATCCAGGCAATGGAACAGGTTATGTGTGGTATGTTGATAATCCAAATGGAAATGGGAGATGTGTGACTTGTATATATTAATAAAGACTGGGGTGCCAAGGTAAGTGGAGGTGTACTTAGAATTTTTCCAGAAAGCAAGCCCAGTTTGCTGACATTGAACCCAAATTTGATAGACTGCTGAAACTTCTATATTAAGTAACAATGGTGAGAGTGGGGATCTTTGTATGGTTCTGGATCTTAGGGGGAATGCTTATAGCATTTCCCCATTCAGTAGGATGCTGGAAGTAGGTTTGTCATAAATTGACTTGATTGTGTTGAAGAATGTTGCTTCTATACCCAATTTGTTTAAAGTTTTAATCACAAAAGGATGTTGTATTTTATCAAATGCTTTCTCTTCATCCATTGAGATAACCATATGGTTTTTGTTTTTCAGTTTGTTAATATGATGTATCACATTTATTCATTTGAGAATGTTGAAACATCTCTACATATAAAAGATAAACCCCAGTTGGTCTGGGTGAATGATCTTTATGATGTGTTGCTCAATTAGCTAATATTTTGTTGGTGATTTTTGCATCTATGTTCAGCAGCGATATTAGTCTATAGTTTTCTTTCTCTGTTGTTTCTTTTTCTGGTTTAGGAATTAAGATTTGCTGTCTTCATAGTCATTTGGGAGGTTTTTGTTTCTTTCAGTTGTTTTGAATAGCTTGAAAAGAATGGAATTAATTCTTCTTTAAATATCTTGTAGAATTGAGTAGTGAAACCATCCAGTCCTGGGATTTTCTTTATTGGGAGAGTTTAATTACTGATTCAGTTTCTGTCTTGGTTATTGGCCTCTTAGATTTTCTGTCTTCATACTCAATTATGTTAGATTGCATGTGTACAGAAGTCTATGCATTTCTTCAGGGTTTCACAATTTATTGGCATGTAGCTCTTTGTAGTATTTCCCGATGATTCTTTTTATTTCTATGGTATCTATTGTTACATTTCCTTTTTCATTTCTGTTTTATTGATGTGGATATTTCCCTTCATTATTCTTAGTTGGGTCAATGGCGTATCAATTTTATGTTTTTTTTTTTTTCAAAAAATCAGTTCCTCATTTCACTGATATTTTGTATTTTTGTTTCAATTTTGTGTATTTCTTCTCTAATACTAAGTATTTTTCCTTCTACTAATTTGGGGTTTGGTTCATTTTTTTCTAGGACCTTGAGATGCATTGACAGCTCACTTATTTGGTGTCTTTCAATTTCTTATGTAGGTACCCATTGCTATAAATGTCCCTCTCAGCACTTCCTTTATTGTATCCCATAAGTTTTGATATGATGTATTGTACTGTTTCTTTCCAGAAATATTTAGATTTCTTCTATGACCTACTGTTCATTCAGGAGCATGTTGTTCAGTCTCCATTTGTCTACATATGTCCTAGAAATTCTTGAATTGTTGATTTCCAGGTTGATTCCACTGTGGCCAGAGAAGATGCATGGTAGGATTTCAGTATGATGTAGCATATGGTCTATGCTAGAGAAAGTTCCATGCACTGGTGAGAAGAATGTGTGTTCTGCTACTGTGAGATGAAAAGCTCTGTAGCTATCTTTTAGGTCCATTTGGTCTACAATGTTGATTAACTTTGTTGTATCCTTGCTGATTTTTTGTCTGGTGATCTGTCCATTGCTAAAAGTGGAGTATTGATGTCCCCCATTACTATTGAATTGGAATCTATATCTCTATTTAGATCCCTTAACATTTCCTTTAAATATACAGATGCCCTATAATTTGGTGCATATAAACTTATGATAATGACATCTCCTTGTTGAATTGATGCTTTAATTATTACACATGCCCTTCTTTGTCTCTTTTTATAGTTTTTGTTGAAAAGTTTATTTTGTCTGATACCTGCAGAGCTACACCAGCCCTTTTTTGGTTTCCATTAGCACGGAATAACTTTTTCCATCCATCCTTTCTATTTCAGTCTACATGTATCTTTGTGGTAAGATGTGTTTCTTATAGGCAGCAAATAGATAGGTCTTGTTTTGCAATCCATCTGGCCAGTCTGTATCTTGTAACTGGAGAGTTGAGGCCACTTACATTCAAGGTGACTATTGATAAGCAACAAATTAGCCCTGCCATTTTCCATGAATATTCCTATTGTTTATTTTGGATTTCCTTTGTACTTTTACTAATTTTTATGTCTTCACTTTCTTGTCATATTGATGACCCTGTATCTGTGTGCAGCACATCCTTAAGCATCCTTTATAAAGCTGGACAAGTGGTGTCAAATTTTTTCAATTTTTGTTTAACGGGGAAGGTCTTTATTTCACCTTCATTCATAAAAATTATTTGCATTGAGGAAGAAAATAAAAAGCAATGTGACCTCAAAAAAATATTGATGTGTTGTTGCATTTCTTTTGTGGGAGTGTCAAGCTGTGTTCCTTATTCTTGTTTCTTGAATTGAATTTCTGCATATATTTTTAGGCATTTGTGGCTATACTTGTTGGTTTTTTCCTCTGATGGGTTTTATCTTTGAAGTATGTTTTGTGGCTTAGTGGAATGCTTGCACTTTCAGTGAATGCCCAGGGGTGTGTGCTGGGGGTGACCAGGGAGCTGTGGTCAATGTCCTAGCATGGTGCAAGTACCCAGGGTAAGTCCCATCTTGGGTGAGGTAGATCTCCTCTTGTTAACAGAAGGGAGTGAATGATCACCTCTGTTGGTGTGCTCACAGCCTCATCTACTCTCCTCCAAGTTGATCAATGCTCAGGTGTTAGCCCCCAGTGGGCACAACACTGGTCTGCACTCACATATGAACCACAGAAATGATCTGCACAGCCCTTACTCCAAGCATGGGTCCCACTGCAGTGACCTGGCCCAGGTCACCATGTAGGTCTGAGTGTGTGGAGCCCCACACAGTGATTTCTCAGAGGCCCAGATACATGCTGTACCCTCTCATTTGCAGCCAGTGTCTTCACAGCCTCAGCACACAAGGAACCTGTAATTGCTGGGTGCAGTGAGTCTGTTCCACCCCCCCAACCTGTCCAGTCCACAGAGAGGCAGACTTTTCCCTGAATTCACTGTCTGTTGGAGTTCAGGATAAGTGGCTTGAGCTCCAGAGCTTGTGGTATGTTAGGAGGCTTGGAGTTAATCACAGTCTCAAGTGGGTGTCCAGCTCCCTGTCAATTGTTACAGCCAGGCTCAAAGAAGGTGGGGACCTTGGAATTTTTCTTCTGCTAGAATCTCTGGATCACATGTGTACAGAAGAGCCACTCGCCAACTGTTCCCATCTCCTTGCCACTGCCGTGAGTTTGGGCACTAAATTTATTTTTGAGATAGTAAAAATGTTCTAAACCTGGCATTCATTATGATTGCACATTTCTTAAATCTCCTGAACTTTACACTTTCAATGATGAATAATATGGCAAGCTAATTATACTCATATATAATATACATTTTAGGACATTTATGACCTAATAATTTGTAAGCAGGTATATTTAATTATTTCATTTTTTGTGTGTGATACTAACACTAATATTTCAGATCCCATGCTACATAAAATATGACTTCCTTTATGTATAATACATTATAGATAGATAGATATAGATAGATGTATATGGCTATAAATGCATGAAAAATATCTGCATCATGTAAACAATTAATAATGATGGTTAATGCAGGGGCAGGTCTTCAATAGATTGTTGATGAAGGTGATGTTAATCCCATATGTTTCTAAAGAATGTATTTAAGTAATAGAGAGCTCAACAAGTTTAGGCCGGCGCCGTGGCTCACTAGGCTAATCCTCCGCCTAGCGGCGCCAGCACACCGGGTTCTAGTCCCGGTTGGGGCGCCGGATTCTGTCCCGGTTGCCCCTCTTCCAGGCCAGCTCTCTGCTGTGGCCCAGGAGTGCAGTGGAGGATGGCCCAGGTGCTTGGGCCCTGCACCCCATGGGAGACCAGGAGAAGTACCTGGCTCCTGCCTTTGGATCAGCGCGGTGTGCCGGCCGCAGCGCGCTGGCCGTGGCGGCCATTGGAGGGTGAACCAACAGCAAGGGAAGACCTTTCTCTCTGTCTCTCTCACTGTCCACTCTGCCTGTCAAAAAAAAAAAAAAGTTCAGACACCTGAGGTGCATAACTGTGTCTCTTCATTAGTAATTAGTAATCCCTTCATCCTAAGGGAATCCTTAGTTAGTGAATTCTATCTCTTGTCATTGTGCCCTTTATTTTTTGCTATAGGGACTATATCATTCATTCTTCTGCATTCAGTACAAATTAATTTTTAGTACTCCTCTTACTGACTAGGTACTCAAAATCAAGAACTCCAGTCATTACATGGAAGGTGTGACTATGATACAGAGAGAGGAAGTGAGTTGCAAAATGATCAGTCAATAGTTGAGTGTGGCCTTTCCACTTTCTCTGTTCAATGCAGATTGGAATCCACATCTCAAGTTGTAGAATGTCCTGCTGACAATGACAAGTGATCACTATTACAGGAACAATAATTCTGTGAGCAGATATTAGGACATATTACTCCATGATGGCATTCTATTTTTTTTATCTCTGCAATCCATTTTCTATTTAAATAAGTGTGACCCTAAGACCTAAGCATTTAGGGTATCCAAAATTTGATTCCTTGGTCTGAGGTGGAGGTACTTAAGGTGGAAATCTCAAAGCTTAAGTCTCTTAATTTTCAGAATGAAGTAACTGATAGGAAGTTGCAGCATCTAAAATGATACAAGAATCTGAATAGTACATTTCATACCCCTACCCATAGAGAAAATAAGTAATGGCTGTGAACCAAGGATTATCATCTCCATTTATTACCACTGAAGTTCTTTTCAACTGTATCACAGCATCCATGCCCATTCTCAATAGGACAGGAGCAGAAGTAGCAGCATGAGCTCCATGAAACTCTTATATTCACCTCTTTGCCTTGTTTGTGGCAAAATCCAGCAGATAGATAACAATGTTTTGGTCAAGTTCTTTAAAAATATTAGTTTTGTTAGATATGTGGAGAGGAAAGCATGTGGACAGATGGTCAGCTGGATTTCAGACACTTCTGGATAAGCCAATATCAGAGTCAGCTTTTGAATTTGCACAATAATTGTTGAATGCATTTGCCTCATTTCCCAGGCATATTATGGAAATGAATGGACTAGACTAATGTCTCAACTGTGGGAAATTATCCATTGATAATTCACAAATTATTTCAGAAGATGAGATCAATCATCATTTTAAAAATTGAGAAAAGAGCTCCCAAAATAATGACATTTCTTCTTTAAGTGTTTTAAATTACAATAGAATCCCTGGTGTGAGGTACAGTGGGTTAAGCTGTGGCCTGCAATGTTGGCATCCCATATGGGCATATTTGAGTCTTGGTTACTCTGCCAATCCAGTTCCTGGATAATGTGCCTGGGAAAGCAATGGATGGTGGCCCAAGCTGGACCATCCTGGCAATTGCAGCCATTTCCACTATGAACCACTGGATGGAAGATTTTGTTCTCTCTCTCTCCCCTCCCCCTCAGTCCCCCTTTTTCTCTTTCTGCCTTTAAAATAAATAAAATAAACCTATGAAAATAATTAAAATAGAATGTGATATTTTTCCTACTTAAATATCTGTAATGAGAAGACATGGGTTCTATAACCACCATACAATTATTGGAACCAAAGAAGATGACAAAATTAGTGAAAATTACCAAACACTTCTCACATTTGAATTTCTCAATTAATAGAATGTGAATTTGTCAAATTAAGAATTTAATAAGAAATCAGAATTTCACAGGGGTGTCATATGTATAGAGATGAGTTCTCATGTATACCCTCTCTTCTCAAAGAATCTATCTATACAAAGAATATATGGATAACCCTTCTTGTTTCCTAATGGAGGGTTGAAAAATCCTGTGGAAAATGTAGCCATACCTTTCCATGATATTATCAATATAGAACCATGGGAAGGGGGAGGAGGCAAGATGGCAGAATAGGAAGGAGCACACTGATAGTCCGGGGACAGACAGTTTAATAAAAGTGGAGATACTGCAGGTTCAAGGAAGAGTAGGGGAAGAAACAGCAGAAGAAACTCTTCTGAAATGAGTGATTTCCAGTGGACCTGCGTGGAGTGCGTGGGAGCCCACAGTTCGGGACACCAGCAGCAGACTCAACACACCAGCACTGGAATGCGAGGTGAGCCGAACCTCAATAGCCCGAGACACCGGCAGAAAAGTGGAGAGAGGAGACTAGAGGGAATGACCCTGGGGGGAAAAGTTCACCAGGCTAACTAGAAGAGAGAGAGAGAGAGAGAAAGTCACTGATACAGACATGGGTTTCTCTCTCTCCACTCACCTCTCAAGGGCGAGCAAGACAAAGAGCAGGTGCCATCTTGGACGTATGTCATAAGCAGAGCGACCTCAGGTCTGCACCGGCCCTGAGCCTAGCAGAAAAACCTGAGTGTGGCAGGGGCAAATTAACAGATTAGGACAAGTAAATTTGTGGTGCTACTGAACAGAGACTGTGAAAAAAGAGACGGTGGGGGAGAGAACTCAGGGAATTCACGTGAGTATTCTCCAGAGATGCTACAATTCCGTAACTTTGGCAACCCAGTGGGAGACTGAAGGAGAATCTGAGCCCACTCTGAGGGCAGAACAGATTCCTGGTGTGGTCCTTGGGAAAGAGCTTCCGATCTCTGGCTCCTGTGGGTATATCATTTGCCTGCTAACGACCTCCAACTTTGTTCAGCTGTGCAGAATTACTTCCCTTTTGAATCAAAAAAAGAAAGAGAGAGAGAGAGAGAGAGATCTACCACACCTAACCTGGGAGTGTCACCTTTGGCACACCAAACAGAGATCTCAGGCCACACCCATCTCAAGCCTCTAAGGCTCCATCAAAAACAGACAGTCCACTTAATCTAGAGTCATAGTATAACAAGAAAAAGCACCACAGTGAAGAAACCAAATATCTCCAATATGCCAAATAACAAATGCAAAAACTGAGGTAATAAAAACAAGGAAGTCACTATGATGACCCCAAATGAAAAAAACACCCCAATTCAAGATTATGAAGATGATGAGATAGAAGAAATGCAAGAAGCAGATCTCAAAAAATTGATAAGAACATTAAGAAGTTCACAAAAACAAATTCTTAAACTACAGAAATCCTTAATGGACAAGATAGAAAATCTCTCTCATGAAAATGAAATATTAACGAGGAATCAAAATGAAATGAAACAACTAATACAACAGGAAACTGTGATAGTGATGAGAAATCATAACGAAGTGAAGAATTCAATACATCAAATGAAAAACACAATAAAGAGCCTTACAAACAGAATGGGTGAAGCAGAAGAGAGAATATCAGACTTAGAAGACAGAGAACAGGAAAGGATACAGTCAGACCAAAGAAAAGAAGAGGAAATTAGAAATCTAAAACATATTGTCGGGAATCTGCAGGATACTATTAAAAAACCCAACATTCGGGTTCTAGGAGTTCCTGAAGGCATGGAGAGGGAGAAAGGATTAGAAGGCCTTTTAGTGAGATATTAGCAGAAAATTTCCCAGGTTTGGAGGACAGAGAAATCCTAGTACAGGAAGCTCACAGAACCCCTAATAAACACGACCAAAAGAGATCCTCACCACGACACATTGTAATTAAACTCTCCACAGTGAAACATAAAAAAAAGATCCTAAAATGTGCAAGAGAGAAATGTCAGATTACTCTCAGAGGATCTCCAATCTGACTCACAGCTGACTTCTCATCAGAAACCCTACAAGCTAGGAGGGAATGGCGAGATATAGCCCAGGTACTAAGAAAGAAAAACTGCCAGCCCAGAATACTATATCCTGCAAAGCTATCATTTGTGAATGAAGGTGAAATAAAGACTTTTCAAAGCAAACAGAAATTGAAAGAATTTGTTGCCACTCATCCAGCCCTGCAAAAGATGCTTAAAGATGTGTTACACACAGACACACAGAAACACGGTCATCAATATGAAAGAAGGTAAAGGAAGGAAACCTGGCAGCAAAAGATCACAGGGAATTCAAAGCATATATTAGAACTTATCTTTGGCAAATGGTAGGGCAAAGTTACCACTTATCATTAGTCACATTGAATGTTAATTGCCTGAACTGTCCAGTTAAAAGACACCGATTGGCTGATTGGGTTAAGGAACAAAACCCATCCATTTGCTGCTTACAAGAAACACATCTTTCCAACAAAGATCCATACAGACTGAAAGTGAAAGGCTGGAAAAAGATATACCATGCCCACAGAAGAGAAAAAAGAGCGGGCGTAGCCATCTTAATATCGGACAACATAAACTTTACCACAAAAACTGTTAAGAGAGACAAAGAGGGACACTATATCATGATTAAGGGATCAATAAACAAGAAGATATAACAATTATCAATGTATATACACCTAACTACAGGGCACCGGTTTATCTAAAAGGTTTGTAAAGGGACTTAAAGGGAGACTTAGACCCCAATACCATAGTACAGGGGACTTCAATACTCCACTCTCAGAAATAGATCAATAGGACAGAAGATCAACAAGGATACAGTAGATTTAAATGACACTATAGCCCAAATGGATCTAACAGATATATACAGAACTTTCAATCCTACAGCTAAAGATTTTACATTCTTCTCAGCAGTACATGGAATCTTCTCTAGGATTGACCATATACTAGGAACATAAAGCAAGTCTCAGCAAATTCAAAAGAATTAGAATCATACCATGCAGCTTCTCAGACCATAAAGGAATGAAGTTGGAAATTAGCAACTCAGGAATCCCTAGAGCATACGCAAACACATGGGGATTGAACAACTTGCTCCTGAATGAACAATGGGTCATAGAAGAAATTAAAAGAGAAATCAAAAATTTTCTGGAAGTAAATGAGGATAACAGCACAACATACCAAAACTTATGGGATGCAGCAAAAGCAGTGTTAAGAGGAAAGTTTATATCAATAGGTGCCTACATCAAGAAATTGGAAAGGCACCAAATAGATGAGCTTTCAATTCACCTCAAGGATCTAGAAAACCTACAGCAAACCAGACCCAAATCTAGTAGGAGAAGAGAAATAATTAAAATCAGAGAAGAAATCAACAGGATTGAATCAAGAAAAACATTACAAAAAATCAGCCAAACGAGGAGCTGGTGTTTTGCAAAAATAAACAAAATTGACACCCCATTGGCCCAACTAACTAAAACAAGAAGAGAAAAGACCCAAATCAATAAAATCAGAGATGAAAAAGAAATTTGTAACGGACACCACAGAAATAAAAAGAATCATCAGAAATTACTACAAGGACTTGTATGCCAGCAAACAGGGAAACCTATCAGAAATGGATAGATTCCTGGACACATGCAACCTACCTAAATTGAACCAGGAAGACATCGAAAACCTAAACAGACCCATAACTGAGACAGAAATTGAAACAGTAATAAAGGCCCTCCCAACAAAGAAAAGCCCAGGACCAGATGGATTCACTGCTGAATTCTACCAGACATTTAAAGAAGAACTGACTCCAATTTTTCTCAAACTATTCAGAACAATCGAAAAAGAGGGAATCTTCCCAAATTCTTTCCATGAAGCCAGCATCACCTTAATTCCTAAGCCGGAAAAAGGTGCAGCATTCAAAGAAAATTACAGACCAATATCCCTGATGAACATAGATGCAAAAATCCTCAATAAAATTCTGGCCAATAGAATGCAACAACACATCAGAAAGATCATCCACCCAGACCAAGTGGGATTTATCCCTGGTATGCAGGGATGGTTTAATGTGCACAAAACAATCAATGTGATACACCACATTAACAGACTGCAGAAGAAAAACCATATGATTATCTCAATAGATGCCGAGAAAGCATTTGATAAAATACAACACCCGTTCATGATGAAAACTCTAAGCAAACTGGGTTTGGAAGGAACATTCCTCAATACAATCAAAGCAATCTATGAAAAACCCACAGCCAACATCCTATTGAATGGGGAAAAGTTGGAAGCATTCCCACTGAGATTTGGTACCAGACAGGGATGCCCACTCTCACCACTGCTATTCAATATAGTTCTGGAGGTTCTAGACAGAGCTATTAGGCAAGAAAAAGAAATTAAAGGGATACAAATTAGGAAGGAAGAACTCAAGCTATCCCTCTTTGCAGATGACATGATTCTTTATTTAGGGGACCCAAAGAACTCTACTAAGAGACTATTGGAACTCATAGAAGAGTTTGGCAAAGTAGCAGGGTATAAAATCAATGCACAAAAATCAACAGCCTGTGTATACACAGACAATGCCATGGTTGAGGAAGAACTTCTAAGATCAATCCCATTCACAATAGCTACAAAAACAATCAAATACCTTGCAATAAACTTAACCAAGGACGCTAAAGATCTCTACGATGAAAATTACAAAACCTTAAAGAAAGAAATAGAAGAGGATACCAAGAAATGGAAAAATCTTCCATGCTCATGGATTGGAAGAATCAATATCATCAAAATGTCCATTCTCCCAAAAGCAATTTATAGATTCAATGCAATTCCAATCAAGATACTGAAGACCTTCTTCTCAGATCTGGAAAAAATGGTGGTGAAATTTATATGGAGGCACATTAGACCTCGAATAGCTAAAGCAATCTTGTACAACGAAAACAAAGCTGGAGGAATCACAATACCAGATTTCAGGACATACTACAGGGCAGTTGTAATCAAAACAGCATGGTACTGGTACAGAAACAGATGGATAGACCAATGGAACAGAATTGAAACACCAGAAATCAATTCAAACATCAACAGACAATTCACATTTGATCAAGGATCCAAAACCAATCCCTGGGGTAAGGACAGTCTATTCAATAAATGGTGCTGGGAAAATTGGATTTCCACGTGCAGATTCATGAAGCAAGACCCCTACCATTCACCTTACACAAAAATTCACTCAACATAGATTCAAGACTTAAATCTACGACCTGACACCATGATATTATTAGAGAGCATTGGAAAAACCCTGCAAGATATAGGTACCGGCAATGACATCTTGGAAAACACCCCAGAAGCACAGGCAGTCAAAGCCAAAATTAACATTTGGGATTGCATCAAATTGAGAAGTTTCTGTACTGCAAAAGAAACAGTCAGGAAAGTAAAGAGACAACCGACAGAATGGGAAAAGATATTTGCAAACTACACAACTGATAAGGGGTTGATAACCAGAATCTACAAAGAGATCAAGAAACTCCACAACAACAAAACAAACAACCCACTTAAGAGATGGGCCAAGGACCTCAATAGACATTTTACGAAAGAGGAAATCCAAATGGCCAACAGGCACATGAAAAAATGTTCAAGATCACTAGCAATCAGGGAAATGCAAATCAAAACCACAATGAGGTTTCACCTCACCCCAGTTAGAATGGCTCACATTCAGAAATCTACCAACAATAGATGCTGGCGAGGATGTAGGGAAAAAGGGACACTGACCCACTGTTGGTGGGAATGCAAACTTGTTAAGCCACTATGGAAGTCAGTCTGGAGATTCCTCAGAAACCTGAAGATAACCCTACCGTTCGACCCAGCCATCCCACTCCTTGGAATTTACCCAAAGGAAATTAAATTGGCAAACAAACAAGCTGTCTGTACATTAATGTTTATTGCAGCTCACTTCACAATAGCTAAGACCTGGAACCAACTCAAATGCCCATCAACAGTAGACTGGATAAAGAAATTATGGGACATGTACTCTATAGAATACTATACAGCAGTCAAAAGCAATGAAACCTGGTCATTTGCAACAAGATGGAGGAATCTGGAAAACATTATGCTTAGTGAATTAAGCCAGTCCCAAAGGGACAAATGTCATATGTTCTCCCTGATCAGTGACAACTAACTGAGCACCAAAGGGGAAAATTTTTGAAGTGAAATGGACACTATGAGAAACAGAGACTTGATCAGCTCTTGTCCTGACGGATGATGTACAATGTAATACTTTATACATTTTAGTATTTTTTTTATTCTAGTAACATTGGTTGAACTCTGTAATTAACACACAATTATTCTTAGGTGTTTAAATTTTAACTGAAAAGTGATCCCTGTTAGGAATTTGGAAAACATTATGTTGAGTGAAATAAGCCAATCCCAAAGGGACAAATACCACTTGTTCTCCTTGATAGGTGACAACTAACTGAGCACCAAAAAGGAAACCTGTTAAAGTGAAATGAACAGTATGAGAAACGGTGCCTTGATCAGCCCTCACCCTGACTGTTGATGAACAGCTTAATATGTTATTCCTCTTAGTATTTTTGTTTGTTTGTTCTACTTAATACTTTGGTTGAATACTGTAATCAATACACAATTCTTCTTAAGTGCTGAAACTTAACTGAAAAGTGATCGCTGTTAAATATAAGAGTGGGAATAAGAGAGGGAAGAGATGTGCAATTCGGGACATGCTCAAGCTGACTTACCTCAAACGGTAGAGTTAGAAACATACCAGGGGATTCGAATTCAATCCCATCGAGGTGGCATGTACCAATGCCATCTCACTAGTCCCAGTGATCAATTTCTGTTCACAATTGAACATAATGATAGGACTAAGAACCAAAGGGATCACATAAACAAAAATAGTGTCTGCAAATACTAGCTGATAGAATCAAAAAGGGAGAGAATGATCCAACATGGGAAGTGAGATACAAAGCAGACCCATAGAATGGCAAATGTTCTAAACAGCACTCTCACCTCAGAATCAGCCCTTAAGGCATGCGGATCTGGCTGAAATACCCATGAGAGTATTTCAGGCATGGAAAGCCAGGACAATCTGGGGGGGGGGAACCTAAATGAAAGATCTCTGTGAGATCCCAGTGGAAAGAATGGGTCATCAAAGAAGGAGGTACCTTTCTCTGAAGGGAGGAGAGAACTTCCACTTTGACCATGGCCTTGTCTAAATATGATCAGAGTCAGTGAATTCAGCGGGCTTCCATAGCCTTGGCAGCTCATGACAAGAGCCTAGGGTGATTACTGATGCCATAAACAAGAGTGTCAATTTGTTAAGTCAACAACAGGAGTCACTGTGCACTTACTCCTCATGTAGGATCTTTGTCCTTAGTGTGCTGTACATTGAGATTTAATGCTATAACTAGTACCCAAACAGTATTTTTCACTTTATGTTTCTGTGTGGGAGCAAACTGTTGAACTGTTGAAATCTTTACTTAATGTATGCTAAACTGATCTTCTGTATATAAAGAGAATCAAAAATGAATCTTGATATGAATGGAAGGGGAGAAGGAGTGGGAAAGGGGAGGGTTTCAGGTAGGAGGGACGTTATGGGGGGGAAGCCATTGTAATCCATATTCTGTACCTTGGAAATTTATATTAATTAAATAAAAGTTAAAAAATAAAGAAAGGTTGTGCCATTCCAGACATAAACAGTAGCAGCTACTCCAGCTCTTCTGTGCACGCACAGAAGCTAGAAGGAACTGTCAGCAGGGGCAAATAGAGCAGTTTGAGAGCACTGCTGGGATCTGCCCCCATACAGACACTGGGAAAACAACCATCCACTGTGCTCATCCTGCAATGGGTGTGGAATGGGAGCCAGCACCACAGAAGGAAAATGCCACCCATGGGAACTCTTGTACCTGCCCAGTACAATTGTGAAGAGTAGGACTGTGGCTGGTGGGTAATGTGAACTCTTGTGATATATGGATTTTTACCATGGGGAAAATTAGCATTCAGCACTGACTCTGAGTTTCATAAAACCAACACAGAAAAATGAATAGTCTTTGTATACACAGACAAGGTAATGGTTGAGAAAGATCAGTTCCATTCACAATAGTTCCAAAATAATCAAATATCTTGGAGTAAATTTAACCAAGGATGTCAAAGATATCTAAGGTGAAAATTACAAAATGCCAAAGAAATAGAAAAAGACATAATAAATTGAAAAATTATCCATGTTCATGGATTGAAAGAATCAATATAATCAAAATGCCCATATTAGTAAAAGTAATTTGAAGATTCAATGTATTTCTAATGAAAATATTAAAGACATTCTTCACCTATCCAGTCAAAATGATGCTAAAATTCATATGGAAACAAAAGAGACCCTGAATACCTAAAACAATCTTATGTAAGAACAAAGGCAGATGCATCACAATACATGATTTCAAAACATACTACAAGGAAGTTATAATCAAAACAGCCTGGTACTGGCTGAAAAATAGACTGGTAGACCAATGAAACAGAATAGAAATTCCAGGAGTGAATCCATGCATACAACTGATTTATCTTTGTTCAAGAAGCTAAAATCTACCACTGGAGAAATGAGTCTCTTTAACAAATGGCTCTGGGGAAACTAGATCTCCATGTGCAGAAGTATGAGATTAGACTCCTACTCACACTTCACACAAAAATCCACTCAAAAATGTATCAAAGACAAAAATCTATGGCCTGATACTATGAAATCTTTAAAGAACAATGGGGAAACTAGGCAAAATTTTGGCATAGGAAAAGAGTTCTTCGAGAAAACTCCAGAAGCACAGGCAATCAAATCCAAATAAGACAAATGGGATTACATAGAGCTGAGAATCTTCTTCACTGTAAAAGAACCAGTCAGCATAAGTAAGAGGTAATGGACAGAATGGAAGAAATTATTTGCAAACTACAAAACTGATACAGGGTTAACATCCAGAATCTATAAAGAGTTCAAGAAACTCAACAACAACAGCAACAATAACAGCAAACCAAGTTAAGAAATGGGAAAAGTAGTTGAACAGGCATTTTTCAAGAAAGGAAATTCAAGTGGCCAACAGATACTTAGAAAATGTTCAGAGTCACTAACCATTAGGGAAATGCAAATAAAAACAACAATGAGGTTTCATCTCACCCCAGTTAGAACAGCCCACATACAGAAATCAACAAATGCTGAAGAGCATGTAGGTAAAATAGTACCCTGGTACACTGTTGGTGGAAATGTAAACTGGTGCAACCACCGTGGAAGACAGAGATCTCAGAGATCTGAATATAGACCTACCATACAGTGTAGCCATCACACCATCACTCTCCTGGGAATTTACACAAAACAAAAGAAAACAGTAGATGAGTTACCTGAATCTCCATGTTTATTACAACACAATTGACAATAGCTAAGATAGAATCAATGCTGATGCCCATCAACTGATGACTGGCTAAAGAAATTTTGTTATAGTTAAACTATGCAATACTACTCAGCTGAGAAAAAGATGAAATCCTGTCTTTTGTAATGAGATGGTCACAACTGAAAGCCATTATACCGAGTGAGATAAGACAATACTGAGATGATAGATACCGTATGTGTTCCTGGATCTGGGATAACTAACATAGTATCTAAAATATAATGTAATGGAGTGAAATAGATATCTTGAGATTTTAAAAAGTTATAAAAATTTTAAATTGAATTATAATTAATGAGAAAACTAATAAGAGATAGACATGAATTAATAATGAAACCCCAGAATGGTGATAAAGCTGAGTACGAATGCATTCATGGATGAATTAAAAAAAATACAAAATAATTAATAACAATTTTTTCCAAACAGAAAATTAAGGAAGGAAAGATTTCTATTTTATTTTAAGAGGAAAACAATACCCTAATAAGAATGGCAGGCAAAGCTGCTACAAAAAGAGGGAGCCCAAGCTGGTGCTGTGGCTCAATAGGCTAATCCTCTGCCTGTGGCGCTGGCACCCCAGGTTGTAGTCCTGGTCGGGGTGCCAAATTCTGCCCCAGTTGTTCCTCTTCCAGTTCAGCTCTCCTCTGTGGCCTGGGAGTGCAGTGGAGGATGGCCCAAGTCCTTGGGCCCTGCACCCACATGGGAGACCAGGAGAAGCACCTGGCTCCTGGCTTTGCATCACCATGGTGTACCAGCCGCAGTGTGCTGGCCACAGCGGCCATTGGGGGGTGAACCAACAGAAAAAGAAGACCTTTCTCTGTGTCTCTCTCTCACTAAACATTCTGCCTGTCAAAAAAAAAAGAAAAAGAAAAAGAGGGATCCCAAAAATTCATACCTATTATGCATTTTGATACAATAAATCTGTACAAAACAATTCCAAAATAAATGCAACTGCTTGTTTAAAAGATTTTACACAATAGATTTATTCTTAGAAAGCAAGGTTAGTTGAACTTATGAAAATGAATCATTGTCATAATGCCACATTATCATAATGAAGGGGAAAATATGACCATTTAAACTGATACAGGAAAAAAAGTCACAACTCCTTTTCATGATAAAGAGACTCAAAAAATTAGTACTAGATAACTATCTCAACATAATAAACAATGAAAGAAAACTTTCACCATTTGTAATCTACATAGCCCTAGGAGACTTAATTAGACTAATTAGGCAAGAATGAAAACACATTCAAACTGAGAAGGAAGATATCTTTATGTATATATGCATGAGCACATATATTTGTATAGAGAAGCATTCCTGTTTATTAATCTGAATTATAACACAGATAACTTGAAATTCTTCAATAATCATCCAATTACTATACAAGCTGAAAGTTAGAAGTGATTAACATGTGCATTGGAGTGTGCAGAGTGCTTTGGAGCCTATGTAGATGGTATAGGAAGACCTGGGCATAGGTAGTGGTGATAGCCTCATGGGCTGTGAAGAGACACATCACCTGGGAGTGTGGACATTGTTCTGGGTGGAGGGGTTTGGTGGCATGGAAGAAATCTGAATCTTCATGGGCAGTCTTCAAAGTTAGATGTGTGAGACCAATCCCCTGGACTTGCTCTCCAAGTAGGGCCATATCTGGGAGATGGTGCTCAAGGATCTGCATGCCTTGAGACCCTCTTAATGGGCTGCAGGGACCCATCAGATACTGAGGATACAATTTATGGAAGGAATGATTAAGATTATGGTCCACATCACCATCAGGTGGAGTTTCTCCGCTTACCAACATTGGGCTGATTGGCCCCATAATGGGAGGAATGGTCAGTCTCTAAGATCTGATATCTGAATTGTTGATTTAGGAATTCTTCCATCATGAAGTTAATTGGACCTAAAGGATCAAACTCAAGAAAAGGAGGTGCATGGGCTGGAATTGTGGTTTAGTATGCTAAGTCTCTACCTGCGGTGTGGGCATCACATATGGGTTCCAGTTTGAGGCCTGCCTGCCCCATTTCCAATCCAGCTCTCTGCTAATGGCCTGGGAAACCAGTGTAAGATGGCCCAAGTACCACCTGCACCCATGTCAGAGACCTAGAAGAAAGTCCATGCTCCTGGATTATGATTGGCCCAGCTCTGGCTGTTGCAGGCATTTCAAGAGTGAACAAGTAGATAGAAAACAATTCTCTCTGCCTCTCTCACTCTCTGTAATTCTGACTCTCAAATAAATAAATAAATCTTAAAAAAGAAGAGGAGGTATCCATATAAAGATGTGCACATGGATGGAATGGGGATGATTAAGTGTCTTAGAAAATATGGAATATATCCTTGGTAAACCAGATGACAACAAATTCTGTTCTGATGTGGGTCTAACTTCCTGCATCAGATTTTATACTGACAGAAGCATCAGCAGGGGATACTCACTGTCTGGGTTTGGATTCCATACCAATATAGACATAATCTACAGTAGTTCTCTTCCTTAAAGCCCTACCGAGATAAGATGCTTTCCTTTTTTTTTCTTTTGATTTTGGCTAAATCACCAGATTTGTGCTTATAATGTACATTCTAGATTGATGATTTAGTGGTGTAGGTATTCTTAAGGAAATAAAAATGAACTACATAATTTCTACAAGGGCTATATTAGTAGCTTAAACTTGTAGAAATTGTACTTTTTGTTCAGAAAATAAGTTGTATGTTTTTCAATCAAAATTATGGAGAGAAAAACTGAGCTATATCTTTTGTAGTTTGCTCTGCTATAGAGATAAATATTATTGTGACATAGTGGGTTCTGTATTTGCCCCAATTTTTTTCTTACTTTCATAAATTTTCCAAGGCGTTTCTTACAACTACTCACTCTATTTATTTTGGTTATTTCCATATACTTCACAATTGTATTTCTCACTATTGTATTATACATTCCTTAATATATATTTTAAATATCTCTGATCATTCTGTCATATAAAGTTTCTTCAACACATGTAAGAATGCAAGTTGTGAATGGACAAGGCCACCTAAAATTGATTTATGCAGAATTTTTCTTGACAAAAATTATTTATAAAAGTACAAGTTGGAGGGGATTCAAAGATGGTTGAATAGGGAAGAGAGGTGCTGATTCTGACAAGAGGAAGTACTAGAAAAAAATAGAAAGTAAATTCTCAGGGGAGAGCTGGAGAGAAGCTTGCAGGGAAATTCTACAGAAAGAATAGGAATGCTGTGGAGCAGCATGGAGAGTGCAGATACACAGCAGCAAGTGTCACACTACACCTGAATCTCACAATCCTCAAGGGGACAAAGGATTCTAATATCAACGTGAGGGCACACAGTGGCAGCCTGTACCACTGGTGATATGGCATGAGGGAGAACCTCTCAGACTACACTGAGTTTGAATCCATCTGGAGCCCAAGGGAGAGGGAGGATAAGCACCTCATCCAGTGAAGGAAAAGCACATTTCTTTCTCCTCATCCACAAACAAGGGTGCTCACAATAGGGAGAAGGTATCATCTTGACACCAGCAGAAGCTGTGGTGGCTCTCCTGTGCGTGACTGGGGGAGATTCCTAGAAGAAAAATGCTGTGTTCTCCACTGACTTTGAGTCTGGTTGGAAGGGTTGAGAGGGAGCTGTGCTCCTATTTAGGATTTAGAGGTGCCCCCAACCTCTCAACATATCACAGGCTCTGGGGCTCAAACTGCCAAGGCAGATCACCCCTAAGCAGCTGGCTCTGAAAACAACTATGCTTTCTACATGGATAGGCAGGCTCATGGGGCAGAGGGTATCCTCTTCACCCCATGACTGTTGGAAATCTGTGACTGCAAGATACGGCATGGGGCCTAACTGGGTTTCTGGGCAATCACTGTGTCTGGCATCAGAAGCTCAGATCACCCTAACTGCCTGAGATAGGTCACTACAGAGGGTCCCATGCTCACCCTGAGGACTGCACAGATCCTGTTTTGCAGTTCATGCTTCAGCATGGGTGAGGTTTATACCCATCAGGGGCTAATCCTGAGCATTGATCAACATGGAAGAGAGGAGTGAGGGTGTGATTATGGCAGCAGGCATGATCCTACCCTCAACCTTACTGACTATACATATTCACCAGGCACAACATGGGTGTCGCCTTGGATTCTTGTCCCACACTTGAGCCCTGACCAGAGCTGACTTGCCTTATCAAGCACCTCTGTATTCAGTGAGGGAGCAATCACTCCACTCAGCCACAGAGGCACAGGTTGAAGATAAAACATACCACTGAAAAGAGTTTAGAAGGATACTAATCACATTTTTCAAATATGAATGTAAATCCTCCTCCAAATAGTTGCTGTTCATGCTTGTATCTAAAGTATCACAAGTTGATTCCTTTGATTGAGGTCAGGTGCCATGCTGAAAAATGCAGAGAGTACCTCACAAAATGGTACTAGAATGAAGGGAATGAAAGCACAATACCAACAGAAATTAGAGACATATATACTCACCTAAAATGACATGTAGTCTTCAGAACCAAAACCAGATGTATTGAAATGACCTTACTATAAGGCACATTATATTTCCTAAAGCACAAGAACATTTCCATAATAAAAAATTGATGCAACTTTTAATATGCAAAGAAGAGAATGATGTTTTCAAAAATATTGTATTTACTTCCTTAAGTAAAACTTGACCATTTGGTGGCTGTGATAAAAAGATTCCTTAAAAATCTGAAAGAGAACAAGAAAAACACTGCCATAATTAAATTACCAGACTGGCATCATTGGATCTTTGCCACTAACAACAAGAATGCTATCAAAAAAAAAAAAAAAAAGAAAAACTAAACTTAATTCTGAGGAATTCCGTATTGTAAAATTAAATCTCTGAGCATGTGACACTTTACTATCAGTGAAAGGATTTTTATTGAAGATCAAATTTTCAATTCAATCATCTGTAAAAAATGAATGTTTTAAAATTGAAAATATGGTGCTGGCTTTGTGGCACAGCAGTTAAAGCCATGGTCTGTGGTGCTGGCATCCCATGTGGGTACCAATTTGAATCTCCGCTGTGCTACTTCCTGGCTCACTGATGGTGTGCCTGGGAAAGCAGCAGCAGATAGCCCAAGTATTTGGGCCACTGCAGCCATGTGGGAAACCTGGAAGAAGCTCCAGGCTCTTGTTTCAGATTGGCCCAGCTCCAACCACTGTGGCCATTTTGAATGTGAACCTAAAAGTGGAAAACACCTCTCCCTCTCTCTGTCTCTTTCTATCTATTTCTCTCTCTCTCTCTCTCTCTCTCTCTCTCTCTCTCTCTCTCTCTTCTTCCTTCACTCTCTCTCTGCCTTTGCATTTCTGTAACTCTGCCTTTCAAAGAAATAAATGTTTTTACAAATGGAATTGTGTCCTTCAATCTTAAACTATACAGAGTAAAACAAGTGAAGCACAATTTAAATAGAAGGAAAAATATGAATCATATAAACCAATGAAACAGAAAACAGAAGCATGGCATAGAAAAATGAATTATATGAAAATATGCTTTAAAGATGATCAATATAGTACAGCACACTTATGAGGAGAATAGACAATTGACAATTTAACAATAACAGGAAGTGAAAGAGATAGCATCCATAAAATGGGTAGATGAATAATATAAAGTAATATGACAACATATTTCTGCAAAAATGAGAATTTACATGAGATAGATAAACTGAAGGCTGCCCAGGGACAAACTGTTCTCAGGGTTAGTTGATTCTTTGAGATGGTAAAGGACTGGCTTGTGAATGCAGCTTTCTAGGCAAACTCCACAATTCATCACACAGCACCAACTGCCTTTTGTATAAGGTTTTCACATTTTAATCTGGCATTCTTCTGCTAAATCACTCCAAAGCCAAGTGACAGAAAATCAGAGATACCCAGCTACTACACTCTAGACTTCCAAAGAAGCTAATCCCAAGCCTCTTTACCCTATTTAACCTGGGCATTCTCATTGATTCTCATTAAAAGCACAATAAAAATTATTCATTTTAAAATTTTATTGAATTGTACACTTTTTTTTTTGACAGGCAGAGCTGATAGTGAAAGAGAGAGAATCAGAGAGAAAGGTCTTCCTTCTGCCATTGCTTCACCCTCCAATGGCTTCCACAGCCAGCGCATCATGCTGATCTGAAGGCAGGAGCCAGGTGCTTCTCCTGGTCTCCCATGCGGGTGCAGGGCCCAAGCACTTGGGCCATCCTCCACTGCACTCCTGGGCCATAGCAGAGAGCTGCCCTGGAAGAGGGGCAACTGGGACAGAATCCAGAGCCCCGACTGGGACTAGAACCCGGTGTGCCAGCACCACAGGTGGAGGATTAGCCTGTTGAGCCACAGCACCAGCCAAATTATACACTTTTATAGGTCACAATTAAATATTTCAATGCATAAACACAGTGAGAACTGATTGAAGAAAGCAATCAACCTCTCTACCTCTCCACCACTTTTATTTAGTAACTTAGTCCTCTCCTTCATTTCCTTATGAAACATACACCAAAATTTATGCATGAAGACATAGAAAATTTGGATAGACCAATAAGCAAGGTTGAGATTGAAATGTAAAGCCTTCCTACAAAACTAAGCTCAGAAATTGGTGGCTTCATTGATGCATTCTACCAAACTTTCAAGGATAAACCAACATTAATTCTTCTTAAACTATTCAAAACAATGGATAGGGAGGGAACCACTCAAAACTTACTCTATGAGGCTGAAATTAACTTAAAGATAAAACCAAACAAGGATACAATACAAAAGAGAACTAGGAACCATTATCCTTGATGAATGTAGCTGCAAAAACATTTGAGAAAATAAAAGCAAACTGAATTCAATGACACATCCACACTGACCAAATTAATTTATACCAGGGATTCAGGGCTGTTATAGCATACCCAGATCAATAAATGTGATACATAACATCAATAAAATAAGGATTAAATCCATACAAGTTCTTCAGTAGATGCAGAAAACGCATTTGATAAAATACAATATCCTTTTTATGATAAAAGTCATAAAAATTGGGTATAGAAGGAATGTACCTCAACAAAATAAAGGAAATATATGTCAAGCCCACAGCAAATATCATATAGAATGGGGAAAAACTGGAAGAATTTGGACTAAGATCTGCAACTAGACAAGGATCTCCACTATCACCACTTTTATTCAATATGGTTCTGAAAGTTTTATTTAGAGCTATAATGCAAGAAAAAAGAAACAAAAAGGATAAAGTTGGAAAGGTGGAAATTAAAGTAACACTATAGTTGATATGATTCTTTATATTGGGAAACAAAAAGACACCACCAACAGACTATTAGGACTTATATGAGAATTCAGCAGTTTCAGGATGCAACGTGAACACACAAAGATCCATATAACTCATACTTATCAACAATTATCTTGCTGAAGAAGGACTTATAAGAACTCTTCCATTCACAAAAGCTACCAAAAATTAAATAATGGAATATTTTAACAACGTATGTAAAATATTTCTACCATGAAAATTAAAAAACATTAATGAAAGAAACAGAAGGTACAAACAATGAAAAAAAAATCAATGCTTCAAATATTGTAAGAATTACAATAATTATTCCAAATGTCATTATCTCCTAAATTTACAGATTCAGTACAATCCCCATCAAAATTTCAAGGACATTTGTTACAGAAAAAAATCTTAAAATTTATACAGAAATGTAAATGTCATTAAATGGCCAAATCTGTCTTAAACAATAAAAATAATGCTATAGGCATCAAATAGATTACAATACACACTGCAGGATGATTAATATTTAAAAAGCATGGCGCTGCATAAAAATAGACATGTAACCCAAAGGAACAGAATATAAAAAGCAGAAATAGCTGTACATCTACAATCAATTAATATGTGATAAATGTGCTAAAAAGATTCAAATATTGTGAAAATTGGATTTATACAAGCAGAAGTTTGAAATGTGACCACTACATTATACTCTATGCAAAAATGCCTTTAAATGAATCAAGAATCTAATATTAGGATATAAAACTATCAAATTATTAGAAGAAAGCATAGGGGAAATGTTGCAGTACATTGGCCTAAATAAAGATTTTTTATATATATAACATTCCAGAAGCACAGGCAATAAAGAAAAAAATAGAAAAATGGGATTATATCAAGCTTAAGATGCTTCTGTGCTGCAAAGAAAAAAACATGAAAAGAAAAATGAGAGTGAAAGAATCAGCAAACTATGTATCTGATAAATTATTAATATCCAGAACATATAAAGTAGCTCAAGAAATCAACAAGACAATATGGTTAAAAAGTGGACAAAGGATATCAATGTATATTTTTCAAAAGAAACACAAATGACCAACAGACACATGCAAAAATATTTAATATCACTAACCTTCAGGAAAATGCAAATAAAAACCTCAGTTGTATATCAATCTACCCCAGTTAGAATGGCTACAATGCCAAGATCAAAATGTTAAAAATACTGAAAACATTGTAGAGGAAAGAATGCACTATTATACTATTGGTGGGAAAAAGAATTACTGTAACTGTTATAGAAAACAGTATAGATTTTGTATTTGTGTGGGTGCAAACTGTTGAAATCTTTACTTAGTATATGCTAAGGTGATCTTCTGTATATAAAGATAATCAAAAATGAATCATTTTTTTTGACAGGCAGAGTGGACAGTGAGAGATAGAGAGAAAGATCTTCCTTTTTGACACTGGTTCACCCCACAATGGCCGCTGCGGCAGGCGCACCATGCTGATCTGAAGGCAGGAGCCAGGTGCTTCTCCTGGTCTCCCATGCAGGTGCAGGGCCAAAGCACTTGGGCCATCCTCCACTGCACTCCCGGGTCATAGCAGAGAGCTGGACTGGAAGAGGGGCAACCAGGACTAAAACCCAGGGTGCCAGTGACAGAGGTGGAGGATTAGCCTATTGAGCCACAGTGCTGGTGAAAATTAATCTTGATGAAGAATGGGATGGGCGAGGGAGTGGGAGATGCGATGGTTGTGGGTGGAGGGAGGTTAAGGGGGGGAACGTTGCTATAATCCAAAAGTTGTACTTTGGAAATTTATATTTATTAAATAAAAGTTAAAAAATAAGAGAAAGAAGAAAAAAAACAGTATAGAGGGACATAAAAACTCAAGGTGCATTTACTTTATGATCCAATTATTTGACACAGTGGGATATATCCAAAGAAATAAAATCAATGTATAAAACCTGTTTATGGCAGCCAAATGCACAATAGAAATGATATGGAATGAGATTAGTTGTCCATAAACTGAAGGTTGGATATAGAATATATATATATATACACACACACACACACATATGTGACGGAATATGACAGCCACAAAACAATGAAATCCTGGCATTTACATCAAAATAGATGCAACTGGAGATTATTATGCTTCTGTTATTTGTGGACATTAATATAGAAAAATATAAAAATTGCATGGATATATTATTTTTATATAGATATAATTCTTTATTGAATTATGCCATGTATATGAGAATATACCATTATTCCCATGCTATGATTATTGCAATAAATCCATTTTGTGATATTAATGGATTTGTTGTCAAAAAAGTAAACATCAACTTTATTATTATAAGCTATAGTTATCCTACTGTACTATGGAATATTAAAATTTATTAATTCTGTGTTTTGACACTCTTTATCCAACCTTTCTTTACCCTGACCCCATAATGCCTAGTCTTCAGTAGTTATTATTACAATTTCAGATCTTTTTTTATTAAACTTTCATATAAGTGTGATAACACATTGTTTTCAACTTTCTTTTGGGAAATATTGGCTGATTTCACTTAATATAATAATTTCCAGTTGGATCCATATTTGGGTAATGTTAGAATTTCATTCTATCCATGGCTCAAAAATATTCTGTTGTCTCTATGTATTGGATTTTCTTCTCCTATTCATGAATCAATTGACATCTACATTGATTCCATAGCTCATTACTGTGTATAAAGCCAGGCATGAGAGCACAGGTTCTCTTTTATGTGTTAATTTCATTTCATTCAAACATATGACTAGATGTGGGATAGCTGCATCATAAATCAGATCTTTTTTTTAAAAATTTTGTGGGGAACATCTATACTGGTCTCCACAGTGGCTGTAGTGAAGTTCATTCTCATTAACAAATTGTAAGTGCTCCTGTTTCTATGCATCCTCACAAGCATTTACTTATTGCCTGAGAATAGTCACTCTGTTTTAATTGGCATAATTGGTTCCTGAAGGTATTGAACTCTTAAACAGACCAATAACCTAACCAACAGGGAGTTTAACTCAGAAATAAACAACCTCCAGATATAGGAAAGCCCAGCACCAGGTGGCTTCACTGCTGAATTCTAGCAAATTTGTAAAGAGGAAATAATTCCAATTATCAAACTATTCAAAATATTTGAAAAGGAAGTAATCCTCCCTAACTACATCTATGAGGCCAGCATCACCTAAATTCCTAAAGCAGAAAAAGATATAAGAAAGATACTCATAGATGAATATTCCTGATGAACAGATATAAAGACCCCAACAAAATAACAGTTAACTGAATCCAATGACACTCCAGAAAGATCCTTCACTGGACAAGTTGAATTTATCTCTGGTATGCAAGAATGGTTCAACATACGGAAATAAATAAATATTACACATAACATTAACAAATGGAACAATAAAATTCATAAGATTATATTAATAAATGCTGAGAAATCATTTGATAAAATATATCATCTAATGATAAAAGTCTTTATTCTTCAACACAATCAAGGCAATATATTACAAACTCATAGCAAGCCTTATACTGAATGTGGAGAAGTTTGCAGCTTTTCCACTAAGATCCAGAACCAGACATGGATGTCCACTCTCATCATTAGTATTCAATATAGTTTTCAAAGATTTATCCAGATCCATTAGGTAAGAAAAAGAAATCAAAGGAAAGGAGAAAGTAGAATAATTATCCTTGTTTGCAGATGGCATGTCCCTATATATAATGAAACCAAAAGACTCCACCAAGAGACTATTGGAACTCATAACAGTGTTTGGTAAAGTTGCAGAAAATAAAATCAACACACAAAAATTAATAACATTTTTATACAAAGAAAATTCCATGGCTGAAAGTGAACTTGTAAGATCAGTATCATTCCCAATATTTACTAAAAATTTTAATACCTTGAATAAATTTAACCCAGGATGTGAAAAATCTCTATAATAAAAATTAAAAACATTAAAAAAAGAAATAGAAGAAGACACACAAAAAAATGGAAGACTCTTGCATGTCTGTGGATTGGATTGGAAGAATTAATATATTGAAATACCCATCTACAACTAATCTTTCAAAAATGAGCTAAAATTAATCTCTTGTAAAAAAAAGAGTCTTTTCAACAAATTATGTCAGAAAATTATGTCTACGCATACAGAAGCATGAAACAAGACCCCTACATTATATCTCATACAACAATCAACTCAAAATCTATGTCCTAATCTAAATCTATGTCTATCTAAATATATGTCCTGATACAATCAAATTACTAGAAGAAGACATTAAGGAAATTGCAAGGCATTGGCATTGGAAATGTGTTTTTGGAAAAGACCACAGAATTACAGGTAATAGAAGCAAATACACAAATGGAATTAACTTAAGCTAAAAGGACACTAGACTGCATAGGAAACACTCAGCAAAGTGAAAAGGTAATTAATGGAATTGGTTAAATTATTTCCAAATTATGAAATAAAGGATTAATATCCAGAATGTATTAAGAGTTCAAGAAGCTGAACATAAACAAAACAAACAATCCAGTTAATAAATGGGCAAAGGACATGAACAAACATTTTTCAAAGGATGAAATTCAAATAGACAACAATAAAAAAGTTCTCAGAATCACTAGCCACCAGGGAAATGCAAATATATAACACAATGAGAGGCCAGACTGTCCTTGTAGCATGTGAAGGTATCTCCTGCAGCATCGTTGTGAGCAGCAATTTGAGTCCCAGTTGTTCCACTTCTGATCCAGCTTCTTGCTAATTCACCTTAGAAAGTTGTGGAAGATGGCCCATGTCCTTAGGCCCCTATACCATGTGGGAGATCCAAATGAAGCCCCTAGCTCATGCTTTTGATCTGGCCCAGAACTGATCATTACAGCTGCTTGGGAAGTGAACTAGTAGATGGAACATTCTCTCTCTGCCTGTGCCTCTCTTTCTCTGTAATTCTTTCAAATAAATAAATAAAGCTTAAAAAATTACAGTGAGGTTTCACCACATTTCAGTTAGAATACCTATCATCCAAAAATAAATAAGTAAATAGATAGATAAATAAATAAATAGATATTAGTGAGGATGAGGGATAAAAGGCACCCTAGTACACTTTTGCTATGACATAAAGTAGTACAACCATTTTTGGTGACAGTACCATAATTTCTCTGTAATCTGACAATATATTCACCACATGACCCAGACAACCCACTCCTGGGATGTACCCACAAAATATAAAATTGGCATATGAAAGAGTGATCTGTACCCCCATGTTTATTGCAGCACAATTCACAATAGCTAAGATGTGAAATCATCCCAGATGGCAATCAACTGATGACTTGATAAAGAAAATGTGATACACACACACACTATGGAATAGTACTCAGCCTGAAAATAATGAATTCCTGCCTTTTGTAATAAAACAAATGGACCTGGAAGCCATTATGATTAATAAAATAAGTCAGTCCCCCAAAATGACAAATATCCTATATTTCCCTGATTTGTAGTAACTATGATACAGAGTACAAAACTGTACATTATATGAATGAAATTGACATTTTGAGATTTAACTATTGTTTATAACCCTTGTCTATACTATTGAGGAATAGTGTGTTTTTTTTTTTTTTGTACTTACTACTTGTTGAATTGTTTGCTTAGTGGAAGGCTAAGTAACATAAACTGAAAGTATGTCAATGTAACTATGAAAAGAAAAAATAAGAAAAGAAGGCTGTAGAGAGGTTGGTAGCATGGGTAGGAGAGAGGCTAGGGCAGGATGTATCACAATTCTCCTAAATCTGTATATAAGAAACATCAAATTTGTTCACCTTATGTAAATAATTGAAAATAAAAATAATAAAAATGATCTCATTGATTTACAGATTCAAATGATTCCTTATAATACTCTAATAGTTATATTTAAAAATAAAATTAAAAAAAAAAGAAAATCCATATGGAATGACGAAGGATCCAAATGCCCAACATATTCTCAAAAATAATATTAATGATGGAAGTCTCACAATCCCTTAATTCAAAAGGAAAAGTAATCAAAAATTGTGGAAGTAGCATGAACACAGATGAAAAGATCAAAGTAATGGAATAGAGAAGCTAAGGGTGGGCATTTGGTCTCTCAGTAAAAATTCTGTTTAAGATGCCTGCATCCCTGCCAATGCTGTGGCTCAATAGGCTAATCCTCTGCCTGTGATGCCAGCATACCGGGTTCTAGTCCCGGTTAGGACGCCAGATTCTGTCCTGATTGCTCCTCTTCCAGTCCAGCTCTCTGCTATGACCCGAGAATGCAGTGGAGGATGGCCCAAGTCCTTGGGCCCTGCACCCTCATGGGAGACCAGGAGGAAGCACCTGGCTCCTGGCTTTGGATCAGTGTGGTGTGCTGGCTGCAGCAGCGTGCCAGTCACAGCAGCCATTGCGGGGTGAACCAACGGAAAAAGGAAGACCTTTCTCTCTGTCTCTCTCTCACTGTCCACTCTGCCTGTCAAAAAACTTTAAAAAAAAATAAAAAAAAAAAGATGTCCACATCTCATACTACAGTATTTGGATTCAATTCTGGCTCCTTCCTCAAGTTTCCTGTCAATGTTAAATATGACAAGTCATGATGTGACAAATAATTGGGTCTCTGCTACTTACTTAGGAGGCTAGGATTATAAGTATGGCTTCTGGTTCTGGTTCCAGTTACAGTGTGCAGATCTGGACATTACAGGCATCTGGCAAGTGAACCAGCAGTTAGGAGCTGTGTCCTTCTCTGCCACTCAAATTAACATGCTACTACTAATAATGATAAGCATTAATATATAATAAGCTATGTTAATAAATGAAAGTAAAGGTTAATTAATCTCATTAATCAAGAAAAACTTGACTGAATTCACCTTATCATTAAAACCATAAACAAACTATGAATTAAAAAGCATTTCCACAAGAAAGGCACATATAGGAAATCTATAGCAGACTTCAATAAATGGGAATAAGGCACAGATACTGTTAACACTTCTATTCATCAGTTGAGTAGAGGATTCTGCCAAAGAAATCACATAAAGAAAGAAGAAAAACTACAAGGGACAATTTATTGCCTCAGCAGTTTCTCTCCCAGCTATGCCACTAAAATATTCAAAATCCACATGCACACAATGGCTCACAGCAGCAATATTCATGAAAGCCAAACGCAAAAGCAACACAAATACCGAAGTATAAGAAAATATGTTATGAAGTACATCTTTCATAATGGTATGCTATTTGGCAATCAAAATTAATTATGAAATGACAGACTACAGATCTAGTGAAATTCACAAGAAAAAAGAAATCAAAAGTAAAACCCCAAATACTGTAAGACTCTATGATTCCAATTTTAGGACACATCCAAAAAAGTTCATTCTCTGAAAAGAGATTTTAAATTAGTGCCTCTCTGTTGCTGATGGTGAACAAGGATTTATTGTGAATAATACTGATTATTTGGAATTAACAAAATGTGCTTATATTAGACTGTGGTAATCATTATGTAATTCCCAAAATTTTAGAAAGCGTGGAATACTCACTTAAAACATGGGGCAGTTAGGTCTACGCAGATAGCATCCTGAGTTTGGTCTTCACAGAATAAAGTGAAAATGAACAAATATGAGGGAGTTGGAGCTGGCACTGTGGTACAGCAGGTTAAAGCCCTGGCCTGAAGTGGCAGCATCCCCTATGGGCACTGGTTCTAGTCCCAACTGCTCTACTTCCTATCCAGCTCTCTGCTGTGGCCTGGGATAGCAGTAGAAGATGGCTCAAATCCTGTGCCTCTGCACCTGAGTGGGAGACCTGGAAGAAGCTCCTTGCTCCTGGTTTGAATTGGCACAGCCCCGGCTGTTGCAGACATCTGGGGAATGAACCAGCAGATGGAAGACCTCTCTCTCTCTCTCTCTCTCTCTCTCTCTCTCTCTCTCTCTCTGCCTCTCTATGTAGCTCTGTCTTTCAAATAAATAAAATAAATCTTAAAAAAACAAATATGAGAGAGTTTCACATGCTCTGTAGAACGTGAAATTAAAACACCCTCAATTTGGTTAAAAATATATAAAACTATAATATGAGGGAACTTACAATTCATGGACAATGTTTTTGTGTGAAAGAACTATGCATATGATTCTAGAAATTCTTACACCTTTTAATTCCTCATTTATTGCTTGAGATTGTTCAATTGCTCTAATTCAAATTAATCCCACTTATGCTTGAGAAATATCTCATTTTTCTTATGTGAAACAATGTAAAAGATGCATTAATCACCAATTTAAGGAAATTTTTGATTCCTAACCAAACCATGTACCATGACAAAATATCAATTCAGTTATTTCCAGATTGTCTCTCTTAATAAACTGCTTGCAAACATCATAATTTTAGCTGTGATACTAATTTAAATATTTTAACACTCCTTAATTTTAAACACTGAGTGAGATGCTTTTTGAGTTTTTTTTGTCTATAGTTATACATATATATAGGCTACAATGTGAAATTTTAATCACTGAAAACAGTGGCTACTGATCAAATCAGAGTAAGCAACATTCTCCCTTCTCTGGAATCGCACTTCATGATCAAGCCTTGGAACACTGTTGTTCTGTTTGCTTATAAAGTATAGAATACTTTACAGTGTACTACAGTCACCCCAGCATTCTATGTAAGACTAGGAATTAACAGCCATAATCTAACTCAGATTTGGTGTCAATTATCTAAATAGCTTTTACATACCACATTTCAAGACACACTACACGGTGGTTATAATCAAAATATTCTGGTACTTATACAAAAACAGATGTATAGACTAAGGGAACACAATAGGCATGGAGAAGTCAATCCAAACATCTATAACCAACTTAAATTTGACAAAGGAACTAAAATCAATCCCTGGATCAAATACAGTCTCTTCAACAAATGCTGCTTAGAAAACTGGATTTCCACATGCAAAAGTATGAAGCAGGACCCTCATCTTGCACCTTATACAAAAATCCACTTAAAATGGATTAAAACCTAAATCTATGACCTGATAACATCAACTTATTAGAGAATATTGGGGAAACTCTGCAAGACATTGGCATAAACAAAGACTTCTTGAAAAAAAAAAAAAAAAAACAGAGGCACAAGCAATCAAAGCAAAAATTCATAAGTGGGATTTCATCAAGTTGAAAAGTTCCTGTACTGCAAAAGAAACACTCAGGAAACTGATGAGACAACTAACAGAATTGGAGAGATTATTTGCAAGCTATGCAATGGAAAAAGGATTAATAACTAGACTATATAAAGAGATCAAGAAACTTAACAACAACAAAACAAACAATCCAGTGAAGAAATGAGCAAAAGACTTACCCAGACATTTTCTAAAGAGGAAATGCAAATGGCCACCAGACACAGGAAAAAAAAAATGCTCAATCACTAGTCATTAGAGAAATGCAAATCAAAACCACCAGGAGGTTTCACCTCACCCCTGTTAGAACGCCTTTCATACAGAAATCAACAAACAACAAATGCTGGCAAGGATGTGGGAAAAAAGGTACCCTAATCTGCTGTTGCTGGGAATGTAAACTGGCACAGCCACTATGAAAAACAGAATGAAGATACCTCAGAAATCTAAATATAGGTCTACCATATGACCCAGTTATTCTACTTCTTGGAAGGTACCCAAGGAAAATGAAACCATCATATGAAAGAATTATCTGCACACCCATGTTCATTGCAGCTCAATTCACAATAACTGATACATTGAATCATCCCAAATGCCCATCAACTGAAGACTGGGAAAATAAATTATGGGATATGTACACTATGGAATACTACATAGTGCTAAAAATGAAACCTAGTCATTTCCAACAAAATTGAAGAATCTGGAAAACATTATACTTAGTGTAATGAGCCAGTCCCCAAAAGACAAATATCACATATTCTCCCCAACCTGTGATAACTAGTAGAGCACCTAAAAGCTGATCTGTAGAAGTGAAATTGACACTTTGAGAAGCAGTGACTTGAAGAGCTCTTGTCTTGATAGTGGAAGAGCATTTTTTATACTATTTTTTGAACTCTTGTATATAAAGTCAATTGAAAATAGATCTCAGTAAAAAGAGTGGAAATAAGAGAGGGAGAAGGAAGAGTAGTTTGGAAGTATGGGTGAGAGGATGGGTATGATGGGAAGGATCACCATATACTTAAAGTTGTAATTATGAAGTGTATGAAGTTTCTGGCTGTAAAGCTTTATAGCTCTGCATACATTCCTACAGTCTTACTTCTAAGGGTACAGGTTAAAAACTTTCCATGAGGTCCCATATCCCTTAAGCTGGGGGTAAAAATACCATCTTAAGTGCTAAAGTTATCATATGAATAGGATTGAGGTTCTGGTAATAATAATAGAAATTAAAAGAAGTGAATGCTCCAACATGGGTAGCATTCCACACAGCAGACTCGCAAAATAACAATCACTTTAAATAGCACTATGACCTCAGAATCAGCCCTTAAGGTATTCTAGTCTGGCTGAAATACTCATGAGAGCATTTCAGGAATGGACAGCCAAGATATTGTGGCAATAAATGTCTTACATGAAGGAACTCGGTGGGTGAAACCTCAGAGGAAAGAAGTGGTCATCAAAGAATGAGGGAGGAGAGAACTTCCACTTTGTTTATGGCTTTGTCTAAATACTGATGGAGTTTGTGGGTTCAAAATGCTTCCATAGCCTAGGCAGCTCACGCCAAGAACTTCGGGTGATCACTGATGTCATACATAAGAGTGTTAATTGTTAAATTAACCAAAAGATTCATTGTGCATTAACTTACCATGCAGGAACTCTGTCCTCAAAGAGTTCTATTTTTTTTTTTTTAGTATTCTCAAGATCATTTATTTTTCAAAATTGCTCTGTTGGTTTAAGTCCAATCAAAACCACAATCCACTTTCTTTTGTAGAAATGTTTTAGTTGGTTCTAAGGACCAGATACAGACAAAGAAACTTCAGGGGGAAAAGATGGCATATTTATACCTCTTCACTTATATCTTTATGCCTGGAAATAAAGTTTCAATATTCAAGACAGGATGACTTATAAAATATACATAAATATCAGCACATTGATCAATGGATGCAATGCACATGCACTAAGTTGATTGTTTTATAATCATAGATAATGTACTGAAGAATTTTCAACAATTTTCTGTTGGAAAAAGTCATTGTCCATGTTAAACAAAAAGAAACATGGAATCTATGCCTGTACATACATAAAATAATTGATTATTCATAATACTAGAAATGAAACATGAAATTCTAAAACTTCAAAGAATATATTAGAAAACATATTTTTATCTTTTGGTAATTCACAGAATCCTGTTTTTAATAATAAAAATATAATTCTTTTTTCTTTGTTGTGTTAACTTTTCACATTTCTTCTTTCTCATTTTTATATAATGTCAATATATGTTAAATATGTATTATATATAAAATATATAATTTTGTATAATTATAATGAGAACAGATTTCATGTATTTCAAGATACAATTCTAAGAACACTTTTCCTCTCTCCCTTCCTCAATCCCCTTCCTTCCTTTGCTTATTTTTTCCCTTTACTTTTTGCAATAACATAATTTTCTTCATAATCACAAACTTGAAGTATCACTAACCATAATGTTCAACAGTTAAAAAGTAGAAAGACCACTGTTCCACAGGAATACAGACAAAGACTATAAACAATAATCAAATCATTAGATATCGGTTTCATTCTTATACATTTTTGTATTTTATATTAACTATCAAATATCAGAAAAAATGTGATACTTGTGTTTTTGGAACTGGTTTATTTCACTAAGAATATTGGTCTCCAGTTGCATCTATTTTGTTGAGAAAGGCAGGATTTCTTTCTTTTTTATGGCTGAGCACATTTTCTTCATCAATTGATGGACATCTGGGGTGTTTTCATAGGTTTGCTATTCTGAATTAAACTACTATAACATAGGAAAGATTACTATTTCATATGATAATTTCATTTCCATTGGGTAAATTACCAGGAGTAGAATAGCTGTTTCATATGGTAGGTCTATTTGCACATTTCTGAAGAATCTCCAGACCTTTCTCTGAAGGGAGGAGAGAACCTCCACTTTGACTATGACCTTGTCTAAATAAGATAAGAGTTGGAGAACTCAGAGGGCTTCCATAGCCTTGGAAACTCATGACTGGAGCATAGGGAGATTACTGATGCCATAGACACGAGTGTCAATTGGTAAAGTCAACAACAGGAGTCACTGTGCACTTACTCCTCATGTAGGATCTCTGTCCTTAATGTGCTGTGCATTGAGATTTAATGCTATAACGAGTACTCAAACAATATATTTCACTTTGTGTTTCTATGGGGGTGCAAACTGTTGAAATCTTTACTTAATGCATACTAAACTGATCCTCTGTAAAAAAAAAAAAAAAGAAGAAATTATCAACTCCCAACTTGACTCTCACTGGGATTAAACATGACAATAGGTCTGATCTGATTTCATCATCATTTAAAAAAAATCATCTATTATTTTTCACTTTATGTATCTGTGTGGGAGCAAACTGTTGAAATCCTTACTTAATGTATACTAAGCTGATCTTCTGTATATTAAGATAATCGAAAATGAATCTTGATGTGAATGGAAGGGGAGAGGGAGTGGGAAAGGGGAGGGTTGTGGGTGGGAGGGACGGTATCGGGGGGAAGCCATTGTAATCCATAAGTCGTACTTTGGAAATTTATATTCATTAAATAAAAGTTAAAAAAAAAGAAAAAAAAGAAAAAAAAAATTTAAAAATGAATAGTAAAAGCTGACTAGGCTGTAGAGGAAAAGAGTTCTATTATAAACATGTCAAAGTGCTCCCAAAAGGCGTATCATTCTTGGGTGCTTCTTAAAAATTAAGGTTCTAACAAAAAAGTGAAATTAACTTGTAGATGCAATGATTTTGAACAGCCTTTGTCTTGACTGTTGAGGAACAGTTTTTTTATTGATGTCCAAATTGTTGAACTCTTTGATTACTATAGAGTTGGTTTTCTGTGTATAACGTTAGGCAATAATAGGTCTTCATGGTGAATGGAACTGGGGATGGGAAAGGGAGGAGGAGGAGTGAGAGAGTGGGTGTTAGGGCAGGTATGGTGGGAAGAATAGCTATGTTACTTAACTTGTACTTATAAAATGCATAAAGTTTGCATTCCTCAAATAAAAGGTTTCATTGAGGGGGGTGAAATTAATTAGTCTTAAAAAAGAGACACTCAAAAACAAAGACAGAAAAAATACTCTCTTCAACTTGTCACTTCACAAATGCTTAAAAATTCAACAATGATTTAGATATAACACCAAACACAGGTGACAAAAATGAAAATAAGGAAATAGGACTGTAAAGAACAACAACAAAAAACTACATGCTAAAGGAAAAGATAAAAACAGAAAGCAAAGAAGGGGAGAAAATATTAGCAAACATTATGATTAAAGAAAGAATACATAAGACATACAGAAATCAATAGAAAATATAATAAAAACTGATAAATGACCTAATCAGTTTGCACAAATGATCTGATCTGTTTTTCCAGTGAAGACACACAAACAGCTAATAGGGCTCAGTATGGATCATCAAGACTAAAATGGTTATCATCTCATATACGTAAAAATGGATATTATCAAAAGTACAAAAAAAGGTAACAAGTATTGAACCAGGTGTGGAGAAATGGGAACATATAAATTGGTTGTAGGAATGTAAATTGGTACATCCACCATGAAAAACACTATGGAGATGCCTCTAAAAAATGGAACAAATGACAAAACAATCTATTAATTTATGTGCATCCATAAGAAATAAAATCACTATCTCAAAGGTACACCTGCACATCCATGTTCATGGAAGGATTATTTACAAGAATAAGATATTGAAATAACCACATTGTCAGCAGATCAAAAGATAGAGCATGATACTCACAAAAAAAAATAAATGCTACTCATTTGTGGAATCTAAGAGAGTCAATCATAAGCACAGAATATAACGAGGGTTGCGAAGGGCTAAGGGTGAAAGAAACTGGAAGATGCTAGTTGAGTGACACATTTGCAGTTAGGAGATAAATTAACATTGAGTTGTATAATAGAGCACAGTAATGACATGAATACAGTATTAGATACAACAGGTTAACATCTGAAATATCTTTTAAAAACTATGTAAGGTGATAGATATGCTAGTTAATTATCCTAATCACTTCACAATATATATGTATAAGGGGACACTAAAAGGTTTCTGATAAAGGGCTTAAAATATAATGTGATTATTCCATAAGTTTGTAAAAGTCCCCCACATTGCAAAACATGTTGCAGGCCTTGAATGTATACTAATTTTGTCTGTCAATTATACTTAAATAATCTTTAAAAAATTACCTCTATCAAACTAAAAATTAAAAAAATTAACTTAGAAATCCGGGTTTATATCTTCGAGGTGGAAAGATAATCAAGGAACATAAACAGTTTTTAAAACAGTCAGAAACATGACCAGCTAAAATTTGTATTTTGAAAGTTCAGAGACAGATGACAGCCTGCCCATATAAGATGGCTCAGATAACATCCATATATCAATATACAGTGTCCTCCTGCCCTCCTATAACCTGTACAAAAACCTGAGTCAAATAAAACTTTGTTTTTAATTTACCTAGTCTAGGACACTGTTATTGTCAACAGAAAGCAGGGGCAAGACTCCGAAAGAGCTGTGCTGAGACCCTGTTTCTGACATAATCAGAAAACAAGGGGAACGAGGTCAGCCCTGAAAAAAGTAAGCGAGGACTCCATGAAGAACAACTCTTCCCCTGCATGAACCCCACACACAGGGTCTGGGTTCTCCCTGGTGTCCATTGCGTGCTCACCACACAATCTTGGAGGCCAGGGGACGCCACCAACACTGGTTCTCAGAAACTGGTCCAGCCGACAACTGGCTGTGAGGAGACAGGACTCCAGGAGTCCCAGCTGCCAGCCCAGCCCCGACACTGCAGACCAGAGTGGGCCTAGGGAAGGGCCGTGCCAGCAGGGAGATGCGGCCCACAGATTCCCAGAGAGGACCCTGGGGAGGCCCGCCTCAGACCAGCCTTCTCCACAACTTTCCCCAACTCCTCCTTCCCCACATCTGCATGCCGGGACTCTCACACCATGACAGCTTCCGAGGGGAGCGCTGTCCTTACGCTGAGTTACACCGGAATTCAGTAAACACCAGAGGCCCCGCCCTGGACCTCTCTCTGCTGTGACGCTGGAAGACTATTATGGAGTCAAGATCTCGCGTGATTACGTAGCATTCATGCCCCACGCCTGTGTAGTTTTTTATAGGTTCCTTGTGCTCTTGATCATATAAGGAGATCACTGAATTTTCTCTTGTTCTCCTAGCAGTTTTATTTTGTACTAGATGCTGAACTTTATCCAATGCTTTTCAACACATAATCTACATGATCGTGTGATTTCCCTTTACTGTTTACTTCCTGGATGCCTGGTCTGAAAATCGTAACCACTATTGCATTTTTCATTACTACTTGTTTGCTATGGATATGTTATGTTTTATGAAGTGAGTTCATTTATTATATTGATATGTTGTTTAAGATACTTGTAGCTGTGTTTATTGAAGGGGTACTTTAAAAAAAAGTAAGTTCTGGTCCATTTGCATCATCTTTAATGTAATGTTGATTTTCCAAAAGAAATTTAAAAAATTTTTCTCTTCTTATTTCCACTTTGAGTATGTATGGGAAATGTAGATTTGCATTTTCCTCTTTCAAACTCTGAGGTATTCTTTATATCTGTATCTTAAATCTAAATTTGTGAGACTTTTTTTCATTATTGATTTGTTGGAATTTTTAAAATGTGATTCAACTTGCTTGGTTTATATGAGTTTTTTCTCATTTGTATTTTTGTTTTGGAAACTGATTTTCAAAATACAATGAATTTTGAACTCTGTAGTCATATTTTTACCCCTAAAGCTTTAACAACTTTCTCCTTATATCTTGGAAAAGGCTTATAATCTCTAGAAAATAATGATCTTGTTTAACTTAAGGAGACAGTTGTTTGTGTTACTGTTCCATTTGTTTCCTTAAATGCTTTTTTAATGGTTTGTTAACATTGTTAACATTTTTATTAAAAAAAATTATATCCTTGTTTTTTGTGCTACTTTATATGGTATTTCATAGATGTCTGTCGTTATCTTTTTCTCTTGCTTTTATTAAATATTCTCTCAATATTTTTGATTCTTGACAAAGAAGATGTAATCTTTGATTTTCAGTGTTTTATTTTAACATCATAATTTAAAGCTGTACATTATCTCCAGGCACTGATTTATCTGCATTCTCTTTATTCTCTCTTGTGTTTCCAAACCCAGTATATGCAGGCCCTGTCTGTCTATCAGTGTTTCGACCCCCATGGGCCTGCAGCCATCACAGGCTAAATGTGTCTCAATGTCTGCAACCCATATGTTCTGATTGGTAACAGATTCATTGCACTCCTTTTCTTTACTGTTGTATGCCTAGTAATCTCAGCACATCAACTACCATTTCCATGTCTGGAAAAGAACTATGAGCTCTCAAAACCTATCACATCCTCATAGAGCCATGTCTCTCCTGATTTCTTTTAGAGAAACAACTGAAATTTCCCAGACATCTTAGGTAGACATTCCCTTATTTACTACTGACAACATCTGAATCATCTGATCTGTACTCATCATCAGTTTTTATTTTTTTCTTTATGGGGATGTTATTTAATTGCCAAATTTTATTGATGCTAATGAGATTCATATAACTGATTTTTCTATTTACTGGAGTGTCCTGAATGGCAAAACTCCACCCTCACAGAGCATATATGAAGATTGTTTTACAAATTATATATGTAAAAATAGTTAAGTTTTTAAAGTGCTCTGGAGAAAAAAAATAATTGATAGGTCCTAATGCAGAGGACAAAGATTACTTCAGCTCTAACACTTTGAAAAACTCAACTATGGGCAATTATTTGAGTTTAACACATAATGACAGGGGCTGGCACTATGACATAACAGGTACAGCCACTGCCTGCTGTGCTGGCATCTCATATGGGCATCAATTCGAGTCCCAGCTGTTCCACTTCTGATCCAGCTCTCTTCTATGGCCTGAAAAATCTGTGGAAGATGGCCCAAGTCTTTGGGCCCCTGCACCTACATGGGAGACCTGGAAGAAGCTCCTGGTACCTGGCTTTGATCTGTGCAGCAATGGCCATTGTGGCCATCTGGGGAGTGAAGCAGCAGATGGAAGACCTCTTTCTCTATTTCTGCCCCTCCTTCTCTCTTTGTGTAACCCTGACTTTCAAACAAATAAATAAATATTTTATAAAACATAATGACAGAGAGTAACTTTCAGTATGAAAGGTAGAAAGATTGCCTTTAAGTTGAAGCAAAAACATATTTAATGATCTTTATGAGGGAAAGAAAAATATGGAAGTATTCACCTGGAAGCTAAAGACAAAAGTGAATTCCTGTGATTATAGTCAATGCAAAGTAATTTAATCTTCAAAATTACTGAGAAAATAGATTGAAAATGTTCTACCTCTGAAAAATGTGCAAGTTTATATGTATGATAATTCTCTTTATTAAGCCATTACACAATACATACATATTTCAAAACAATATGTATAATGATACTGTAAAATTTCACATAAAGTGGAATTAAATGATTTATATTAAGAAAAATAAAATAGATTTATAGATAGGTATAATGCAAATTTTCAATGTGTTTTTTAAGATCCTTTATATGAATGGATTACAAATTTTCTTGCACAAAAGTACACTTGTCTTTGAATTTCATCCTCCTCAAATATTTTGAAATACTCATTGTATGTAATATGTGACTATATACTGTATATATTTTAGCTTTTATTAAGATCACTAGCCATCAGGGAAATGCAAATCAAAATCACAATGAGGTTTCACCTCATCCCAGTCAGAATGGCTCACATTCAGAAATCTACCAACAATAGATGCTGGCGAGGATGTGGGGAAAAAGGGACACTAACCCACTGTTGGTGGGAATGCAAACTTGTTAAGCCACTATGGAAGTAAATCAGGATATTCCTCAGAAACCTGAATATAACCCTACCATTCAACCCAGCCATCCCACTCCTTGGAATTTACCCAAAGGAAATTAAATTGGCAAACAAAAAAGCTATCTGCACCTTAATGTTTATTGCTGCTCAATTCACAATAGCTAAGACCTGGAACCAACTCAAATGCCCCTCAACAGTAGACTGGATAAAGAAATTATGGGACATGTACTCTATGGAATACTATACAGCAGTCAAAAACAATGAAACCCGGTCATTTGCAACAAGATGGAGGAATCTTCAACATGGGAAGTGAGATACACAGCCGATTCATAGAATGGCAGATGTCCTAAACAGCACTCTGGCCTCAGAATCAGCCCTTAAGGCATGTGGATCTGACTGAAAAGACCATAAGAGTATTTCAGGCATGAAAAGCCAAGACACTCTGTCAAAAAAAAAAAAAATGACCTAAATGAAAGATCTCCATGAGTGAGATCCCAGTGGAAAGAACAGGTCATCAAAGAAGGAGGTACCTTTCTCTGAAGGGAGGAGAAAACTTCCACTCTGACTACGACCTTGTTGAAATCTGATCAGAGTCGGTGACCTCAAAAGGCTTCCATAGCCTTGGCAACTCATGACAAGAGCCTAGGGAGATTACTGGTGCCATACACAAGAGTGTCAACTTGTTAAGTCAACAACAGGAGTCACTGTGCACTTATTCCTCATGTAGGATCTCTGTCCTTAATGTGCTGTACATTGTGAATTAATGCTATAACTAGTACTCAAACAGTATTTTTCACTTTGTGTTGCTATGTGGGTGCAAACTGTTGAAATCTTAATATATGGTAAACTGATCTATATATAAAGAGAATTGAAAATGAATCTTGTGGAGAGGGAGATGGAAAGGGGAAGGTTGCGGGTGGGAGGGAAGTTAAGGGGGAGGGAAGCCATTGTACTCCATAAGCTGTACTTTGGAAATTTATATTCATTAAATAAAAGTTAAAAAAAAAAGTTCCGAGCTGGGCACCTACTGGATCAGTTTGTTAAGATGCTTGTTTGGGAAGAAATGGATGTTGATCATAAGACAGCCTGTGCTGGACTGAGGGAGGCTCATAAATCCCCAGAGGCAGTTAAAATGAAGGTTGAGTCTTCAGGTGTGGAGGCAACCCCTAAAGGCCTAGCACTGCCTCAACCCACCGAGCCTCCAATTCTGCCCAAGTGGCCACCCCTTTATGGTTATTCCCCTCTCTTAGATTCCCTGTCACCATCTTGTAAACAGTGTGCTTACCCAACCCCATGGCCAGTCCTGCTAGGCCCTGGTGTGCACAGTCTTCCCTGTAAATGGGTGACCATGGCCTTTCTCTGCACTCTCTTCCAGTCAACATGGCCTGACGCACCCATGCAGGCATGGCCAGATATCTCTAGGGAGAGTACTCCCTAGGGCTGTTTTTTTTTCTCTCCATTGACAACCCTAACCTCTCCTCACTGGGAGGGAAAGTGCCTCTGGCTACTACTGGCCTTACCTAAACCTCTGCCTTCCACATGTGTGGCCCCAACTTCACTATCTCAGCTCACTATACATCCCCCTCCTGCCTAGGAATTCAGACTTTATCTTAGAACCAGGCCTGGTCCAAAGTCTACTCTCCTCATCTTAATGGCTGTCTCCATGATTTCCAATTGGTCTTTTGTCCCTCTCTTGTTCAGTTTTACCATAAGAATAGCAAGGGAATGGTAATCCCATCCTTGGGCTCCCTGCTTATTGAGAAACAAATTAGGTATCCCACCCTTCTGATGGCTCTTTTGTTTTATCTTGAGCAAGGCAGACAGGAAAATCAGGAGTGGGAACTGTGACAGCTGCCTAAACCTTTGTTTCAAAAGCAGCCCCACATGGCTGATAGACTATGATGTCATGGGGCCTGAGATATTATTTAAAAAAAAGGAGGGAGGGCAACTAATTTTTCTTTGAATCTAGGATGTTCACTAGCCTTAAAAATATTGCTTTGTGACTTGCTGAACTTATTTTGCAATTTATTTTAACAGGTTTCTGGGTAATCAATGCTCAATGAAACAACAATGGGTAATTAGTACTTGTGTTAGATAAATGCAATTTTAATTTTGACAGATGATATTATATCAGCACGCTAAGTCATTTAGGTGTAACTGCTAATTTAAATTGCATAAAGGCAGATGAGATAAATGCATCCAAATGTAAACTTTTGTATACTCAGCATGTTATGAAAATAGTTCAACACTCTTTAAAATAACTCAGGTCAAAATTTGTGTTACCTTATTTAAAAATGTTATGTTAATTTGGAGATTCTTAGCAAGTTATTTCAAAATGTAAATCAAGGATATTGGCAGATGGAAAACATCACAAGTATACTAATCTATTTCTCTTTGACATAAACTTAAAATCTGATCCTCTGTTAAAGTAATGTTAATCTATTATGTTCTCTCCATTCCTCTTTGACATAGAATTAAAATTTGATTCTCTGTTAAAGCAATGAGTTAAAGTAATATATTATGTTGTCTTAATGCCTGTTAAATTCTAATTGTTTGAAAACAGCTGAGTTTTTATTAACAGCTATGGGTTATTTAAATATGTGCTTATTTCCAAACATTTAAATAATCACCTTGTAACAATGATCAAGCTTGGTCTATATTATGTCTATTTGCCTGTTTTTAACATTTAAGTGATTACCTTAAATCTAATCAGATCTAGCCCACAACCTTGGTTAAATTTTTGGCTAAGCGGTTTGACTAACAGTTTTAAATTCTAAAATGAGTCTTCCAACTTTGGGGCTTCCCATAGGATCCCTGGAATACTCAAAGGATGAGACTCTAAATGTGTTAAAGTACAACTGTTTGAGTCAATTCAGATTATGCAAAGTGTATTAAAATGCTGTAAATGATGTCAGACCTATGTTGTACTCATGTTTTTGCTTTCCAGATAAAGTGGTCTTATGTAAATGAGAAAATGGAAAAACCCACTAAAAGGATGCTGGCAAGGACCAGACCCACTGATAAGGGCTGGTAGTGGATTTGGTTGTGTCTTCCCTCAGGGGAATTCCAATCCCTTATGGGTACGTGTGAGAAAACTTAAATACCCCCCCTTTGCCAAAGAATGTCACCCAGGAGGACACCTTCCTGAGGAATGATTTTTCTTTTATAGGGATAAAAAGACCATATTGAACTCCCTGCCTTATTGTGACTGTGTCGCTCCCCATCTTCATGGAGGAACGACACAGAACCCCGCGCTGTTCTTTTGTCTGCTCGGCCCTCCCTGGGTTTGCTGCTGGTTCTTCCCAGGTTGGCTACTGTCCCTTCCACCTCTGTGGAAGGGCGGTTCCCCCTGGCCACTTTCCCCACTTCCATGGGGGAGCGGCACACCGCCGGCCGGCTCTCTCGGGGGCAGCCCAGGTGTTCCTTCAGATAGATGTTCCTCTTAGATGTTCCTGGTGCATGTTGTCTCTCTCCTCCTTTATAGTCCTCTTCCACCAATCCCAACTCTGCTACCCACACACTGAGTACACTGCTCTCCTCCAATCAGGAGCAGGTCCTGCAGCTTGTCAAGTTGGTGAGAGGCTGCTGGGTAGAAGCTGCTACTCCCTTCTCAGCGCCATATTGTGGGAGAGCAGATGCATAGAATAAGTCTTAATTCCAGTAACTTAGTCTAGTCCGAGTTGCTCCCCACAGACTGGATCATCATGGTACATCAGGAGTGCTGCTTTTATGCTAATTGTTCCAGCATCATCAGGGAAAAGATCAAGACCCTCCAAGAAGAACTTGAAGCTTTGGGGGATGGCTTCCTTATCTCCTCCCCTTTGTGGACCCTTTGTCTCCATTGTCCTTGTAAATTTGTCTAAGATTGCATTGCTGTGGTCCAGTTAATGGTGGTCAGACAACAATATGCCGCTCTTTAAGTGCCAGATTGGGAACTCTATACATCTGCCCATGGCCACTGCCAAGATGTAGAGATATAACACATCATACACTGAGTTGCTGAGGTGGTAGCCAATGACAGGTAAGATCCTCGGGACAGCCCTTAACAGCTGGAGTAGTAGTCAAAGGCAGGTAAGGTCCCCAGAGGGGGACAACCTAAGACAGACATGCTCCCTAAAGGGCTGATCCCAGTCAGAGGGGACAACCTAAGACAGGCACACTCTCTGCTCAGTTCCTCTTTTTCTCTCTTTTATATAAAACAAAAAGGGAATCTGTGGAGAAATTAGTCCCAGGAGGCAATTCAAAGATGGCACCTGCAGGGAAATTAGCACCAAAGGGAAACCTGTTGAAATGGGCACTATGAGAAACAGTGACTTGATCAGCCCTTGTCCTGACTGTTGTTGTACAATGTAATTCTTTATCCCTATTAGTATCTTTTGTTCTAGTACTATTGGTTGAACTCTGTAATTAACACACAATTATTCTTAGGTGTTTAAATTTAACTGAAAACTAATCTCCGTTAAATATAAGAGTGTGAATAAGAGAGGGAGGAGATGTACAATTTGGGACATATTCAAGCTGACTTGCCCCAAATGGTGGAGTTAGAAACGTGCCAGGGGATTCCAATACAATCCCATCAGTGGCATATACCAATGCCATCTCACTAGTCCAAGTGATCAATTTCAGTTCACAATTGATCACACTGATAGATAGGTCTAAGAATCAAAGAGATCACACAAATAAGACTAGTGTCTGCTAGTACTAACTGATAGAATCAAAAGGGAGAGAACGATCCAACATGGGAAGCGAGATACACAGCAGACTCATAGAATGGCGGATGTCCTAAACAGCACTCTGGCCTCAGAATCAGCCCTTTAAGGCATTCGGATCTGGCTAAAGAGCCCATAAGAGTATTTTAGGCATGGAAAGCCAAGACACTCTGGGGGAAAAAAAGAAGACCTAAATGAAAGATCTCCATGAGTGAGATCCCAGTGGAAAGAATGGGGCCATCAAAGAAGGAGGTACCTTTCTCTGAAGGGAGGAGAGAACTTCCACTTTGGTTATGACCCTGTCAGAATAAGATCAAAGTCAGCAATCCCAAAAGGCTTCCATAGCCTTGGCAACTCATGACTAGAGCCTAGGGAGATTACTGATGCCATAAACAAGAGTGTCAAATTGTTAAGTCAACAACAGGAGTCACTGTGTACTTACTCCTCATGTGGGATCTGTCCTTAATGTGTTGTCTAATGTGAAGTAATGCTATAACTAGTACTGAAATAGTATTTTACACTTTAGGTTCTGTGTGGGTGCAAACTGATGAAATCTTTACTTAATATATGCTAAAATGATCTTCTGTATATAAAGATAATTGAAAATGAATTTTGATGTGCATGGAATGGGAGAGAGAGCAGAAGATGCAAGGGGTGCAAGTGGGAGGGAAGTTATGGTCAGGGGAAAGCCATTGTAATCCATAAACTGTACTTTAGAAATTTATATTTACTAAATAAAAGTCAAAAAAAATCAAAAATTCAACAAATAAGTGTATTTCTTATCATAAATTATCTCCTATAATAGTTCCTCAATAATCTTGTAGCCCAAGAGAAATAGCTTACTTTATTTTTTATTTAATTTCAATTGAAATTAAGTATTCTAATATTTAGTAACTAATCCATTAGCCTTCCATTTCATCACATGTGTTTATCTGATATGCATAGCATTGTGAGAAAGTGGCCTGCTGCTTCTGCAATGATTGACCTCCCTTTCAGATAGATTTATAACATTATATAACTTCAAATATTGTTAGCAAAATCTTAAATATAGCACATTTATGTGATTTGGTATTATAATGGCAAATAAACTAAATGTTAACTAAAATTACAACCTACTATGTTACAAATCACCTCATGCTCAGGAAAAAAAAATCAATTCTAAGATAACATATATGTTTACAATTTCAGGGATACTGAAATATGACCTACAAGTGATGTAAAAAATAACTTGCTAATTGTTATACATGGAAGATAGGATGAGGCAAATTGATGTTTGACATTGTCAACTACTTTAAGGATGGATATACTCAAGAGGTTATCATCTCTTTTACATTGGCAAAAGTACTTTTTGTTGCAGTTAATTTTGAATCCTCAACAGCTGGGACACTAACCTACTGTTGGTGGGAATGCAAACTGGTCAAGCCACTATGGAAGTCAGTCTGGAGATTCCTCAGAAACCTGAAGATAACCCTACCATTCCACCCAGCCATCCCACTCCTTGGAATTTACCCAAAGGAAATTAAATTGGCAAACAAAAAAGCTGTCTGCACCTTAATGTTTATTGCTGCTCAATTCACAATAGCTAAGACTTGGAATCAACCTAAAGTAGACTGGATAAAAAATTATGGGATATGTACTCTATAGAATTAATGTCTATGACCACTTATAATAAGAGCTATATTCATCCAGGTATCAGTTTTACTTGTGTGAAGACATATATCTGTATCTGAATATATTTTGATCATTAAATATTAAACTACTATCTATACTAATAAAATATTAGTCTGTAAAGAAAATGTTTTCTCTAAAAGTTGAACATTTGGGAACAACTGTGAATATGCGTGTCAAAACTGTCAAACCAGATATGTAATATTCAAATAAAATATTTTAAAAAAGTATAAAATGTAGAATATATGCAAATTACTCATTAATCACTTTCAAGTATTTTCTATTTAAATATTTCAAAATGAAACCATATTATATCTGATTTGAAATTTTGTTGAGTCAACCAAATTCTAGTTTAGTTTACTGCATGGTACTATAACTTGCTTTCAGATAAGAGACTACACAAATGCAAGCTTAAATATGCCAGTTATATATAAACAGTAAGCCTGTATAGAGAGTTCATGTCTAAAATTATATTTTTAACTTTCATTTAATGAATATAAATTTCCAAAGTACAGCTTATGGATTACAATGGCCTCCCACCCACAACCCTCCCCTTTCCTGCTCCCTCTCCCCTTCCATTCACATCAAGATTCATTTTCAATTCTCTTTATATACAGAAGATCAGTTTAGCATATATTAAGTAAAGATTTCAACAGTTTGCACCCACATAGCAACACAAAGTGAAAAATACTGTTTGAGTACTAGTTATAGCATTAATTCACAATGTACAGCACATTAAGGACAGAGATCCTACATGAGGAGTAAGTGCACAGTGACTCCTGTTGTTGACTTAACAAATTGACACTCTTGTTTATGGCCTCAGTAATCACCCTAGGCTCTTGTCATGAGTTGCCAAGGCTGTGGAAGCCTTTTGAGTTCACCGACTCTGATCAGATTTCAACAAGGTCGTAGTCAGAGTGAAAGTTTTCTCCTCCCTTCAGAGAAAGGTACCTCCTTCTTTGATGACCTGTTCTTTCCACTGGGATCTCACTCATGGAGATCTTTCATTTAGGTCATTTTGGTTTTTTTGACAGAGTGTCTCGGCTTTTCATGCCTGAAATACTCTCATGGGCTTTTCAGCCAGATCCACATGCCTTACGGGCTGATTCTAAGAGGGATAACCTATTAAGTTGTTCATCAACAGTCAGGGCAAGGGCTGATCAAGTCACCATTTCTCATAGTGTTCATTTCATTTTAACAGGTTTCCTTTTTGGTGCTCGGTTAGTTGTCACTGATCAGGGAGAACATATGATATTTGTCCCTTTAGGACTGGCTTATTTCACTCAGCATAATGTTTTCCACATTCCTCCATTTTGTTGCAAATGACCGGATTTCATTGTTTTTGACTGCTGTATAGCATTCTATAGAGTACATATCCCATAATTTTTTATCCAGTCTACTTTAGGTTGATTCCAAGTCTTAGCTATTGTGAATTGAGCAGCAATAAACATTAAGGTGCAGACAGCTTTTTTGTTTGCCAATTTAATTTCCTTTGGGTAAATTCCAAGGAGTGGGATGGCTGGGTGGAATGGTAGGGTTATCTTCAGGTTTCTGAGGAATCTCCAGACTGACTTCCATAGTGGCTTGACCAGTTTGCATTCCCACCAACAGTGGGTTAGTGTCCCATCTGTTGTTGGTAGATTTCTGCATGTAAGCCATTCTAACCGGGGTGTGGTGGAACCTCATTGTAGTTTTGAGTTGTATTTTCCTGATTGCTAGTGATCTTGAACATTTTTTCATGTGTCTGTTGGCCATTTGGATTTCCTCTTTTGAAAAATGTCCATTGAGGTCCTTGGCCCATCTCTTAATTGGGTTGTTTGTTGTGTTGTTGTGGAGTTTCTTGATCTCTTTGTAGATTCTGGTTATTAATCTTTTTTCTGTAGCATAGCTTGCAAATATTTTCCCATTCTGTCAGTTTTCTCTTCACTCTCCTGACTGTTTCTTTTGCAGTACAGAACCTTCTCAATTTGATGCAAACTGATATCAAACTGCCATATTAATTGAGGATGGGCTTGCTTATACCTTTGGCCTGAATGTTTTTTATCAATTGAGAATTATTCTTCCACTTTTCAAGATTTATGTACCCAAATACATAAATTTCCCTTTTAAAACAATAAGATGACTATTTTATATAGTTTTATATAAAACCTATATGAACAAAATGTTGCAGTGTTGACAAGGCAACTTATTTTATCCATTTAACCTTACCTTCAATGTTGTGTGTGTGTGTGTGTGTGTGTGTTATTTTTCACAGGATAAGTTAAGCATAATGCAAATTACCAATAGTTAGGAGTAAAATGGAAGGCACATATGAAATTAGGCAGTTGAGAAATTAGCCACCAAACCACTCAACATCTAATCAATTATAAAGGAGGGAGAGAGCCAGATTTGGGAATTTTGAAATTGAAAGTTTTAAGGTAATTTTTAAGAAGAATAAAATGTATCAATACAAAATGGGCAATGCAAGGGAAGAGCCAGAAACTGGGATGAGAAAAAATTTACACTACGGTGATAAATGGTGGGCAACTGAGAAAGAAATCATTCATTACTATGTGTAAAAGATAAATTAGGTTCTTGAAAGAGATATTTATTTTTGTGTGTTGAAAACTAATTTCTAGATCCTAATGGAGAAAAGTGTGTAACTGCTCTTTATCTGGTCTTTGCTCTTTATCCAATGGACATTACTCTGTCTTTGGTTGCTGCAAGTTGATGCAAGGGGCCAATTAGCTGCACTACCATAATAAGATTACTTATGGTCTATCAGTGGAAAAGGTGGCCATTAGTATGCAATTTTTTATGAAAAACATGATTTTAATAATGTTTCTCTTGTTCAGAAAATGCCTGAATGTCACTTTTGTGCTCTGTACTCTGTACATGTCAAGTGGAAAAAGCTGAATGGGTGCAAATTCAGGAGTTTTGTCCTTTGGTGTTCATCTGTAAGTAAAGATTCACTAAATGAAGATTTACTCTATTTTTCATGTGGTTAAGTATGATCTATGTTTTTTGTTCATTTTATATTTTATTCTTTCAATTCAAAGAATTAAACAAATCATAATTATTGGCTATAGCATAATAATCATTGATTTACATGTAGTTTTCTACATTATATACTTATATACTTTAAAAAATAATTTTAGGGTTTCAGGAATGTTCTCTAATAATTTGATGGTGTTGGGTTGTAGATTTAGGTCTTTAATCTACGTTCAGTGTATTTTGTGCAAGATATTGGCACCGACAAAGACTTCCTGGAAAATACCCTGGAAGTGCAGGCAGTCAAAGCCAAAATTAACTAAAGGTTAAATGGCTAAAATAAGTTGCCTTCTCAACATTGCAACTTTTTTGTTCATATAGGTTTATATAAAATAGTCATCTTATTGTTTTAAAATGGAAATTTATGTATTTGGGTACATAAATCTTGAAAAGTGGAAGAATAATTCTTAATGGATAAAAAAAAATTCAGGCCAAAGGTATAAGCAAACCCATCCTCAATTAACATGGCAGTTTGATAATCCTTAGCAGCTGCCACTTGGGAACAATTATGACTGTTCACATCAAAATTCAAATATAATATTATATGTGAACCAGAGTTGAATGATTGTCAAATGCCCATCCAATTTTCTCAACTGAAACAACAGAGTAATCCACCTCTTGCCCAGTGAATTTTAATTTTACATTGTATTTATAAACTTTTATTCATAGTAAGGCTGTTCGTTTTAAATAATGATTTAATTAATTGATGAGATCCCATGAGACAGAGAGAGCCCTCGCATCCCTTAGGTCTCTCCCCAGATTTCTATAACAGCTTCAGGCTAGGGCCAACTGAAACGCTGAATCAAGGTGGCATGAACCAAACCATATGAATCTCCAAGACTTTCTCGCAGGGTTGCATGACAAGGAAGCTGGACTCACAGGCTGAATCCAGTCTGCAACTCAGATACTCTGACATGGGATATGGGCATCTTAACTGCTAAGACAAAATCTGCCCCGATATAGACCAATCATTCTGTTTTTCTCCTTCTATATTTTTACCTTATTATGTAGAGGGAATGAGCACCCTTTAACTATATGTGTATAATTTTTGTCAGTATTAGTTTTAATAAAGTCTGTACTTTATCAATGGTATAAATAACTACAAATTGAAATATTTGAATTAACTTGATTGATTGGCTGTATTTATTGTCATTACTTATAAAAACAAATATCAAAATAGGCAATGTAGGGAATATTAAACAAAAATTCTAATATACAAGAAACCATGATATATCATATATCAGATATTAAAATTTACCATAAATAATTTAAGTATACTGTAATATGATGGTATCAGGTTACAGATTTACATCCTTGATTTATTGTGAATTAATTTTTGTATAAGACGTAAAAGAAAAGTCTTGATTTTAAGGGATTCTTAAACAGCAAAACAAAGCTGGAGGCATCACCACATCAGATTTCAAGAACACCACATGGCTGTATAATCAAAACAGCCTACTACTAGCACAGCACAAAAATGTACATGACGACCAATTAAACAGAATAGAAATCCCAAAAATTAGTACATGCATCCATAATGAATTTTTGATGAATGAGCTAAAATCACTGTCTGTAGAAAGGACATCCTTCTCAACAAAAAAGGTTGGGAAAATTGGATATTTTCACACCGATAATGAAACAAGGCCTTTCTTTGCTATTTGGGATCATTCCTGTTTCCATATCAATTTTAACATTGCTTTTATCTAGATCTGAGGAGGATGGTATTTTGATTGGAATAACTTTGATCGCTTTTCATAGTATGGACATTGTGATTATATTGATTTTTCCAAACCACAAAAATGTACTACTTTTTGTGTTTTTACTCAATTTATTTACTTAATGTTTTGTAAATTTTATTTTAAATATCATTCACATCCTTCGTAAACTTATTTTAAGGCATGGAAGAGTTTTGGTTAGTGTTATTTCTAAGCCACGGCATTGTTTGTATATACAAATACTATTTGTTTGTGTTGATTTTTATAAGTTGCAACTTTGACAAACTCTCTTGTGAGTTCCAAGACTTTCTTAATGAAGTCTTTTGGTTCCCATAAATATAAGATGATGTCATCTGCAAACAGATAATTTGAGTTTCTTCTTTCTAATTTGTACCATTTTAAATTTCTTTTTCTTGCCGAATGACTCTTGATAAATCTTTGAGAACTGTATTGAATAGCAATGATGAAAGTGTGCTTATTTCTACTTCAACATCTTAGTGTAAACGCTTCCCAATTTTTCCTTATTCAATATGATGCTGCCTGTGAGTTTTTCACATATTGACTTGATTATGTCTTTCTATACTGATTTTGCTTAATGTTTTTATCACAACAGAATGTTTTCTCTGTATTTATTGAGATAATCTTTTGGATTTCACTCATCAATTTGTTAATGTTATGTATAATGTTTATTAGTTGCATATGGTGCACCATCTCTGCATTCCTGAGATAAATCCCACCGGGTCTTGGTGTAATCTTTTTGGTGTGTTGTTGGATTTCTTTACCTAGTACCTTGTTTAGGATCCTTGCATCAATGTTCTTCAGAATATCAGTTTGTAGTTCTCTTTGTTTTATCTTTTTTAGGGATTTAGTATAAAGGTGATACTGGCTTCGTAAAAGGGGTTAAACATAAATCACACGCTTTCAACTATTTTGAATAGTTCTAGAAACATTGAAATTGTTTAATTAAAAGTTTATTAGAATTCAGCTATGAAGCCATTAAATCTTTCACTTTTTTGGGGGGAATGTCTTTATTAGTGGTTCCATTTCCATCTTGGCTATTGGTCTATTTAGAATTTCAATGTCATCATACTCAATTTTGGTATAGCTTATGTGTCCATAAATCTATCCATTTCTTATATATTTTCCAATTTGTTGGCATAAATCTAAATAAAATAATTTCTAATGATTCTTTTCACTTCAGTGGCATTAGTTGTAACATCTGCCTTTCCATCTCTGATTTTATTAATTTGGGTCTTCTCTTTTTTGGTAATTTAGGCTAACTGTTAATCAACTTTACTGTTGTTTTAAAAAGTCAGCTCTTCATTTCACTGCTCTTTTGTATCTTTTTTGACTTCAATTTTATATATTTCTTCTCTAATTTTTATTATTTCTTAATATGGGATTGGTTTATTCTTGTTCATCTAGTCTTAGAGATGTATTGCCAATTTCATGATGTAGGCACTAGTTGCTATTTAATCTTTCTTCATAACATGGTTTTTGCCATATCCCATAAACGTTGATATGATGTGCTGACATCTTTGTTTAGTTCATGGAATTTTTTTATTTCCTTTTGAGTTCTATGATACAATGTTCAGTTAGAACCATGTTGTTCAGACTCCATGTTTTTGTATATTTTCTAGAATTTTTGTGTTATTAATTGTTGCAGTTGATTTCTCAACAATGTTGCAGTGGATTCATTTCTGAGAGGAGTGTGGTGGGGGCAAGAGGTGTGGAGTCACCACACAGACTCCAGGAGTCGGGTGAAAGCAGGCCTGAGGCGAGCAGCCTGCAAACTAGTTTATTTGAGTTAGTACAACAGCTTATATAGCAAAGACCAGCCAATCTAGTCAAGGGGCAGTCTATGCCCCAACCAATCACAGCCTGTTGCCAGGCAGTTTCCAAAGCCATCCAATCACAGCCTGTTGCCAGTCAGGCTCTTGTCACCAGGTAGTTTCTGAAACCATCCAATCATGGCCTGCCATCAGTCAGGCCCTGTTGTCATGTGGTTTCTTCTGTTGTCATGTAGTTTCCAAAGCCATCCAATCATGGCCTGTTGCCAGGCAGTTTCTGTTGTCAGTGGCCATCTTGGCATGACCTTTTCACCTCATTCCATCACAATTAATTATCAGCGTATTTCAACTGTGGTCAGAAAATATATATAAAATAATTTTTTAATCTGTTGAAAATTTTTCCCAAACATGTGGTCTATTCCAGATAATGTCCCATGCCCTGATTGTGTATTCTTCTGTGAAATGGATTCTTCTGTAGATATGAATTAGATCCATTTGGAGCAATGTGTAGATTAACCTGATTGCTTTATTGGTTATATTGTCTGGTGATGTGTCTATTGACGAAAGTGGGGTATTGAAATCACTAATTATGATTGCTTTGGAATATATGTCTCCCTTTAGATCCATTAATTTTTATTTTAACTAATGGGGGGTCTAATATTTTGTTCATATACATTTACTATAGTCAAATCTTCCAGTTGAATTGATCCCTTAATCATTACATAATAATCTTCTTTGTCTATTTTAACAGATTTGTCTTAAAGTATATTATGTCTAATATTCAGATAGGTATGGGGCCAGCACTGTGGCACTGAGAGTTAAAGCCCTGGCCTGCAGGGCTGGTATCTCATTTAGGTACCATTTGGAGCACTGGCTCCTCCATTTCTGATCCAGCTCCCTGATACTGTGTCTGGCAAAGCAGCAGAATATGACCCAAGTCCTTGGGACCCTACACCCATAAGGGAGATCTGGAAGAAGCTCTTGGCTCCTGGCTTTTCCTGGCCCAGCTCTGGTCATTGTGGCCATTTGGGGAGTGAACCATTGAATGGAAGACCCCTCTATCTCTCTCTCTACCTCTCTCTGTAACTCCACCTTTCAAATTAATAAAATAACTCCTAAAACATAGGTATGCCTCATTTTTGATTCCCATTTGCATGTACTAACTTTTTCAATCCTTTCACTTTTGATCTGTTTTTCTCTTTTGTGAGATGTTTTTCTTGTAGACAGCATATAAATTGGACTTGCTTTTTAATCCATTCAGCCACTCTGTAACATTAAATTGGAGTGTTTAGTCTACTTACATGCTTTGTCATTGTTACTATGTAATGTCTTAGCCTTGACATTTTTCCATAAATATTCCTATTGTTTCTTTTGGATCACCTTTGAACTATTAAATTTTGCCTTTCCATTCTTTCAGGAAGCTGATCATCTTTCTTTGTTTTTCCTGTGTAATAAATACTTAAGTATCACTTGTGCGGCTGGACAAATGGTGGAAAATTTCTAGTTTTTTTAATAAGATGCTTATTTTATCTTCTTTTATAAATAAGAACTCAATGCAGTGTTTTGGGCTTGTGAGGTTTTAATTTGGGTAAGATGTAGACTATATCTCTCCATCTCTCCTAACCTGTTGGTTTTCTGATGAGAGTCTTATTATCAATCTAATTGGAGATCTGTTACAAGATAGCTGATACTTCCCTTGTACATTTTAGGATGTTTTCTTTGTGTTTTTACATTTGAAAATTTGAATATAGTGTGTCATGGTAAAGATCTTCTCTGAATGTGACTCTTTGCAGTTCCATGTGTTCTTGTACTTGGATATCCATATATTTAACAAAATTAGGAAAATTTCCTGTTATTCTATCACCAAATAAGTTCTAAAAGTCATTCTGCTTTTCCACTCCTACAGGAATGCATAGGACCAGTATATTTTGCCTTTAATGGTATCCTGTAGATCCTGAGGCATTTTTTTATTTTTCTAAATTTTAAAATGCCCTTTCTTTTTATCAATTTCAAAACCTTTTTCTTCCAGCTCAGACATTGTTTATTCTACCTTACTGAGTCTGTTTTTCAAGTTTTCCACTGTTTCTTTTTACTTATTAAATTTTTTATTCATAATATTTCAGTTTGATTTTTCTTTAATTTTTTTCTTAGCCTAATTTCTTACCCAAATCATTCACAGGTTTCTGTAACTCTTGTGATTCCTTCTGTGTGTTTCTGAGGAGCCTTACATTTTTAAACTTCCTCTTCAGGCATTTCATCAATCTCATCTGCACAGTCTAACACTGAAATATTATTGTGTTCCTTTTGCAGTCATATTGTCTCCCCCTCATGTTCCTTGTATTTTTATACTTATTTTCATGTGTATGTAGAAAACACTTGTTGATATCTCCTCTAAAGTCTCTGTACTCAGGAACCTGCCCCTAGGTATGGTGGGATGCCTGTATCTTCCAACAAATCCAGAGGTGTATACTAACTGGGGTCAAGTGTTCTGGAAAACATTTATAGGTGGGCCCAAAGCCTAGGGTAAAGACTATGAGCAAAGACTTCTATGTGAATCAGGCTCACATCTTCATGCTGGTGCAACAATCTTGCCACAGTCACTTGTGGGATTGTTTCTCTGCAGTGCCTCAGACACCTCCATCAAAATAATGGAGAATCAGAGAAGTCAGGACAATATCTGTGGCTGGCACTGTGGCCTAGTAGTCATAGTCTGCAGTTCTGTAATTCCATAAGAGCACCAGTTTGAGTAGTTTTTGCTCCACTTCCAATTCAGCTCCCTGTTAATTTTCCATGGGAAAGAAGCACAAGATGACCCAAAATCTTGGGCCCCTGAACCCAAGTAGGAGACCCACAGGAAGCTCCTAGCCACAGCTGTGAGCTGCTATAGGAAATCCAATGTCTCATTTTTCTAGTTATTGGACTTTGTGAGCTTTACTTGACTCATCAGCTGACCTGAAATCCTGAAGATTCTAGCTATCTCAGTTCCACAGTGTGTCTCTGTAGTCAGGCCTTAATTGTTTACTAAACAACCTTTGTGATAATATAGACTTAAGGACTTTATTGGTGTCCACTTGTCACTGACCATGCCTGTGCCTAGACATGCTCAATAGAGGTGCTTGTTCACCTCTCTGTATCAAATTTTTCAGAAACTTTACCTTTTCCACACTTTCCAAGGTAAAATGATGTGATTCATTTTATACCCAATTTCCTTAGGGTGAAGGATGTGTATTTTATCAAAAGCTTTCTCTGTATCTATTGAGATAATCATATGGTTTATGTAGTTCAATTTGTTAATGTGATGCATCACATTTATTGACTTAGGAATGTTGAACCATCCCTGAATACCAGGGATGAATGATCTTTCTAATGTGTTGTTAGATTTGATTCACTAGCATTTTGTTGAGGATATTTGTGTCTATGTTCATCAGGGAAATTGGTCTATAATTCCCTTTCTCTATAAATAAAAAGCTTTTATTTGTTTACTTGAAAGTTGGTGTTACAGAAAGAAAGAAAGAAAGTGAGGTCTTGCATTCCCTGATTCACTCCCCACATTGGCTGTAATGGCCACAGCTGCACTGATCCGAAGCCAGGGGACAGGATATCCTTCTGGTTCTCCCATGCAGTTGCAGAGGCCCAAGGACTTGGGCCATCTTCTACTCCTTTCCCAGGCCACAGAAGAGAGCTAGGTCAGAAGTGGAGCAGACTGAACTCAAACCAGCGCCGAAGTGGGAAGCTGGCACTGCAGATGGCAGTTTACCCAATACACCATGGTACCAGCCCCTATAATTATCTTTCTCTATTGCAACTTTTTTTCTTGTTTAGGAACTAAGGTGAAATTGGCTTCAATGAAGAAGTTAGGGAGGAATCCCTCTATTTCAGTTATTTTGAATAGCTTGAGAAGAATTTGAATTCATTCTTTAATTGTTAGATACAATTCAGAAGTGAGGCTGTCCTTTCTGGACTTTCTTTATTGGGAGGGTTTTTATTATTGATTCACTCTCCATTTAGCTTATTGATCTGTTTAGGGGGTAAGAAGATTACTGGTTCTAAATTTGAAATGAATGATGCTTTTATACTTTACACCAGGAATCAAAGTAGAAAATATGCTAATGCATTTATCCACATTGATAGGATTAACAAGAATGTCATATATTCACATTACTAAATAAACACTATGGGCAATTAATGGAAATAATATTTAATTAAATCAATACTATGCTGCAAAATATTTCTAAACAACATGAAAACAATTGGTACAAAAGTAATGACACTTGAACTAATGTGGTTTAGTGGGTAAGGCTGCTGCCTGTGATGCTGGAATTTTTGTGGGCACTAGTTTGAGTCTTGACTGTGCACTTTCATTTAGCTACATGGTAATGAGCCTGGGAAAACAGCTAAAGATGAGCCAAGTACTTGGGCCACTGAACACATGTGGAAGGCCCAGTAAAAGCTACTGGGCTTTATTTGAGCCCAGTCCTGGACATTGCAACCATTTGGGGAGTGAACCAGCAAATGGAAGACCTCTCTCTTGCTCATTCTCTCTTTCTCATTTTTTCTCTCTCTCTGTCTTTCCCTCTCTGCAAGTATACTTTTCAAAGAAAGAAAAATAATTTTAAAACATTTAAAAAAAGAGATAAGTCATTGGAGCATAAGCACTTGCCATAGTTGTTAAGATTCCTTTTTGAATTTCTGCATCTCATATCAGGGTGCCTTCTTTCAAGTTTAAGCTCTGGTCTTGAGTTCATCTTTCTGACACCTTGGGAAGCAGCAGGTGAAAGAGCCCTAAAATAAAAAATTCAAAACTTGTCTAAAGAAATAACAGGAAACAAAAAATGAAACACAATTTCCTTGTCTGTGGATTGGTTGAATTAATACCATCATAATTAAAATACTACTGACAGCAGTTTATAGATTCAATGTGATCCTAGAAAAAAAAATGGTGCTAAATTTCAAATATAAACAAAAGAGATCCAGAATAGATAACACAATCTTATCCAAAAAGAAAATAAAGACAGAGGCATCATAACACCAGATTTTAAGACATCCTACAGGGCAGTTATATTCAAAAGAGCCTGCTACTGGCAATAAAATATATTTGCAGACCAATGGAACTGAATATAACTCCCAGAAATCAATTCACAAATCTGTAGACAACTACTCTTTGATAAGGGCTAAAATCAATCCCTGAAGAAAGGACAGTCTAGAACCAATGCTGTTGAGGAAATTTAACCTCCACCTTCAGAAATATGAAAAATGACTTGTACCTAGACCTTAAGCAAAAATCAACTCAAAATGGATCAAGAATATAAATCTATGACCTGATACCATCAAATAACTAGAGGAGAATTCTGGAGAAACTTTGCAAAGCATTGGAATATAAAATCAATTATTGTAAAAGACATCAGAAGCACAGAGAAATCAAAGCAAAAACAGACAAATGGGATTACATCAAGCTAAGGCTCACTGCAAAGGAAACATTTAACAAATTGAAGAGTCAATTGGTAGTATGGGAAAACATATTTGGAAACTATGAAATTGCTAAGGATTAATGCCCGGAATCTATAAAGAGTTCAAGAAACTCAACAAAAAACAATCAAGTACGTATTCAAGGGATTTGAACAAGCATTTCTTTAAAAAGAAAATTCCATTGGTCAAAAGATACAGAAAACAATGTTCAAGATCAGTAACCAACAGGGAAATACAAAGAAAAACCCCAATGAGGCTTAACTTCACCCCAGTTAGAATGTCTCTCATACAACAATGAAAAAAAAAATGGTGGTAAGGATGTGAGGAAAAGAATCTGTAATCCACTGTTCAAGGGAATGTGGACTAGAACAGCCATTGTGGAAAATGCTGTGAAAATTCTGCAGAAAACTGAAAGTAGATCTACTAAATGATCTGGCCTGCCTACTCCTGAGCATTTACCCCCCAAAAATGAAAACAGCACATGAAAGAATTATCTCTACCTCTAAGTTTATTGCAGCTTAATTCACAATAGCTAAGATATGGAGTCAACCCAGATGCTCATCAATTCATGACTAGAAAGAGAAAATGTGGTGCGTATACACTATGGAATATTATTCAGCCTTAAAAAGAATGTAACCCTATCTTAACAAAATGAATGCTACTAGAAAACAGTATGCATAGTTAAATAACCCAGTCCTTAATAGACAAATACCATAGGTTTTATTCTAATCTGTGGTAACTAAGAGAGTACAAAAATATGCAATGCATAATTATTTGCATTTCAAATTCCACAAAATTATTTTGTGCATAAACTGCTGAAAGATAACACTTTAACATCTAAATGAACTTAATTATTATTTTTAAATACAGTGGAAATATGTAATTGTTATATTGACATTTGTTCTATTTCATTGAAATTCTGAATGACTAATTGGAAAAAAAACTGTGTATGGGTGAGATGGTCAATTGTACATTCAACTATTGATATCTGCTGCCTATATTCCCACTAAAGTAGGGGCTTTTTTTATTCATTAAACTACTTATTCTGTGACATATTTTCTGTAATGTAAATTTAAAATATGTTATCTCAAAAACTAGTAAGAAGAAAATGAAAGGTAGAAGGAAGGAATGTTGGAGAGAGTGAGGGGGGGCGGGAACTAGAGAATATACTTATCTTCTTAGGTTTGTAACTACAAATCATCTTGAATATTAAAATTACTAAAGTAAATGTAAAAAAACCTAAGTATATAAAATGTAAAATATATTCAAAATATACAAAAATGAGAAATACAAATTGACACTACCAAGGAAAAACAAGACAAAAATGAGTTAAAAAATTCACTTAATCATGAAGGAAAAATAAATGTTCAACTTAACTGATATGAAGCAAATTTAAAATAGTCATAAAGTAATTAAAACTACTATTAAATAATTTCTATCAATTTGTTAGATGTGTGCTTTAAAATGGTTTAAAAATACAGTATGTGCAGCACAATTGACATATTCAGGCATAATTTTTTTAAATTTATATCCCACCTAACAGATAATATATGGTATCATTCATTCTGTGTCTGATTTATTACACTAAACATTTGTCCTCCAATCCAATCATTTTCCTGCATTTGTTGGATTTTCATCCTTTTGTCTTACATTAACATTTTATTTGTGTGTGCTTTGTGTGTGTGATGTGTGTATACAAATATCTTTAGCCCTTCATTTGATTAGTTGATTCTACATTTTTGCATTATGAACAGTGATGCTATTCACATGGTAGAGCAGGTATATTTAAGCCAATATTTTTGTGTCTATTCTGCATATATCCAGGAGTGAAATTATTGGATCATATGGCAAATCTATTTTTAGATTTTTAAAGGAATCTCCATACTATTTTTTACAGGGACTGCACTAATTTACATGTTCACAAACAGTGTGTAAATATATCCCTTTCTCCACATCCTCATAGGCGTGTTACACTCTCTCTTGAATAACAGCCATTCTGACAGGAGTAAAATGAAAACTCACTACAGGTTTGATTTGAATTTCCCTGATGGCTAGTGGCATTTAGCATTTTTTTCATTTAATTTTTGTGGATATTGAACCAGTTAAATATATGAAAATATCCAATGCAGGCTACTTACATAGAAAGGCATAAAAAAGAGAAAGTTATGAAAAATAGTGATAAAACATCTAAGAAACCATTTTTTGTGAGACACAGAAGAAACTTTATTGTGGAAGGTGAGGCTAAATATAAAAGAGGCAACTGGCAGAATACAAAAATGATAAACAATACATCTGATAAAGTATTCATATCTAAAAAATATAAAGACTTCAAGAAACTCAACAACAATCAAGTTAAGAAATGGACATGGTACTCTATTTATTACCTTTGATCAGGGAAAACATGAAATCTGCCTTTTTGGACTGGCTTAATTCAGTAAGCATAATGGTTTCCAGTTGCAACAATCTTGTTGCAAAAGATAGGATTTCATTTTTTTTGAAAGCTGTGTTTATTGAAATGTAATAGATATTTTGAGAATCAGTAATGATTTATAGTCCTAGGCTCTTTCATTGAGGAACAGTATTTTGTTTTACTTTGTTTTCTCTTCATACTACTTGTTGAGCTCTTTTACTTAGGGTAGCTTTAACTATATAAGTATTAAGTGTACTAAAAAAGATCATTGTAAAAATTAAGAGTGGGAATTCAAGAGGGAAGGAGAGAAAGGATTAGAGCATGAGTGGGAGGGAAGGTGTGGTATGTCCACTATGTTTCTTTAATGGTATAAAGAAATTTATGAAACATATGAAACTTGTAACTTAAATTAAATATACTTTTAATAAAAAATAAATGGGCAAGGGACATGAACAAGTATTTTTCAAAGGATGAAATACAAATGATTGACAGACAAATGAAAAATGTTCTGAATCATGAATCATTAGTGCAATACAAATAAAACCACAATGAGAGATCAGCTCACCCAATTATAATGACTATCACCTAACAATAAAAATCACAAATGCCTGCACAGATGTGTAGAAAAGAGTACCATAGTACACTTTTGGTGGGAATATAAACTAGTGCAACCATTATGGAAGACAAAAATGTAGATTCCTCAGAAATCTGGAAACCAACCCAATGGTAGAACAACCATCACATTCCTGGGAATTTGCCCAAAGGAAATGAAGTCATCATATGAAAGAGTTATTTGTATCCCCATGTTTATAGCAGCTCATTTCACAGTAACTAAGATATTGATACATTGTAGATGTCCATGGATGACCGGATAAAGAAAAGGTAGTATTTATACACAGTGGAATACTATTCAGCCATGAAAGAGAAATAAATCATGTATTTTGCAACAAATGGATACAACTGGAGACTGTAATGCTTAGTGAAATAATCCAATCCCCAAATGACGAATAATATATATGCTTTCTCTGAAATACACTAGTTAACACAGAATGCAAAAAAACATAAGAATGAAACTGACGGATTTTGATGTGAACATTGCTTACAGAACTTGTGTATATTCCTAAGGAACACTGATCTTTCTACTGAGTAACTTGTTGAAGATCGTGGTTAGTGGTACATTAAGCCTGTGATCATAAAGATAACTTTTCACAAATTAGAGGAAAATAGAAAGGAAGGAAGGAGGGGAGACTGAGGGAAGGGGGAAAGAGAATATGGCTATATTCTTAGAAATGTATGTGTGGCATCAGTAGTCACCCTAGGTTCTTGTCATGAGTTGCCAAGGCTATGGAAGCCTTTTGAGTTCACTGACTTTGATCTTATTTAGACAAGATCATAGTCAAAGTGGAAGTTCTCTCCTTCCTTCAGAGAAAGATAACTCCTTATTTGATGGCCCATTCTTTCTACTGGGATCTCACTCACAGAGATCTTTCATTTAAGTTTTTTTTTTTTTTTTTTTTCCAGAGTGTCTTGGCTTTCCATGCCATAAACTGACGCCATAAATAAGAATGTCAATTTGTTAAGTCAACAATAGGAGTCACTGTGCACTTACTCCTCATGTAGGCTCTCTGTCCTTAATGTGTTGTTCAATGTGAATTAATGTTATAACTAGTACTCAAACAGTACTTTACACTTTATGTTCTCTGTGGGTGCAAACTGATGAAATCTTTACTTAATATATACTAAATTGATTTTCTGTATATAAAGAGAAATGAAAATGAATCTTGATGCAAATGGAATGGGAGAGGGAGTGGGAGTTGGGAGGGTTGTGGGTGGGAAGGAAGTTATAGGGGGGGAAAAGCCATTGTAATCCGTAAACTGTACTTTGGAAATTTATATTTACTAAATAAAAGTTAAAAATATTTTAACAATAAATAAATAAATAAAATTCATGCATAAAAAAGAAATGTATCTATGAAATACTTTACATGTTTTATTTTTTATTAATAAAAGTAAAATCTAAAATTAAAAATAAAGCTCCAATGTCACATTTCATTTACATATTCACCGGCTGTATCTCTTTATTAAGAACAATAAATTCACATCTCTTTTGAACACAAATTTTAATTGATAAATGTATAAATTAACCACAACACAAATGAAGGAGAAAGATAAAAAATACAAAAAAAAATTGAGTCAGGGCTATTCATGGCCTTTGCCCATTTCTTAACTGGATTGTTAATTTTGTTTTGTTGAATTTCCTTAGGTCTTTATAAATTCTGGATATTAATTCTTTTTTTAAGATTTATTTATTTATTTGAAAATCAGAGTTACACAGAGAGAGGAGAGGTAGAGAAAGAGAAGTCTTCCATCCACTGGTTCACTCCCCAAATGGCTGCAATGGCTGGAGCTGCACTGATCTGAAGCCAGGAGCCAGGAGCTTCCCCCGGGTCTTCCACATGGGTGCAGGTGCCCAAGGACTTGGCCCATCCTCCATTGCTCTCCCAGGCCTTAGCAGAGAGCTGGATCAGGAGAGGAGCAACCAGGACTAGAACTGGTGCCCATATGGGATATGGCGCTTCAGGGCAGGGCATTAACCTGCTACACCACAGCACCAGCCCCTGGATATTAATTCTTTACCATTGAGTAGTTTGAAAATCTTTTCTTTCATTCTGCCAGTTGCATCTTCACTTTTTTTGTGGAAACAAACAGGTGTTTTTCAAAGAATGAAATACTGTCATCAATCACATGAACAACAACAAAAAAGATGCTCAGGATGCCTAGACATGAGGCAAGCAAATAAAAAAAAAAGTGTATCACCTCACATCAAAATGAATATCATCCAAAAAACAATTTCTGGTGAAGATATGTAAAACAATTACCCTAATACACTATTAGGGGAATGTAAACTAGTACAACTTTATGGAAGGCAGTATGGAGATTTTTCAGAAATCTGAAACATATCTACCATATGACGTGGTCTTCCCATTCCTGAGAATATGCCTAAAGAAATGGAATCTTCATATGACAGGATTATCTGCACTGCCATTTCTCTCACAGCTCAATTCAATATAGCTAAGATATTGAATCAGCCCAGATATCCATCAGAGTCTTTCTACTTTTTCCTGGCTGAACTCAGTATTTAGTGAACCACAAAGCCTGTGATTATTTTTTTTTTATCTTTTATTTAATGAATATAAATTTCCAAAGTACGACTCATGTGTTACAATGGCTTCCCCCCCATACCGTCCCTCCCACCCACAACCTCCCCCCTTCCCACTCCCTCTCCCCCTCCATTCACGTCAAGATTCATTTTCGATTATCTTAATATACAGAAGATCAGCCTAGCATACCTTAAGTAAGTATTTCAACAGTTTGCTCCCACACAGAAACATTAAGTGAAAAATAATAGATGATTTTTTTTAAATGATGATGAAATCAGATCAGACCTATTGTCACGTTTAATCCCAGTGAGAGTCAAGTTGGGAATTGATAATTTTTTTTTTTTTTTACAGAAGATCAGTTTAGTGTACATTAAGTAAAGATTTCAATCGTTTGCACCCCCATAGAAACAAAAAGTGAAATATACTGTTTGAGTACTCGTTATAGCATTAAGCCTCAGTGTACAGCACGTTAAGGACAGAGATCCTACATGAGGAGTAAGTGCACAGTGACTCCTGCCGTTGACTTCACAAATTGACAATCCTGTTTATGGCATCAGTAATCTCCCTATGCACCAGTTATGAGTTTCCAAGGCTATGGAAGCCCCCTGAGTTCTCCGACTCTTATCTTGTTTGGACACGGTCATAGTCAAAGTGGAGGTTCTCTCCTCCCTTCAGAGAAAGGTACCTCCTTCTTTGAAGACCTGTTCTTTCCACTGGGATCTCACTCACAGGGATCTTTTGCCAGAGTGTCTTGGCTTTCCATGCCTGAAATACTCTCATGGGCTTTTTAGCCAGATCCGAGTGCCTTCAGGGCTGATTCTGAGGCCAGAGTGCTATTTAGGACATCCGCCATTCTATGAGTCTGCTGAGTATCTCACTTCCCATGTTGGACCACCCTCCCCTTTATCCATTCTATCGGTTGGTGTCAGCAGATACTAGACTTGCCCATGTGCTCCCCTTGACTCTCAGTCCTTTCATTATGATCAATTGTGAACTGAAATTGATCACCTGGAATATCCAGATGGCATTGGCACATGCCACCTTGATGGGATTGAATTGGAATCCCCTGGTATGTTTCCAACTCTACCAATTGGGGCAAGTCAGCCCGAGCATGCCCCAAATTACACATCTCTTCCCTCTCTTATTCCCACTCTTACGTTCAACAGGGATCACATTTCAGTTAATTTTCAACACTCAAAATAACTGTGTGATAATTACAGAATTAAACCAGTCATATCAAGTAGAACAGACAAAAAAAAATACTATGAGGGATAATGTATTAAGTTGTCCATCAGCAGTCAGGGCTATGCTGATCAAGTCACCATTTCTCATAGTGTCCACTTCACTTCAGGAGGTTTCCCCTTTGGTGTTCAGTCAGTTGTCACCGATCAGGGAGAACATATGGTATTTGTCCCTTTGGGACTGGCTTACTTCACTCAGCATGATGTGTTCCAGATTCCTCCATTTTGTTGCAAATGACTGGATTTCGTTGTTTCTTACTGCGGTATAGTACTCTAAAGAATACATATCCCATAATTTCTTAATCCAGTCTACCGTTGATGGGCATTTAGGTTGGTTCCAGGTCTTGGCTATTGTGAATTGTGCTGCAATAAACATTAGGGTGCAGACCGCTTTTTTGTTTATCAATTTAAACTCCTTTGGGTAAATTCCAAGGAGTGGGATGGCTGGGTCGAACGGTAGGGTTATCTTCAGGTTTCTGAGGAATCTCCAGACTGATTTCCATAGTGGCTTGACCAGTTTGCATTCCCACCAACAGTGGGTTAGTGTCCCTTTTTCCCCACATCCTCGCCAGCATCTGTTGTTGGTAGATATCTGTATGTGAGCCATTCTAACCGGGGTGAGGTGAAACCTCATTGTGCTTTTGATTTGCATTTCCCTGATTGCTAGTGACCTTGAACATTTTTTCATGTGCCTGTTAGCCATTTGGATTTCCTCTTTTGAAAAATGTCTATTGAAGTCCTTGGCCCATCTCTTAAGTGGGTTGTTGGTTTTGTTTTTGTGGAGTTTCTTGATCTCTTTGTAGATTCTGGTTATTAACCCTTTATCTGTTGCATAGTTTGCAAATATTTTTTCCCATTCTGTCGGTTGTCTCTTCACTCTCCTGACTGTTTCTTTTGCAGTACAGAAACTTCTCAATTTGATGCAATCCCAATAGTTGATTTTGGCTTTGACTGTCTGTGCCTCCCGGGTCTTTTCCAGAAATTCTTTGCCTGTGCCAATATCTTGAAGGGTTTCTCCAATGTTCTCTAATAACTTGATGGTGTCAGGACGTAGATTTAGGTCTTTAATCCACATTGAGTGGATTTTTGTGTAAGGTGTAAGGTAGGGGTCTTGCTTCATGCTTCTGCACGTGGAAATCCAGTTTTCCCAGCACCATTTATTGAATAGACTGTCCTTGCTCCAGGAATTAGTTTTAGATCCTTGATCAAATATAAGTTGGCTGTAGATGTTTGGATTGATTTCTGGTGTTTCAATTCTGTTCCATTGGTCTATCCATCTGTTTCTGTACCAGTACCATGCTGTTTTGATTACAACTGCCCTGTAGTATGTCCTGAAGTCTGGTATTGTGATGCCTCCGGCTTTGTTTTTGTTGTACAAGATTGCTTTAGCTATTCGAGGTCTCTTGTGCCTCCATATGAATTTCAGCATCATTTTTTCTAGATCTGCGAAGAATGTCTTTGGTATCTTGATTGGGATTGCATTGAATCTATAAATTTTTTTTGGGAGAATGGACATTTTGATGATGTTGATTCTTCCAATCCATGAGCATGGAAGATTTTTCCATTTTTTGGTATCCTCTTCTATTTCTTTCTTTAAGGTTTTGTAATTTTCATCGTAGAGATCTTTAACATCCTTGGTTAAGTTTATTCCAAGGTATTTGATTGTTTTTGTAGCTATTGTGAATGGGATTGATCTTAGCAGTTCTTTCTCAGTCATGGCATTGCTTGTGTATACAAAGGCTGTTGATTTTTGTGCATTGATTTTATATCCTGCCACTTTGCCAAACTCCTCTATGAGTTCCAATAGTCTCTTAGTAGAGTTCTTTGGATCCTCTAAGTACAGAATCATATCGTCTGCAAAGAGGGATAGTTTGACTTCTTCCTTCTTGATTTGTATTCCTTTGATTTCTTTTTCTTGTCTGATGGCTCTGGCTAAAACTTCCAGAACTATGTTAAAGAGCAGTGGTGAGAGTGGGCATCCCTGCCTGGTGCCAGATTTCAGTGGAAATGCTTCCAACTTTTCCCCATTCAATAGGATGCTGGCTGTGGGTTTTTTATAAATTGCTTTGATTATATTGAGGAATGTTCCTTCTATACCCAATTTGCTTAGAGTTTTCATCATGAAAGGGTGTTGAATTTTATCAAATGCTTTCTCTGCATCAATTGAGATAATCATATGGTTTTTCTTCTGCAGTCTGTTAATGTGGTGAATCACATTGATTGATTTGCGAATGTTGAACCATCCCTGCATACCAGGGATGAATCCCACTTGGTCTGGGTGGATGACTTTCCTGATGTGTTGTTGTATTCTATTGGCCAGAATTTTATTGAGGATTTTTGCGTCTATGTTCATCAGGGATATTGGTCTGTAATTTTCTTTCAGTGCTGCATCTTTCTCTGGCTTAGGGATTAAGGTGATGCTGGCTTCATAGAAAGAATTTGGGAGGATTCCCTCTTCTTCGATTGTTCTGAATAGTTTGAGAAGAAATGGGATTAGTTCTTCTTTAAATGTCTGGTAGAATTCAGCAGTGAATCCATCTGGTCCTGGGCTTTTCTCTGTTGGGAGGGCCTTTATTACTGTTTCAATTTCTGTTTCAGTTATGGGTCTATTTAGGTTTTCGATGTCTTCATGGTTCAATTTTGGTAGATTGCATGTGTCCAGGAATCTATCCATTTCTGATAGGTTTTCCTGTTTGCTGGCATACAGGTCCTTGTAGTAATTTCTGATGATTCTTTTTATTTCTGTGGTGTCTGTTGTTACGTTTCCTTTTTCATCTCTGATTTTATTGATTTGGGTCTTTTCTCTTCTTTTTTTAGTTAGTTGGGCCAATGGGGTGTCAATTTTGTTTATTTTTTCAAAAAACCAGCTTCTCGCTTGGCTGATTTTTTGTAATGTTTTTCTTGATTCAATCCTGTTGATTTCTTCTCTGATTTTAATTATTTCTCTTCTCCTACTAGATTTGGGTTTGGTTTGCTGCAGTTTTTCTAGGTCCTTGAGGTGCGCTGAAAGCTCATTTATTTGGTACCTTTCCAATTTCTTGGTATAGGCACCTATTGCTATAAATTTGCCTCTCAATACTGCTTTTGCTGTATCCCATAAGTTTTGATATGTTGTGTTGTTGTCTTCATTTACTTCCAGAAAGTTTTTGATTTCTCTTTTGATTTCTTGAATGACCCAGTGTTCATTCAGGAGCATGTTGTTCAGTCTCCATGTGTTTGCATACTTTCTGGGGTTTCCTGAGTTGCTAATTTCCAGCTTCATCCCGCTGTGGTCTGAGAAGCTGCATGGTATGATTCTAATTCTTTTAAATTTGCTGAGACTTGCTTTATGGCCTAGTATGTGATCAATCCTAGAGAAGGTTCCATGCGCTGCTGAGAAGAATGTGAAGTCTGTAGATGTGGGGTTGAAAGTTCTGTAGATATCTGTTAGATCCATTTGGGCAATAGTGTCAATTAAATCTGCTGTTTCCTTGTTGATCTTCTGTCCGGATGATCTGTCTATTTCTGAGAGTGGAGTATTGAAGTCCCCCAGTACTATTGTATTGGAATCTAAATCTCCCTTTAAGTCCCTTAGCATATCTTTTAAATAGACCGGTGCCCTGTAATTAGGTGCATATACATTTATAATAGTTACATCTTCCTGTTGAATTGAACCCTTAATCATTATATAGTGTCCCTCTTTGTCTCTCTTAACAGTTTTTGTATTAAAGTTTATTTTGTCTGATATTAATATGGCTACCCCTGCTTTTTTTTGGTTTCTGTTGGCATGGAATATCTTTTTCCAACCTTTCACTTTCAGTCTGCATGCCTCTTTGTTAGAGAGATGTGTTTCTTGTAGGCAACAAATAGTTGGGTTGTGTTCTGTGAGCCAGTCAGCCAAACGGTGTCTTTTAACTGAAGAATTCAGACCATTAATGTTCAATGTGACTATTGATACGTAGTGACTTTGCCCTGCCATTTTCCCGGAAATATTTTCTAGTCTATGCTTTGAGCTTCCCATGCTCTTTTACTGGTAGGTGTTCTTCCTTCCCCTTCTTTCATATTGATGGCCGTGTTTCTGTGTTTCTGAGTGTAGCACATCTTTAAGTATCTTTTGCAGGGCCGGACGAGTGGCCACAAAGTCTTTCAATTTCTGTTTGCTATGAAAGGTCTTTATTTCACCTTCATTCACAAATGAGAGCTTGGCAGGATATAATATTCTGGGCTGGCAATTTTTCTCTCTTAGCACCTGTGCTATGTCTCGCCATTCCCTCCTAGCTTGTAGGGTTTCTGATGAGAAGTCAGCTGTGAGTCTGATTGGAGATCCTCTGAGAGTAATCTGACGTTTCTCTCTTGCACATTTTAGGATCTTTTCTTTATGTTTCACTGTGGTAAGTTTAATTACCACGTGTCGTGGTGAGGATCTCTTTTGGTCATGTTTATTGGGGGTTCTATGAGCTTCCTGTACTAGGATATCTCTGTCCTTCTCCAAACCTGGAAAGTTCTCTGCTAGTATCTCACTAAAAAGGCCTTCCAATCCTTTCTCTCTCTCCATGCCTTCAGGAACTCCTAGAACTCGAATGTTGGTTTTTTTAATAGTATCCTGTAGATTCCCAACAATATTTTTTAGGTTTCTAATTTCCTCTTCTTTTCTTTGGTTTGACTGTATGTTTTCCTGTGCTCTATCTTCTAAGTCCGATATTCTCTCTTCTGCTTCACCCATTCTGTTTTTAAGGCTTTCTAATGTGTTTGTCATTTGATCTATTGAGCTCTTCATTTCATTTTGATTTCTCTTCACTATAACACTTTCCTGTTCTACTAGTTTCTGAGTTTCATTTTGACTCTTCCTTAAAATTTCGTTTTCACGAGAGAGATTTTCAATCTTGTCCATTAAGGATTTCTGTAGTTCAAGGATTTGCTTTTGAAAACTTCTAAATGTTCTTATCATAAATTTTTTGAAATCCGTATCTTGCATTTCTTCTATCTCATCATCTTCATACTCTTGGCTTGGGGTGTTTTGCTTATTTGGAGGCATCATAGTGTCATCGTTGATCTTGCTCCCTCTATTTCTGTGTTTGTTACTTGGCATAGTTAATTCTTCTTGCGTCACTGTGCGTTTTTTTTTTTTTTTTTTATACTGTGTCCGTGTTAAGTGGACTGCCTGCTGTTGGAGGAGCCTTGGAGGCTTGAGATGGGTGCGGCCTGAGAGCTCTGCCTGGTTCTTCCTGGTTAAGGGTGTGCAAAGGTGACACCCTCAGGTTATGCGTGGTAAATCTCTCTCTTTTTATTTATTTATTTATTTTATTTATTCAGGGGGTAAGTAACACCACAGGGCAGGGCTGTGCAGAATTGATGGTATTTAGCTTCCAGTCTTTGGCTCCTCTGGACTCCCACTGGGTTGCCTAGGCTACTGAATTGTAGTGACTCAGTTCCTTAGCTCTCCCCCATTGATATGTAAATCCAGAGAGCAGGCCTGCTCTTTGTCTCTTCAAGCCTTGCAGCCTTGTAACCTTTGCAAGGTTAGGGGGAAGAGAAACCCCGAAGCTTTTTTTTTCCTTCTTTCCGGTAGTGAGTTTGCTGCACTTTCCGGCCCCCCTCTAGATTCTGACCCCCGTTTCCCCACCAATGTCTCAGGTTATTGAGCTCACCTCCCCTTCCAGCGCCGTTGTGTGGACTCGGAGCCCTGAGCGTCCCAAGTCTCCCCGCTGTTGTCTGTGTGGCGTGCACTCCCCTTGGAGCACTGTCTCGCAGACCCTGGGGCTTCTGCGGCTGGGTCCCGCGACTTGGCTTCCGCGAGGTGGGCGACCTTGTTCTCCCAGTAGGTCCTCCGATTCACGATTCCCATGCAATTTTTTCCTGGTTCTTTTTTTCTGCGGCTACCTTTACTCCTCTTTTATTAAACTAAATTTTCCCGGACTATCGGTGCGCGCCCTCACTATTCCGCCATCTTGGCTCCGCCCAAAGCCTGTGATTATAAAGCAAGTTCAAAGCATTTTTTAAATTTTGAAGTGTTTTGAATAATTTTAATTTTAATTATTGATAGTTTTTTAACAGATTCAATATAATTTGTAGATACAATTTTAAGATGTGATGCTACCCCTTCCTCCATCCCTCCACTTCTCTCTCACCCTCTTTTATCCTCCTTTTTTGTCTTTTTTAGTTTTAGTATTTGAGACAACATATTTAAAATGAATTACAGTAAAAAGGGTTAATACTTCACCCAGGAAGAAGTTTAAGAAGTAAAAATCAATAAGACCATAGTGTAGTAAGAATATAGACAAAAGCTATAAACAGTAACTGAGTGGAAAAATGATAATGAATCAACCCGGATGCCTATTGTCTGATGAATGGATAAAGAAAATGTGGTATAGATACACTATGGAATATTACTCAGCCATATAAAAGAATGAAGTCTTGTTTTTCACAACAAAATGAATGCAACTAGAAATAATTACATTTAGTGAAGTAAGCAAGTATCAAAAACAAATATCTTGTTTTGTATGTTCTGTAGTAACTAATAGAGTACAAAAAATGCAATGAGTGTTAGCGAAAGTGGCATTTTGAGAATTGGTTATTGTTCATAGCACTTCTCTCTACTGTTGTGAAACTGTGTTTTTCTCTTGCTTTTTCTTGAGTTCTTTGCTTAGAGGATGGCTCATTTATGATTATAAATAAACTGAAAGTATGTCATTATAAACATAAAAAGAATAATAAAGGGAAAGTATGAGTATGGACATGAGGGAGGATAGTTTGGGAAATATCACTGGGCTTCCAAATCTGTATATATGAAATACATGAAATTTGTTCACCTTATATAAATAAAATGTTAAGAAATAAATTAAAGAAAAAGAAAACCTAAAAATATTTAAATAACAGACAGTGCATTTAAATGTATTTAGAACAAAAAGGGCATGATTAGAAGTAACTTAGATTTTTGATAAATTTTGGATATATGTTTTTATTTTATGTGTTTAATTTTTTCTTTAAATATTTTCCTGTTATAAATAGAAAAAAGTGATCTATAACATTAGCTACATATCCTGATTTGCCTTGAGAATGACAGAAGAATAAAATGACTTTTGGAATCATGAGCAACATTGGTTCTATTTCTTGGTTGCCTTAGCATATTCATTTTGTAATAATTCCTGGAACTTTATGTAAATAGTTTGTGTGTTTCATTAGGTAGTTTATACATCAATAAGCAATTTACGCATTACATATTTGCACAAAAATTTTAACCACTCTCTCAGAATAACTGTATCATTATTTGTTCATGTGAAAGCTGAGCAGGGCTTTGGGATACTGTTTGACACTTCCCTATGCATGCATCTTGAAGTTAGAAAGGACTTAAAATGTGCTGTTTGTCAGATGTTGATGCTAAGGCCTGAGAAGGATAATAGAGTTGATCAAACTTTCCACCAAATGCAGTTTTGAGCTGCAGAAAACTGTATTTGGGACTGTGCTTCAAAATTAAGGCATAATTTTTTCTAATGATGATATTAGTGCCTGAATACAATTACATTTCTTTTATGGTAAATGAGCCGGCAAGGAATCTGAGACAAAGCATAACATGACACTCTATATGATGTTTCTAAATACTAAGAGCTAAAACATCTTTGAAAACATGCCCTAAACTCTTCTATAGCTTTCTGAAGTTTAAGGCACCGTGATTTTTCATGGCCTATAATCGTTGCAGGAAAAACTAGTCTTCAAGTTAGTTTCTAAATTTTACATCCTTTGTGGCATTTTCCTCTTCTTGGTCAAAAATAATGACTCCTGCTCAGAAGTTTACAGAAAATTTGCTTGAAATATAATATATCTTTGACTTGTTCTGATATGTCCACATAGTCATAATTTTGTAATAGTATAAAGAGCATTCAGTTAAGGGCACTTGTGTGATGTGGTGTTGGAGTGTTCAGTGGAATATTCACAATCCAGACACTGGGAAAAAAGTGGGGGTGTGTCTTCTATGAATTTAGTAGTGTTTGTGTGGGTAGTCTCCAGTCACTTGGTATGTGTTTCTCAGGATCTAGTATGTTTTCTGGTTGTTCTGGAATGACATCCAGGATGCTCGCATGACCGACTATGTCTACCCAACCAACAACATGAGGAGGATGAAAGACCAGCATCCACAGTGCCATGTGAAATTGATTCTATCGCACCATGGCAAGAAACTCTGACAGGTCTTCAAAGGACGTGGTCTCCTGATTTACACACTCTGTGTAAAATCCTCTGAGTTGAGCAGGGGCTTCCTTCTGCAGAATAGTAATGGGGTGGTCATGAGAAATAAAATTTCTCATATCTTGTTGTGAAAATAAAGTTATTCAGGAAAATAAATTTAATAGAGTTTATTTATTTAAGCATTTATGAGATTCATGAATCAGACAAAACTCAAAACCAGAAGACATTCAGAGAACTCCATTTAGCAGGTTGAATATGGATGCAAAATAAAGATATTACTTGAGGGGCCAGTGTGGTGGTGCACTAGGTTAATCCTCTGTCAAGCCGGCATCCCATATGGGTGCCATGTTCTAGTCCCAGGTTGCTCCTCTTCCCATCCAGCTCTCTGCTGTGGCCTAGGAAAGCAGTGGAGGATGGCCCAAGTGCTTGGGCCTCTGCACCAACATGGGAGACAGGGGGGAAGCACCTGGCTCCTGGCTTCAGATTGGAGTAGCTCCTACCATTGCAACCATTTGGGGCGTGAACCAATGGAAGGAAGATGTTTCTCTCTGTCTCTCTCACTGTCTGTAACTCTACCTGTCAAATAAATAAAAATCTTTAAAAAAGATATTACTTGATAAGAGGCAATAAGGCTTTGGCTTATGTGTATGTGATCCAGTGGAAAGTCCCACTTTTGAGCTTAGGTTTTGTTTCACTGTTAATGTTAGACTTTAGATTGTCTATAGAGGTGTCCAGGGTGCTAGAACTTACTCAACCTAACGACCTCTACTTCTTCTCAATTTGTTTACTTAGTAGAGGGCTGAACTTGTGTTTATAAAGTAAATTGAAAGTATGTCATTATAAAAATCAAAAGACAACTAATAAAGGTAACACAAGGGAAAGTGGCAGTGAGTAAGGATAGAGGGAAGGGAAAGGAAAATGGAAAGTGACATTACGTTCTGTTTTTTATTTTTTCATTTTTTGGCAGGCAGAGTTAGAGAAAGAGACAGAGAGAAAGGTCTTTCTTTTCCGTTGCTTCACTCCCCCCAATTGGCCGTGTGGCCAGCAAACAGCGCCAATCCAAAGCAAGGAGCTAGGTGTCCCCTCCCGGTCTCTCATGCAGGCACAGGGCCCAAGCATTTGGGCTATCCTACATTGGCTTCCTGGGCCACAGTGGAGAGCTGGACTGGAAGAGGAGCAACCGGGACAGAATCTGGTGCCCCAAACAGAACTAGAACCTGGGGTGCCGGCATCACAGGCGGAGGATTAGCCAAGTGAGCCACGGTGCCAGCCTGCCTTTTTTCATTTTGACTCTTGTTGAAGTAATTGGTACCAGATTTTTCTGCCCACCATAAACAGTAAGAGCACAGAAAAATGAGACCAAGGCATACAGATATTGGGCAACAGCAGTGTTGGGCCATAATCCTTGAGCAAGAAAACAAGAGACCCCTATAAAAGAGGACCTGTTTCTGTTAGAAGAAGGCAGCTCAGGAGGATGGAAACTAAGGTGGTTCTTCTGGGCTGAGTAGACCTTGTGTTGTCAGAGGCTGAAGCAGGTGTGATTTGGGAGACGTGGATCAGGAAGAAGGAAGCTATCCAGAGAAAGATCTACATAAATCTGCATAAGGGTCTCTGCATTAGTGGATATTAAGGTGTGTGTGAGTCAGGTGAAACTAGGAAGCCCAAGATAAAACCATTCCCCAAACTGGGAGGTTTCCAAGTTCCAACAATGAGAGTGAAAGACTCACCATAACATCTATATTTAGTTTAAAAGTAGAAACATATGTATGAAACATATATATATATTTTATAGATAAATATATTTGTGTACACACATATATATGTTTCTTTCATATATATGATGAAATGCTTTTTCAGGTATACAAATAGGAAAAAATTATCTGCTACAAATTACACAATAATTTGAACAAAATTTTATTGTACAAATATTTATTGTAAATTGATGGAAATTTGTGCCAAGTGGAAATCCAGATCCACAAAAAAGAAATAAAGAGCCCAGAAATGGTAAATACTTGGTAAATATAAAATGTGTTTCTCTTATTTTTAAAATCTTTCAATACACATTTATCCATTTAATGTAACAATAGTAACAATGAGTTTTGGAATTAATAAAATACATATGGGGCAGGCCTTTGTCATAGCGATTAAGATACCACTTGAGACAGCTGCATCCCTTATGGGAGGGCCTGGATTGGAGTCCCAGCTCCACTCCTGATTGCAGTTTCCTGCTGGTGCAAACTCTGGGAGGCAGCAGGTGATGGCTCAAATAGTTGAATCTCTGTCACCTATAGAGGTGGCTTGGATTGATTTGCCATCTTCTGGCCTGGGCCAGCTCTGGGTATTGTCATCATCCAGCATCTGTGGAGTGACCTAGCCTATAGAATGTCTGTCTCCTTGTATCCCTCCCCTTCCTTCCCCTACCCTCCCCTCCCCTCCCCTCCCCTCCCCTTCCCTTCCCTCCTCTCCCTCTGCTCCACTCCACTCTCCTCCCCTTCCCTCCCCTCCTTTCCATCCCCTCCCTTCCCTCCCCTCCCTTCCCCTCCCTTCCTCTCCCTTCCCCTCCCTTCCCCTTTCCTTCTCTCTCTCTGTCTCTCCCTCCCTTTAACATAATGGCTTGAATCCTACTTTGATTTCTGATTCCAGTTTCCACCTGGTGTTCACATTTGGGTAGCAACAACTGATGACTCAAATTGATGGGTCCTTGCCACCAACATGGGAGATCTGAATTTCAGTCCAGTTACCACTTTGGAATTAGCCCAATCATGAGCATTTTTGTTATTTGAGGGAGAAGCCTGCTGATGGGAGAGGTCTCTCTCTCTCCCTCTCTCTCCCTCACACACACACTCTTTCTGATTTTCTTGCTCTCACTCTAGCTCTCACCCTCATCTCCATTCCTGCATGCTCATAAATAAATAAAAATGCTTAACAAATAGACTGAGATAAGGTAAATGTGTTTATATTAATGCATAGAAAATCATATTTTAGAAAGAATAAATGGCTAAAGCACATAAACAAATAGCTAGGACAAAACATATCCTCAGTGAATAAATAAACTCAATTAGCTGAATCAAGAAAGAAACATAGTAAGCAAGAACAAAAACAACAAATATACAGTACAATAAAACACTGAAAGTCTTACTGGTGATTACGTTAACTATAAAGGCTGTAAACATTCCAATTAACTCAGTTTTCATACTGAAGAAAAAAAGCCACTCCAACTATATGCTAAAGAAGTTAAATTTCTAAAATAAATGAAAATTAAGTTAAATATCAGTACACAGACAAATTAAAAAAAGAATACCTTGCAAACACTAATCTTAGTAAGCTAGACTGACTATATTGATAAGAAGCAACATAGATTTCAGGACATGGCATATTGCTAGGGATAAAAAATAACATTTCATAATGACAAAAAGACTAATTGACAAGGAATATATAATTATATATCTACAAAATGACAGAGATTCAAAATTTGTACATATAAAAACAGCTGACTGAGGTAAGAAAAAATTGTGTACAAAAATGATAGCTGAATGTTTCAGTTTGCATTTACAGTGTTATAAAAAAAGAAATACTACCTACTAACTGGGTGAAAACATTTGCAAATCACATGTCTCAAAAAGTACATGTATCTAGTATGTATGTGTGTGTATGTAGATACTAGATATACATATACACAGTATATACACCTTATATATATATATATATACATATGTATATATGTATATATACATACTCAACTCATTTGTAGGAAAATAGGAAGTCCAATTAGAAATGGATAAAGACATGATAAAGACATACATTTCATAAAGGGGTAGGTATATACATATAGGAAGTAAGTACATGAAAAATAAACAAATAAAAATTAAGGACAGAATGAGATATTGCCACAATCTATTGTACTGACTAAAGTTTATGTTGATGATATAAAGTGGTAGCAAGGATTTGGAGTGACAAGACCTCTCTCAAATTACAGGTTGGAATGTAATCTGGAATATCAGCTCTTGAAAAAAATCATCTGCGGCTCACTAGGCTAATCCTCCACCTTGTGGTGCCAGCACACGGGGTTCTAGTCCTGGTCGGGGTGCCAGATTCTGTCCTGGTTGCCCCTCTTCCAGGCCAGGTCTCTGCTGTGGCCAGGGAGTGCAGTGGAGGATGGCCCAAGTCCTTGGGCCCTGCACCCACATGGGAGACCAGGATAAGTACCTGGCTCCTGCCATTGGATCAGTGTGGTTTGCCCGCTGCAGCGCACTGGCCACGGCGGCCATTGGAGGGTGAACCAATGGCAAAAGGAAGACCTTTCTCTTTGTCTCTCTCTCTCTCTCTGTCCACTCTGTAAAAAAAAAATCATGGCTGTGTTTTATAAACACACATCACCATATGAGTATAATTTAAAAGTTGCGTTCCCAGCTATTTATCTTAGGGGAATGTAAACTTAACATTCACACAAAGAATCTGAATCTGAATATACATAACAGCTTTATTAACACTCAAATAAAACTGAAAAACCTAAATGTTTTCAATGAGCAAATAGATAAACTATGGTGCTTCTGTTCAGTGAAATTATTACTCAAACAAAATGTACAACATAAATGGATTTTTGGAACATTATGCTAGGTGAAAGAAGCTAGACACACTAATCCTCCGCCTAGCGGCGCCGGCACACCGGGTTCTAGTCCCGGTCGGGGCGCTGGATTCTGTCCCGGTTGCCCCTCTTCCAGGCCAGCCCTCTGCTGTGGCCAGGGAGTGCAGTGGAGGATGGCCCAAGTGCTTGGGCCTTGCACCCACATGGGAGACCAGGAAAAGCACCTGGCTCCTGGCTCCTGCCATTGGATCAGCGCGGTGCGCCGGCCACAGCGCACCGGCCGCGGCGGCCATTGGAGGGTGAACCAACGGCAAAGGAAGACCTTTCTCTCTGTCTCTCTCTCTCTCACTGTCCACTCTGCCTGTCAAAAAAATAAAAATAAATAAAAATAAAAATAAAATAAATAAATAAAGAAGCTAGACACAGAATCTACCTATCTTTTTTTTTAAAAAAAAATATTCTATAAATGCAGAAAGTATATTTGTAGTTTCCTAGTGTTGAAGTTGGGAATGGGATGAACTGTAAATGGGCATGAAAGGAATTTGTGAGTGGAAGAAATGGATTATGGTGGGGCTGGCACTGTGGCTTAGTGGGTAAAGCCATTGCCTGCAGTGCTGGCATCCCATATGGGTGCTGGTTTGTGTCCCAGCTGCTCCACTTCAGATCCAGCTCTCTGGTATGTCATGGCAAAGCAATAGAAGATTGACCAATCTTTGTGCCCCTGCACCCACATGGGAGACTTGGAGGAGTCTCCTGGCTCCTGGCTCCAGATATGCACAGCTCCAGCCATTGCAGCCATCTGGAGAGTGAACCAGTGGATGGAAGACCTCTCTTTCTTTCTCTAACTCTCCCTGTAACTCTGTCTTTCAAATAAAAAAAAAACTGTATGTATAAAATACATGAAATTATTTCCCTTTATATAAATTTTTAAAAAGAACATATAAAAGTAAAATATGAATACTATGTGAGTAGCTACAAACCTCAGACAACATATCTTTTATAGTTGTTACAAAAGGAAAATTTAGTGTTTTACAAACCTTAATATAAAGTTTCCATGTAAAATACATTATAAGGGAGTCTTGAGAAATAATTCAAAATTAATTTTGTTGTATTTCTATCTTTGTGGTAAATGTCAACATTTTAAAATTTGTACTTGTTATGTGTGTTTGTTTTTCAAATTAGTATTCTTTGTTTTATTTAATTTTATACTTGCATATTTATATTTTAAACAAACATTTGTTTATATTCTATACATTTGAAACCTCATACACCTGTATAAGCCCCCACCCCATTTTTTTACTGGTTCTACTTTCACACAAAATTTTGATATTTTTCTCATTAATTCCATCCTTTTATTTTGACTTTAGAATATAAATTAAAAATTATTTTGTCTTGATTATTAACTTGATTCATTTCTACATATAGTAGAATCCAAATTGTATTTCTTTCTGTATTTGACTTATTTCAAATTCTATAACATTTCATAGTTCTATTAATGTAATGAACAACAAAGCTTCTTTAAAGGCCATGTGGCATTAATTTTTATCGATATACAATATTTTTATTCACTCTATTATTAATGGACACTTGAGTTCATCTTTTGGATGTTGTTAATAATTCTACAATAAACATAAAATATTGATTTCAATACCTAGTATATATACCCCGAAATTGGATTACTGGATCATGTGACACTATGGTTTGAATTTGGTCTGAGAATGCCCCTGAGGGTTCATGAGGTGGATGTTTTGTCCAAGGGGGCAATAGTGCCATGTTGAATATTTTTCAGATGGATTCTGGTGTTAGCATATTGGGGAGCACTACTATTGCAAAGATTCATGCCTGTGTCCTAGAATGAGTTAATTCTCACAAGACGATACCATTATAAAGTAAAGTGACCCACAGGCATAACCTCTTCTCCACATGACCACTTCCTTTCCCTTTTTTCTGCCAACCTGCAATATAGTTATGGGAACTCTCATAATGGGGTAACTTGGTGATGCTTTGAAACTAAGAAAGAAAAATGCATGCAACTTGCTTTCAGAGAATAGAATGCATGTAACTTTCTTAGGCAGAGATTAGTGCATGTTGCTACACAGTAACTGCTGTCATTATTGATTAACATAGTACTTTCATTCAATGGCTTGGCATATATGACAGCTTTCCTAATCTGTGAATGGTAGGTGGTAGAGAATTAGCAATGAAGCAAATAGACACATATCTATGCATTCAGGGAGTTCTCACTTTAGTGTATGAGTGAGGAAGACAAACAGTTTATAAATAAATACAAAAATATATGGTATACTTCATAATAACATCTGCTACAGAAAATATAAACAGACTTAATAGGTTTTAGTAAATCACTGCTGCTTGAGGAGCCTTATTTCCTCTGTTACCCCTTCTCAAACTTTCTCACCATCTTCATGTCCTCTTCCAATGTGACTAATAATGTACCTTTCTCTGAAGGGAGGAGAAAACTTCCACTCTGACTACGACCTTGTCTAAATAAGATCGAAGTCAGTGAACTCAAAAGGCTTCCATAGCCTTGGCAACTCATGACTAGAGCCTAGGGAGATTACTGATGCCATAAACAAGAGTGTCAATTTGTTAAGTCAACAAAAGGAGTCACTGTGCACTTACTCCTCATGTAGGTTCTCTGTCCTTAATGTGTTGTTCAATGTGAATTAATGCTATAACTAGTACTCAAATGATATTTTACACTTTATGCTCTGTGTGGGTGCAAACTGATGAAATCTTTTCTTAATATATACTAAATTGATCTTCTGTATATAAAGATAATTGAAAATGAATCTTGATGCAAATAGAATGGGAGAGGGAGTGGGAGATGGAAGGGTTGCAGGTGGGAGGGAAGTTATAGGGGGGAAGCCATTGTAATCCATAAACTGTACTTTGGAAATTTGTATTTACTAAATAAAAGTTAAAAATAAAATATTAAAAAATAAATAATGTCTAAATAATTTTAATACTTGAGGTGATTTTATCCCCAACTATAATCTCAGGGATGATAAGATCTGAGAAGCAAGTCTATTTGGGCTTCTTGAGCTACTGAAAACAAATTCACAAAGTAAAGTTTTTGCTTGCAATGATTCTATGAAATGGCAAAACTGTGTAGATACCCCCATGCAGCCTGAAAAATGTGTCACATACACATTGGAGATATTAATAAAAAAGGATAGAGACTACCACAGGTTGTCAAGGGGAATGAGGTTGGGATGAGGAAAGGAAAGATGTTTATTGAAGGATGCAAAGTTCAACTGAGTATAAAAGAAAACATTTTAATGAGTTATTCCACTGCAAGTTGACCACCATTGGTAATATATTGTATATTTTCATAGTCAGTTTTGTAGCCTGGCAGGTTAAGCCTCTACTGGAAACACTGACATCCTATATGGGTGCCAGTTCAAGTCCCAGCTACTCCACTTCCAACCTAGATCTTTGCTAATGCCCTGGGAAAATAGTGGAAGATGTCACAAGTGTTTGGGGCCCTGTACACAGGTGGGTGACCCAAAAGAAGCTCCAGGCTCCAGGCTTCAGCCTGGCCCAGCCACAACTGTTTCCATTTGGGGAGTGAACAAATGGATGGAAGATTCTCTGTCTCTCCTCCCTCCCTCCTTTCTTTTCTCCCTCTTTCCCTCCCTCCCTCAGTCCCTTTCTCTGTAATGCTTTCTCAATTAAAGAAAAATAAATGTGAAAATAATGTACAATGTATTTCTCATTTGCTAAAATGATTGATATTTAAGGTAAGGCATTTGGTATGGTAGTTAAGATCCTGGTTGAGATAACTGCATCTCATATCAAAGTGCCTGGGTTAGAGTATGCCGGACACCTGTAATGAGCTCCTGGATCACAGCTTCATCCAGCTTCAGCCCCAGCCATTGTGTATATTTGGGGAGTGAAGAAGGAAGTAGAACCTCTGTAACTTTCTCTGTCTCTCAGATACATACATGCATTCATACATACACACATGCATGCAGACATACATTTTTAGAGAAACATATTTTATGTAAAATTAGTAAATTGGATAGTGAGGGATGTGGTAATCATCTTGACTGCATTTTTATATAATTCACCTATGAGTCAAAACATCACATCATACTCCATAAATACACAATTATTATTTGTCAATTAAAATGAAATTAAAAAATAAAATGTTAATAGTGAAAAGCCCCTGGATAGCCTTACATATTAAGGTAAATCATGAGATACATACCCTATCAACCTTGAAGTCCAGAAAGTATATAACATTAAATGGAATATTCTTAAAATGGACATTTAGAACATACATTAATTTCATGACATTGAATAGGGAAAGTTTTTCTCAGTAAATGAAAAAATAATGACTATAAAGATGAGATTAGTGTTGGATTTCAATCAAGGTAACATTCCCCACTTGTTTCCCACTATATCAGTCTTAGTTTTCCTGTGATCAAGGACAACTGCACCAGGACAAGTGAGAACAAGTATAAATGAAGGAGGAGAGCCAACAGCTCTATTCAGTGAACCTGATGGTGAAGACCTCACTGATCTGGTTCCTCAGTATTCTTCATCTCTGGGATGACGGGTGGGCCTTACACAGAGCAGATGGATAACTGTTCCAGAGTAGATAGAAGAGGATACATAAAGGCCCACCAGAATGTACGCAAGACTCAGAGTTTTTATCCACATGCATATCTACTTGTTGAGAAGAAAAATGTCACAACATCAAAATCAGATGGTACTGGATTCATAAATGGGACCACAGATGTAACAGTTCTTCTTAGCTTAAAGGTTCACATATGGATAAGTCATAGCAAAGGGATAGCTGTTAGGTTTCAGAGAAACAGAAAGTTTATTAGTTGATAAAATCTAGTTCCTCTACTTCAGAGTGTGTAAAGCCCTGTGAGTAAAGTTGACAGAGGAGACTGGTGGTTAAGTGACAGGGCACTGGAGGTCCACATGTGTATAAGTTATCCGGGGGATAGTGCAGACCATGACCTTCTGTGTATGTGAAATGCAGGTATCCTTTCTGTCCTCCAGAAATGCACTTAGCCTGGAGTAGAGTTAAATAGAGGAAATTTAGCCTGAATTCTGCTACCAATGCAGATTCCCTGACTCCCACATGTGTTCCCTGGGGAAAAAAAATCACTATTCCTCAGAATTCATCAGGCACAGTTTCCTGATTTACAGGTGCTTTACTATTTTGCCGAGAACCTGAAACCACAGGAGAACTTATGGGGATGCCACCAGGTGGCTTCTGGAGCAATGGGGATAGCTTGACAAATCAGAGGTTGCTTGTACTTGTTCTGAAGTAAAGACTACTGTTTTACTTTTATTGGTTGACAATGACTGAGAGCATACAACCTGCCCAGGCAGGCCTGCCTTGGAGAAATGAGTCCACAGGTGAGAAGAGTGAAACCCAGCTGCTCTCCTCTGCTCTCTCCAGAAACCAGGAAAGTTCATTTATCCCTGAGATGGCTCCTATTTTTCATGATGCCAAGTCTCAGGCTGTCTTGCTTCCACAAGTGAAATGACAGTTATGGGCCTGAAGGGAGATGAGCTGATGCCATACTTTCCCTATAAAAAAACCTTAGGGATTCAGCTAATAATGGATTCATATCAGGGACTCAGCTGGGTGAGTATCTTTCTGTTTCATGTACAGAGTGATCTCCAAGAGCAACTGGGTTCTGAGGTAAAAAAGAATTCTTTCCTATGATATATTAGCAGAATTCTCTGCTCATGATATCACTCTTAGATATTACTCCACAATTAATGCAACAAATATTTCTAGACATGAAATGATAAACTTTGTGAATTGTGTAAGGCCATACAAAATAGGTTTGCAAAATTATATTTGTGATTTATGATGCACTTGAATTGGATTTGTACTTGATTTCCTCATTATATTTCTCAATTTAACTTGTGATTTTTATCTCAATTAAATTTGATCTAGTAAGGCACTTGATCTAGTACCTTGAATATAGTGTACTATATTCTAGTACTAATATATAGTACTCTTGGAAGAAAGGGAGGATGTAATCATGATATTGTTGTGAATATAGTGGAATAAAATGACAGGGATTCTCCATTTGTGGCTGTAAAGGTATTGACCCTTCAAGAAATCTGACTGACAAAATGCCACTGTTGATATGTTCAAAAATTGCAGTGTTAGGTCTTAAAGTCTTTATTTTAAAACTTTGCATTCATGCCTTATGGGGGATAATATTCAGGTGTCCTGGCACCACCTGGCCCTGATCAGGGAACTGGGAGCCCAGGATGTATTTGTCATTTTTTTCTAAATTCACCTTTTGACAGGGTTGCAATGGCTATCACCTCCTTAGAAAAATGATGCACTGAGAAGAATGTTATTAGCTCTAAAAACCATAGATTTATTCCTTCCTGGTGTCTATTTGACTCTGATAGTTTAATAAACACAATTTTAGGGAGCAATTTTAGGTGTATCCAAATCCACAGCATAAGATTCTTATTATATTTTCCTGCTAAAGTTTCTGTCGTCTACTTCTGTGGTGACACTATAAAACCCATGCTTTTTCTCAGGGTCCTGGGAGTTCCATGTGTCAGATTATGACTGTGCTTCTCATCAACACTGTGCTTTCACATGAATTTGCTTTTTCTCAGGGTCCTGGGAGTTCCATGTGTCAGATTATGACTGTGCTTCTCATCAACACTGTGCTTTCACATGAATTTGCTTTAAATTCAGTTTCCAAAGAATGGGTGACACATTGCAGTCACTCATTGAAATTGGATGCTTTCCCTATTTATTCTTCTGGGATTGGGGGATTTTATAAAAATTCCTTTTATTGAGCTAATCATGGTGGAAAAGATGTTTATCCACCTGAATCTGCCAACTGACTTATTTCCATCATTGAATCTATCAATCTACTTCCGCATATCAATTCATCTAAAATTCTCATAATCATTTTAATGTTGTCAATGATGTCATAGTTCTTTAAATGCTGATCAATAAGTATGGTAAAATTATAATGGAAATAGCATGGGAGATTAACATAATAACAACATAGTATATTCTGTCATATATTCTCATTTTCCTAAATCTACATAAAATGCAAACATCATTGTGCATTCATTCATAAAACAATACTCTATTTTAGCACTAATATACCAATTCACTAACAGTTGGTACTACAAAAGAGGTGACAAAAGGGGCTTTATCAAAATTATTTTTCTTGAGGAAACCATTTAGTGCAGTTCTCTCCTCCCTTCAGAGAAAGGTACCTCCTTCTTTGAAGACCTGTTCTTTCCACTGGGATCTCACTCACAGAGATCTTTTGCCAGAGTGTCTTGGCTTTCCATGCCTGAAATACTCTCATGGGCTTTTCAGCCAGATCCGAATTCCTATAGGGCTGATTCTGAGGCCAGAGTGCTATTTAGGACATCTACCATTCTATGAGTCTGCTGAGTATCTCACTTCCCATGTTGGATCACTCTCCCCTTTATTTATTCTATTGGTTAGTGTTAGCAGGTACTAGACTTCTTTATGTGCTCCAATTGACTCTTAGTCCTTTCATTATGATCAATTGTGAACTGAAATTGATCTCTTGGACTAGTGAGATGGCATTGGTACATGCCACCTTGATGGGATTGAATTGGAATCCCCTGGTATGTTTCTAACTCTACCATTTGGGGCAAGCCCGATTGAGCATGTAACAAATTATACATCTCTTCCCTCTCTTATTCCCACTCTTATGTTTAACAGGGATCACATTTCAGTTAATTTTCAACACTTAAGAATAACTGTGTATTAATTACAGAATTAAACCAGTCATATTAAGTAGAACAGACAAAAAAGCTACTAAGAGGGATAATGTATTAATTTGTTCATTAACAGTCAGGGCTATGCTGATCAAGTCACCATTTCCCATAGTGTCCATTTCACTTCAATAGGTTTCCTTTTTGGTGTTCAGTCAGTTGTCACCAATCAGGGAGAACATATGGTATTTGTCCCTTTGGGACTGGCTTATTTCACTCAGCATGATGTGTTCCAGATTCCTCCATTTTGTTGCAAATGACTGGATTTCGTTGTTTCTTACTGCGGTATAGTATTCTAAAGAGTACATATCCCATAATTTCTTTCTCCAGTCTACCGTTGATGGGCATTTAGGTCGGTTCCAGGTCTTAGCTATTGTGAATTGAGCTGCAATAAACATTAGGGTGCAGACCACTTTTTTGTTTGCCAATTTAGATTCCTTTGGGTAAATTCCAAGGAGTGGGATGGCTGGGTCGAATGGTAGGGTTATCTTCAGGTTTCTGAGGAATCTCCAGACTGACTTCCAGAGTGGCTTGACCAGTTTGCATTCCCACCAACAGTGGGTTAGTGTCCCTTTTTCCCCACATCCTCACCACCATCTGTTGTTGGAAGATTTCAGTATGTGAGCCATTCTAACCGGGGTGAGGTGAAACCTCATTGTGGTTTTGATTTGCATTTCCCTGATTGCTAATGACCTTGAACATTTTTTCATGTGTCTGTTGGCCATTTGGATTTCCTCTTTTGAAAAATGTCTATGGAGGTCCTTGGCCCATCTCTTTAAGTGGGTTGTTGGTTTTGTTTTTGTGGAGTTTCTTGATCTCTTTGTAGATTCTGGTTATTAACCCTTTATCTGTTGCATAGTTTGCAAATATTTTTTCCCATTCTGTCGGTTGTCTCTTCACTCTCCTGTTTCTTTTGCAGTACAGAAACTTCTCAATTTGATGCAATCCCAATAGTTGATTTTGGCTTTGACTGCCTGTGCCTCCCGGGTCTTTTCCAGAAATTCTTTGCCTGTGCCAATATCTTGAAGGGTTTCTCCAATGTACTCTAGTAACTTGATGGTGTTAGGTCGTAGATTTAGGTCTTTAATCCATGTGGGGTGGATTTTTGTGTAAGGTGTAAGGTAGGGGTCTTGCTTCATGCTTCTGCACATGGAAATCCAGTTTTCCCAGCACCATTTATTGAATAGACTGTCCTTGCTCCAGGAATTAGTTTTAGATCCTTGATCAAATATAAGTTGGCTGTAGATGTTTGGGTTGATTTCTGGTTTTTCAATTCTGTTACATTGGTCTATCCTTCAATTTCTGTACCAGTACCATGCTGTTTTGATTACAACTGCCCTGTAGTATGTCCTGAAATCTGGTATTGTGATGCCTCCGGCTTTGTTTTTGTTGTACAAGATTGCTTTAGCTATTCGAGGTCTAATGTGCCTCCATATAAATTTCAGCACCATTTTTTCCAGATCTGAGAAGGTCTTCAGTATCTTGATTGGTATTGCATTGAATGTATAAATTGCTTTTGGGAGAATGGACATTTTTATGATATTGATTCTTCCAATCCATGAGCATGGAAGATTTTTCCATTTCTTGGTATCCTCTTCTATTTCTTTCTTTAAGTTTTTGTAATTTTCATCGTAGAGATCTTTAGCGTCCTTGGTTAAGTTTATTCCAAGGTATTTGATTGTTTTTGTAGCTATTGTGAATGGGATTGATCTTAGCAGTTCTTCCTCAGCCATGGCATTGTCTGTGTATACAAAGGCTGTTGATTTTTGTGCATTGCTTTTATACCCTGCTACTTTTCCAAACTCTTCTATGAGTTCCAATAGCCTCTTAGTAGAGTTCTTTGGGTCCCCTAAAAAAAGAATCATGTCATCTGCAAATAGGGATAGCTTGAGTTCTTCCTTCCCAATTTGTATCCCTTTAATTTCTTTTTCTTGCCTAATAGCTCTGGCTAGAACCTCCAGAACTATATTGAATAGCAGTGGTGAGAGTGGGCATCCCTGTCTGGTACCAGATCTCAGTGGAAATGCGTCCAACTTTTCTCCATTCAATAGGATGTTGGCTGTGGGTTTTTCATAGATTGCTTTGATTGTATTGAGGAATGTTCCTTCCATACCCAGTTTGCTTAGAGTTTTCATCATGAATGGGTGTTGTATTTTATCAAATGCTTTCTTGGCATCTATTGAGATATTCATATGGTTTTTCTTCTGCAGTCTGTTAATTGTGTGTATCACATTGATTGTCTTACGCACATTAAACCATCCCTGCATAACCAGGGATAAATCCCACTTGGTCTGGGTGGATGATTTTTCTGATGTCTTGTTGCATTCTCTTGGCCAGAATTTTATTGAGGATTTTTGCATCTATATTCATCAGGGATATTGGTCTATAATTCTCTTTCAGTGCTGCATCTTTTTCCGGCTTAGGAATTAAGGTGATGCTGGCTTCATGGAAAGAATTTGGGAGGATTCCCTCTTTTTCGATTGTTCTGAATAGGTTGAGAAGAATTGGAGTCAGTTCTTCTTTAAATGTCTGGTAGAATTCAGCAGTGAATCCATCTGGTCCTGGGCTTTTCTTTGTTGGGAGGGCCTTTATTACTGTTTCAATTTCTGTCTCAGTTATGGGTCTGTTTAGGTTTTCAATGTCTTCCTGGTTCAATTTAGGTAGGTTGCATGTGTCCAGGAATCTATCCATTTCTGATAGGTTTCCCTGTTTGCTGGCATACAAGTCCTTGTAGTAATTTCTGATGATTCTTTTTATTTCTGTGGTGTCTGTTGTTACGTTTCCTTTTTCATCTCTGATTTTATTGATTTGGGTCTTTTCTCTTCTTTTTTTAGTTAATTGGGCCAATGGGGTGTCAATTTTGTTTATTTTTTCAAAAAAACCAGCTCCTGGTTTGGCTGATTTTTTGGAATGTTTTTCTTGATTCAATCCTGTTGATTTCTTCTCTGATTTTAATTATTTTTCTTCTCCTACTAGATTTGGGTCTGGTTTGCTGTAGGTTTTCTAGATCCTTGAGGTGAATTGAAAGCTCATCTATTTGGTGCCTTTCCAATTTCTTGATGTAGGCACCTATTGATATAAACTTTCCTCTTAACACTGCTTTTGCTGCGTCCCATAAGTTTTGGTATGTTGTGCTGTTACCCTCATTTACTTCCAGAAAATTTTTGATTTCTCTTTTAATTTCTTCTATGACCCATTGTTCATTCAGGAGCATGTTGTTCAATCTCCATGTGTTTGCGTATGCTCTAGGGATTCCTGAGTTGCTAATTTCCAACTTCATTCCTTTATGGTCTGAGAAGCTGCATGGTATGATTCTAATTCTTTTGAATTTGCTGAGACTTGCTTTATGGCCTAGTATGTGGTCAATCCTAGAAAAGGTTCCATGTACTGCTGAAAAGAATGTAAAATCTTTAGCTGTAGGATTGAAAGTTCTGTAGATATCTGTTAAATCCTATTGGGCTATAGTGTCATTTAAATCTACTGTATCCTTGTTGATCTTCTGTCCTATTGATCTGTCTATTTCTGAGAGTGGAGTATTGAAGTCCCCCAGTACCATTGTATTGGGGTCTAAGTCTCCCTTTAAGTCCCTTAACAAACCTTTTAGATAAACCGGTGCCCTGTAGTTAGGTGCATATACATTGATAATTGTTATATCTTCCTGTGGAATTGATCCCTTAATCAGTATATAGTGTCCCTCTTTGTCTCTCTTAACAGTTTTTGTGCTAAAGTTTATGTTGTCCGATATTAAGATGGCTACACCTGCTCTTTTTTCATTTCTGTTGGCATGGTATATCTTTTTCCAGCCTTTCACTTCAGTCTTAATGGATCTTTGTTGGAAAGATGTGTTTCTTGTAAGCAGCAAATAGATGGGTTTTGTTCCTTAACCCAATCAGCCAATCTGTGTCTTTTAACTGGACTGTTCAGGCCATTAACGTTCAATGTGACTACTGAAAAGTCATAACTTTGCCCTGCCATTTGCCAAAGATAAGTTCTAATATATGCTTTGAATTCCCTGTGATCTTTTGCTGTGAGCTTTCCTTCCTTTACCTTCTTTCATATTGATGGCCGTGTTTCTGTGTTTCTGTGTGTCTGTGTGTAACACATCTTTAAGCATCTTTTGCAGGGCTGGATGAGTGGCAACAAATTCTTTCAATTTCTGTTTGCTATGAAACGTCTTTATTTCACCTTCATTCACAAATTATAGCTTTGCAGGATATAATATTCTGGGCTGGCAGTTGTTCTCTCTTAGTACTTGGGCTATATCTCACCATTCCCTCCTAGCTTGTAGGGTTTCTGTTGAGAAGTCAGCTGTGAGTCTGATTGGAGATCCTCTGAGAGTAATCTGACGTTTCTCTCTTGCACATTTTAGGATCTTTTCTTTATGTTTCACTGTGGAGAGTTTAATTACAACGTGTCGTGGTGAGGATCTCTTTTGGTCGTGTTTATTAGGGGTTCTATGAGCTTCCTGTACTAGGATTTCTCTGTCCTGCTCCAAACCTGGGAAATTTTCTGCTAATATCTCACTAAAAGGCCTTCTAATCCTTTCTCCCTCTCCATGCCTTTAGGAACTCCTAGAACCCGAATGTTGGGTTTTTTAATAGTATCCTGAAGATTCCCGACAATATGTTTTAGATTTCTAATTTCCTCTTCTTTTCTTTGGTCTGACTGTATCCTTTCCTGTTCTCTGTCTTCTAAGTCTGATATTCTCTCTTCTGCTTCACCCATTCTGTTTGTAAGGCTCTTTATTGTGTTTTTCATTTGATCTATTGAATTCTTCACTTCATTATGATTTCTCATCACTATCAAAGTTTCCTGTTGTACTAGTTTTTTTTCATTTCATTTTGATTCCTCCTTAATATTTCATTTTCACGAGAGAGATGTTCTACCTTGTCCATTAAGGATTTCTGTAGTTCAAGAATTTGTTTTTGAGAATTTCTTAATGTTCTTATCAATTTTTTGAGATCTGCTTCTTGCATTTCTTCTATCTCATCATCTTCATAATCTTGAATTTGTTTTTTTTTTTTCATTTGGGGGCATCATGGTGACTTCCTTTTTTTTATTACCTCGGTTTTTGCGTTTGTTATTTGGCATATTGGAGATATTTGGTTTCTTCACTGTGGTGCTTTTTCTTGTTATACTATGACTCTAGATTAAGTGGACTGTCTGTTTTTGATGGAGCCTTAGAGGCTTGAGATGGGTGTGGCCTGAGAGCTCTGTTTGGTGTGCCAAACGTGAAACTCCCAGGTTAGGCTTGGTAGATCTCTCTCTCTCTCTCTCTTTCTTTTTTTGATTCAAAAGGGAAGTAATTCCACACAGCTGAATGAAGTTGGAGGTAGTTATCAGGCAAATGATATACTCACAGGAGCCAGAGATCGGAAGCTCTTTCCCAAGGACCACACAGGGAATCTGTTCTGCCCTCAGAGTGGGCTCAAATTCTCCTTCAGTCTCCCACTGGGTTGCCAAAGTTATGGAATTGTAGCGTCTCTGGAGAGTACTCACATGAATTCCATGAGTTCTCTCCCCCACCATCTCTTTTTTCACAGTCTCAGTTGAGTAGTCCACAAATTTACTAGATCCTAATCTCCTGTTAATTCACCCCACCCAGAGTCAGGTTTTTCTGCTAGGCTCAGGGCCGGTGCAGACCTGAAGTCGCTCTGCTTATGACGTATGTCCAAGATGGTGCCTGCTCTTTGTCTTGCTCGCCTTTGAGAGGTGAGCGGAGAGAGAGATTTCACACTCGCATTGTCCCAGAAAAGCTTTGTAGAAATCATGCTTTTCTCCAGTGCTTATATGGTGATCTTCTTATCTAGCCATTTAAGGAGGTCTGAGTACCTTCAAAGCATGAGGGATTTCCCAAGGACCTCCCCCAGAAAAGAGCCACCCATACTGTCCTGCTGTTGGTGAGTTTCTTTGTGATCACGTATACTGTGTGGATATCATAATGTCATCCTTCTCAACCATATTGTGGAAATATGATCCAGTTGTTCTGCATGCCCAGAAACTTGTGGGAAATATCTATACCACTGTCAGTCCTTGGTGCTTATTAGGGCTAATAAATGAATAGTTTGAATTCTTCAAAACATGAGTGATATGACATCAATTTTAACATGCTGATAAAACACACCTGAAAACATAAATTCTATCAAGTACAATATTTAAAAGTCCAGAATTTTAATTCTAATTTAAACATGCAAAATTTGTATTTTTAACTTGTATCTAATTATTTTAAAGATGTATATATTTATTGGAAAGGCAGAGCTACAAAAGACAGAGACAAAGACATAGAGAGAGGTCTTCCATCTGCTGGTTCAATCCCCAGATGGCAGCAAAGGCCTGAGCTGGGGCAATCCAAAGCTGGAGCCAGGAGCTTTTTCAATGTCTCCCACAGGAGTGTAGGGCCCCAAGGACTTGGGTCATCTTCTACTGCTTTCTTATGTCATACCAGAGAGCTGGATCAGAAGTGTAGCAGTCAGGAATTGAACTAACACACATATGAAATGCTGGTGCTGCAGGTAACAGCTTTACCTGCTATGCCACATCACCAGCCTCTAAATGTTTTTTCTCTTGGACACTGCCTCTGTTAGTTCAATGTTCTGCATGTATTGAAGTTTCTTCATCTTGTTCTTTCTTAATTTAATGCAAGAGAACATTTGCATTTCTTTTTGTGGTGTGCTCTATGAAACTATGTTTGGTACCGAATCCCTAGATCTACTTAGAAATTAATCTAAGTTTACCTTTGTTTGTTGAAGGCAGTTACTCTATGATGTCTTAATATTTATATCTGTTCTGACACTATATTAAAAGTGTGGACCTTGCTCTTGTATTTGTATATCATCACCCTTCTTTTATCACTTAAGTCTTTTTTTTCCTCTATGATGTCACAAAGTATAGATATTACTGAAGTACTTTTTGTTAAATTTTCACTTTTGACCCAATAAACTTCTGAATCACAGGTTTGTATTTGTGATCAATTTTGGAAATGTATGCCATAAAAATTCTAATAATACTGTCCTTTATTTCTTTTCCTTAGTACAGAGAAACAGCTAGTAGTTTAATTCTTTCTCAGTCTAAGCTTTTTATATGTAGGTTTATATTTTAAATTCCATTCATTTACTCTTTACTGTGTTTGAATGTACTCACTGTGCTTAATAATATAGTTCAATAGTCTTCAGCTCAGCTCATGTTTAACATGGTTCACATTAAGTAGATTCACTACCTATTCAGTTATGTACTTGCTGTTTCCAAAATATACCTTTTTATGCATATAGTATCCTGTTGTTTTCATTTTCATTTTCCTATGGCCATTGTATTCACTTACAGTGTAACAATACGATGCCTATGTCTGAAGCTTACGTGATATGGAATTTTATTTTGGTTGGTTAGTTCTTGTGTAAAAAATAATATAAAAATTGATTCTCATATAAGTGATAATTCACTTTGAAATGTTTGCAGTTTGTTATTTTTCAGTCCTTTTGCCCCCTCCAAACTGAGCAACCCAAATCGATTAGTCATTTTTTTAAATAGGTCTTATATGAAACGAGAACTTGCTTTTTTAATTTCTTCTCTAGACCATTTTCTTGGTTTAATTTTGTAGTTTTGGAGTCTTTGAATTTTCCTTCCACATTATTGGGAATTTTAGGGAATCTAATAACATTTCAGGATTTTGACTTTCTGTATTATAAATTATTAGAATATATAACAAATTTTCCAAAAATCACAGTTATCACTATTATACAAAGTAACATTTCAGATAGATTTCCTGTACTAAACAACCATATTTCATGAGAAATCATTTTTTTTATTTTTGTTTGCAACATATTCCTCATATTCTTCTTGCTCAATGTACTAGAGCATAATGATAATATGTAGAAAACAATTATTTTAATATCATACAAATATTTTCATGTTTTTTCACAAACTTATGAAGCATTGCATTTCTTTGCCATTAATAGTCCCTATATACAAGTTCAGAATTACAGTTTTATGATAGCATTAAATGACTATTTGTAGGAATATTTATCTGATTCAGGATTATTCACTCCTCTTCATTAACACTCCCATGAATCTAAAAAAAATAATTTTTAAATTTCTGTCTAAATTGTGGGCTAACTTAAATGATCTTAATGAAATGAACATGTAGGTATCTATCATTTGATATTATTACACTTCACTTGATAATTTCTATTGTCATTACAATGCCCCCAAAATATAATCCGGTGGATTTCTGCTGTGAAGGATGCAATGACAATTTTATACCTAAAATTTATACCTACTTAAGCACTTAACTATGGTTTCTGAACTGGAAATATGATTCTTTGTTTCCTGGTCAAAATGTTCCCATTTATTTCTATGCTTAATTAAAAAACTTTACATAAATTACTGAACTATAAATGTGTTCATATACTTCATTCTTTGTTGTTTACATATTGATATTGATTGCTTTTAATGAATCAATGAAAACTGAAGAATCCTCTGTTGATTTCTCTCTGTTAATATAATGGAAAATGTATATATTTTTCCTATTTAAAGGATTTTTGTGTTACTAATTTGGAGCTTTTAACTATTAAGCTCATAAATACCTAATGGTTTATAATATTTCCTAACATTGTCTATAGTGATTAACACTTTAGATTCATCAAATTATTTTTGTTCATAGCAACTTCAAACAAAACTTTATTTTATATTCATTCTTATTATATATATGCTACTATGTATATATATTTAACACAGTTCAATATATTTATTTAACATATATTTATATATGCAGTCCATCATAATTAATTATTGATAAAAAACTGCCATATAGTTAATCTGACCTGTTTTATAAATTTCAAAGACAAAAGGGAGCATCACCAGCTTCCTTTAGATTAAGTAATCTATCTGTATCACACACTAAGTGTGACTATGCAGTACTAAAGTTATATTCATTTTGCATCTTACATCCTACAAGAGAAGAAAATTTGAGTCCTTCATTCTTTGAGCTAAAATTTTCTCCCATATTAAAATTCCAATTGTTTTCCATGCCAAGTACCCATAAAACCTATTTATATGGATTACTACAAAAATTTTATTAAGAGGTAGATACTATTAGTGGAAACTCATGAAACTGATTACGTAACTTGACTTGCAAAATCATCTTGAAAAGATTTGTGGAAATGCATATGATAAAAAAATGAAAATCAACCTAGTTTTTCATCAACATACACTTTCTTTTATTTCCAATGTCACAAATTTTTCAATCACTTTTGTATAACAAGAAGTAAACTCTGAAGTCATTAAAAAGTAAAAATAAAATATTTATTTAAAAATCCTCCCATGTACAAAAGCCCATGGCTCCATTCCTAAATATGTGTCTATTAATAGAGATGTAACAATACAAAGTCTTAACATTGTATTCTCTTCAACATGGCTTTATAAATATTGTTTTGTGCATCTGCCTTTAAATCACATAGAAAAAATAATTAACCTCCAAAAGGAATGAGTAATGGCTGTTATAGTTGTCTATTTTGTTATCAAAATCTGTGATTTTATTAATTCATATCAGTTTTAGTTACTGCATTGTGTCCTTCATTTCAGCCTGACAAACTCACTTGCTGATTATAGTAGGATTGTTCTATTAACACAACCACTTCAATTTTATCTCACCATGTTTTAATTTTGCCTGATATAGAACTCATATCTGACAGTTGTAGTCATTTTCCTTCCAGTGATTTAAATGTGCCTTCCCACTTACCTCTGACTGCCATTTTTGTCAGAGGAAATCAGCTGTTAGTCACTTTAAAGATCATTTTTGTATCAAAAATCATTTGCCTCTTATTCCTTTTGAGATTATTTGCTCATATTTTGTCAGTAATTTGAAAAGGAATATATCTCAGTATGCTTTTGCAGCCCATCCTCTTGAGTTCACTCTAGATCTCACATCTGTGAATCAATGTATTTTGTCATATTTGGATATTTCAGCAATAATTTTCCAAATATTCTGTATCCCTTTCCTCACTCCTAGTGGGCATCCCATGACGGCAATTTTAGGACAATCAATGATGTGCTGCAAATGTCTTGGGATCCATTTACTTTTTTCATTTATGTGTCTTCTACTCAGAAGACAAAGCTTCATTTTTCTTAGAAGACACTGATTCATGTGCCTCTTCAAGCCTGTTACTGAACTTGTTTTGTAATTTTTGGTTCAGCTATTTCTTAATCTCCTCAATTTCCTTTTGCCTCCTTCTTCATGATTTTATGTTTTAAGAATATTTTTATCAATTTATTTTATAACCTTTTATTAAGAAGTAACAATTGTTCAGGTTTGTGGGGCAAAGTATAAAATCCATCAGTATTAACTAGGTAGCTTTTCTTATCAATTTTTTGTGTTTGGAGCCTTCCAGATTCTCTCTTTGTAACCCAGCCATCCCACCTGTGGGTTTATATGCAATGACATATAGAAGAGATCCCTGCAGTCCCACATTCACTGCAGAATTATCTTTTTGTTCACATTCCTTGCTGTATATCTTACCTATGTTTTCCTTAATTCCTTGTCAATGTTTCCTTTAAGCCCCTGGGCATTTGTAGGACATTTCCTCAATGCTAAATAATTACAATTCATTGATTTTTGTAGAATGTTGAGCAGTTGGGGCATGTCTGATATATTTTTGGCAAGAATACCACAGAACTTGTATATCCTCAGTATAGAATGTTAGGGGACCAGGTGTCCAAATCTCACATTACTGGTTGACTCTGAGCAATTGGTTCAGGTGGTGTCTGCCAGGTTTCCCTAAAGTTACTATTTCCCCTCACTGTAATTAGTGAGTATCTTGTGGTGAGAAACTTTGATAGACAAAAAATCTATTTCTTTTCATCATAATTTTATCCATTAATTTATAGAATCCACAGATGATTCTTACTTACACATAAATATTATGGCCTGTGGTATTAACCAGTTAGTGATTTTCTATTTCCATAATTCCTTCTATATTTATTCATTGAAATTTTACTATAAGAAAAACATATTCCTACCCCCTCATTTATTTACTTGTTCAATTATTCATTTATGTATGCATGGGCTCATGGACACCTATGAGTTAATAATCTGCTACTACCATTTTTCAATATGTTGCCCATATTGTCCCCAAGTTGGCTTCTTATGAGGATTTGACATACTTAAATAATTTTTCAAGCAGTTGTTTACTTTATGATCTTTAAAATCTTTTTATTTTAAAGATACAATATGGGACACCTGTATCCCTTATCAGAGTGCCTGGGTTCTAGTCCCAACTCTGCTCCCGAGTCTAGCTTTCTGCTAATTCATAACCTTGGTGCAAGAGGTACTGGCTCAAGTTGTTGAGTCCCTGCCACCCACATGGGGGACCTGGATTGAGATCCTAGATCTTGATTTCAGTCAGTCATCCCTGCCATTGTAGGCTTTTGAGGAAGTGAATCTGTGAGTGAGAACTTATCTCTTTGTCATCTCTGCCTACCAAATAAATAATCTTTTAAAAGTTCATAAAAAGTTCCTATTAAGGAGAAACTATGTGTGTATTTTTCCATGAATTTTTTTTGGAATATGTGTGTCCTCACATATTATTTCACAGGTCTGTCCACTAGAAGGTCCAGGACCAATGTCACCTGCTAGCAAGGGCATATCTAGTACCCTGGGCTTGTCAGTATTCTCCTCCCATGAAAGGGATCAGAGCTCTTTGGAAAAATGGCAGGGCTGTGGTAGGGAGGTGCAAGATGAGTTTGGAGCGTGTTGAACCAGTGCCTATATGGGATGCCAGCCCTGCAGGCAGCAGCTTTACCCGCTACACCACAGCACCAGCCCCTTAAGTGGTATCTTAACTGCTATGCTTAACCATTGTGTCCACCATACTATTATTGGCCACATTTTACAAATTAGGACAAAGTTATAATTTTGGGAAATAAATTCATATGTCCTACTGTATAGTAAGGTGCAAGGATGATGGACTATATATTTCAAAAGAACTATCAGAGGGTCTGGCACTGTGACGTACATGGGAAAAGCCGCTGCCTGCAATTTCAGCGTCCCATATGGGTGCCAGTCAGAGACCCAGCTGCTCCCCTTCTGATCCAGCTCTCTGCTATAGCCTGAGAAAGCAGTGGAAGGTGGCCCAAGTGCTCGGGCCCATGCACCCTCATGGGAGACTTAAAGGAAGCTTCTGGCTCCTGACTTTATCTGCATAGCTCCAGTCATTGTGGCCATTTGGGGAGTGAACCAGTAGATAGCAAAACCTCTCTCTCTCTTTCTCTCTCTCTCTTGCTCTGCCTTTCAAAGAAATAAATATTTTTTTTAAAAAAAGAGCTATCAGAAAGAAATGATAATGGTTTGAAGAGATGGACATGCATTCTGTGATTTGAAGATGACTATATATATGTGTGTGTGTGTGTGTGTGTGTGTGTGTGTGTGTGTGTATATACATCAAACATCACATAGTTCTTTATAAATATGTATCATGTTCATGTGTAAATTTAAAGAATACAAATTCGGTAAATGAGGCACAAAGAAGGTAAGCAATTATTCCAAAAATCAGAGTGCACATGTAGTGGAAGGGGGAAATCAAAATACAGACAGCCATACTGCAATTCCTAAGGAGTGGAAGTAACTTCTTCACATACACATGTCAGCAGAAAGCCACCAGCCTGAGAGTCCAGTATGGACCTTGTCTTGGGAATAAACAGCAGTCCTAGTAATAGCCACAAAGGAAGCATCATGTACGCATTGCCTGCCTGGGCATTAAGTAGCCACTGGAGCTCCGAAAGTCCTGTGAGGGAGACATTACTGCCCTCAGATTAGACATCGGGAAATCAAAGATCAAGGAGGCTAAGTGATGTGTCCAAGACAAAATAGCTAAGCCACAGAGCCAATAGTTGACCTCACACATATCTGGATATAAAGTCCATGCTTATACTACATATCCATGTTTCCTAAAATGTATTTTCTGTGGAATATAACTTAGCTTTTTATCACTTTAATAGTTACATGTTTATTTTAATTGCACATTAGAAATAAATCTAAGCATACTTCAAACTCATTTCAGATATAATACTGCATACAGTGATGGTGTTTTGTAAAATAAATTTAGATAAAAAGCATATAATAAAAGTATATAATAATAGAAGTAGAAAAAATTAATAAACAGCCCATGAGTGTTTGAGGATTAGGAGATGTAATACTCTAGGATTGTGCAGATTCCTTCTCAAGCATGCCCAGGAAATTAGAGTCACCTATGGCTGCAGAAAAATACAACAGAATAAGGATGTTGGACCTAGATGGATTTTAACTCTACATGTGTAATTATTACCTTTATAAGTTAGGATATTTCATAAGATCTCTCTGGGCTTCCATTTCTGAAATAAAGTAGAGAGAAACAGAGCAATTTAACTAAGACAGCTCTTTTGAAAGCAATTTGATAATAGTTTCAAGAAACACAAAACTGTACCCCTTTTTATTTATTTACTTTTATTTACTTTTTTTTGTTTATTTGAAAGGCAGACTGTGAGAGAGAAATAGAGAGAGATCATCCATCTGCTGTTTCACTTCCCAAATGGCCATAAAAACCAGAGCTGATCCAGGATGAAGCCAGAAGACCTGAGTTTCATCCACTGCTTTCCCAGGCACATTAGCAGGAAACTGGATTGTAAGTGGAGCAGCTCAGACTAAAACTGGCACCCATGTGGAATTCTGATATCCCAGGTGGCTGCTTAGCCCACTATACCACAATGCTGGCCCCACAAAACTGTTCTTTGATTGGTAATTCTACTTTGGGAGCTCTCTCCCAAGAAAATGGAAAACATTTATTTATAAGAACAAAGATATTCATGAATATTGTGCCTCAAAATAAAACAATCTAAATATTCAAAGGAGAACATAAAGAAGATGGAACACATCTACTTGGAAGGAGTGTTATGCAATCACTAAAAATGCTATGGAGGCGGGCATTTGGTGCAGCAGTTAAGTCACCACTAGATACCTGCATCCCAAATTGGAGTGTCAGCTCGAGTCTCAACTCCTCTACTTCTAATATAACTTCCTGCTAATGTACTCCCAAAGAAGAAGCAGATGATACCTTAAATACTTGAGTCCCTGACACCCAGATAGTAGATGGTGATTGAGTTTTGGGTTGCTCTTTTTTGCTGGGCTCAGCCCTGGCTATTGCAAGCATTTGGGGAAGGAACAAGCAGATGGAGGATCTATCTCTATATCTCTCTTTCAAAAAAATGAAAATAAATTAAGAAACTAAAAATTTTTAATTCTATGAAATGACAGCAACATACTCATGAAGTGGGGAAATAAAAGAGATCTGTTCATGGGCCAGCTCTGGAAATAATTATTCTTACCAACTATTGGTATTTTGGCATATTTGTTACCTGCATGTTTTTCTCTATATGGTGATTACTAAATATGTAATATATATAGCTATATACTAATATACTAAATATAATTATATACTATAATAATATATAGTATATTACTAAACATAGTATAGTAATATGTAATATATAATATGTAGTATATAATATGTAATATATATAACTATATACTAATATACTATATAACTATATAGTATATTACTATACATAGTATATTAGCAATATAGAGTATATTAGTTATATATATTACTATATATATTAGATTATATATAGATTACTGTAGGATGTAATATACTCTATATAATATATAATGGTAAAACCGCCTTCTGAAGTGCCTTCATCCATATGGGCACTGTTCAAGTTCCATCTGCCCTACTTCTGATCCAGCTCTCTGCTGAAGCCAGGGAAAGCAGTAGAAGATGACCCAAGACTTTGGGCCCATGCACCCATATGGGAGACCCGGGAGCAGCTCCTGGTTCCTGGTTTCAGATTGGCCCAGTTCCAGCCATTACAGCCATTGGAAAGTGAACCAGCAAATGGAAGATGTTCTCTCCCTCCCTCTCTCTCTCTCTCTCTCTCTGTAACTCTCCCTTGCAAATCAATCAATAATTCTTTGTTTTTTAAAAATAATCTGTTCACATACTATAGTAACCACCATATAGAGAAAAACATGCAGGTAACAAATATGCAAAATACCAATAGTTGGTAAGAATAATTATTTACTTGCATTTTCAAAATTTTCTCCAATATTCTGAGATTATATTTAGGAAGGAGAAAAGTATCAGTTAAGGGATTCAGCTGTGTAATCACAAAAATTCCCTTTGGCTTTAATATTCTGTGGCTTTTTTCTGGAAATGGGGGTGGAGGTCAAGCAAGAACAAAATGTTAGAAAAGTTTAGTGGCAGGGACTCACCTGTTTAAATTATTTAATGGCACTGTAAACAACACATGAGAACATCTGAACTTGCAGAGAACGTGCAAGCCCTCCATCTGAGTGGCAGAAAGGGCATGAGTCTGGGAAATAGGTGACTTAAATTGAACCAGATGATCTTGAGGGCCCTCTCCAAGCAACTCAATCACTTGCACATCCACTTACTGAATAACCATCCACCAAATGCCTAGGACATGCCAGGAGTCATGAGGTTGAATGATCATTGAACCATTCCTTCAGAGTCTAGTGAGAAAGAAAGATCTGATTTTCATTTCATTTAACATAACAAAATACCACAGTCTGGTGGCTTAAACAAAAGGAACTCGTTCTTCACAGTCCTGGAAGCTGAAAACTCAAGAACAAGGTGTCTTCAGGTTTGGTTTCTTCTCCCCTCCAAGTATGAACCAGGCACAACTTTGCTTGGCTCCTGAGACCAGACAAGAATAGGTATGTTGAATGTGACATGGTCATAGACTAGACTGGTGTCATCTAAGTCCTCTCCTTGACTTGCAGATGACCACTGTCTTGGTATGGCACAGGCCAGGCTTTTATAAATAGCAGAAGTACATTTCCCACAGTTCTGGAGATGGGGTGTCCAAGATCAAGAATACCAGCATGACTGCACTGTGGTCAGGTGGTGACCTCTATGCTGTTTCAGACACCTGCCTTCTCCTGTGTCTTCATATGCCAGAAAGACCATGATAGAGCCCTCTGGGTCCCTTTCACCAGGGCACTAATCTCATGCACAAGGGCACCACCTTTTGGCACAATTAGGACCCATCTCATAATGCTGTCACATTAGGGGTTAGGTTTCAACATGCAACTTTCAGGGGGACACATTCAGTCCAGAAGAGTAGCTTTCTTCCTATATCCCAGCCTGGTTGTACCTCTGCCTACACACACCTCTGGGGTCTTTTTTGTGTGTCTCTTCTTATATGGACACCAGTTAGAATGGATTAGGGCTCACCACAATCCCAAGGATTCTCTTCCAATATTGTTTTAGCTTCATGTTGATCCAAATAATTCAGAAGATCATCACATAATCTCCAATTTCACAATTATAACTTTTTTATCTGCTTCCGAATCTTTTGAATGAAGTCACTGCTCTGGATATCTGATGACCTTATTTCAGTAATCTAAAACTCAACTCCAAATCAAGTTTAGATTCTAGGTGATGTTACATAATCCACTATTCTTACAACCTCCACATACTTCTCTGTTAAGACTATCCTCTAGGATGATAATGAAATATAAATAATTATGTTCTTTGTTTCCTGGGAAAAGCAGAAATTCCACAGGAATTCTGTAGATGACCTTATACATAATCACGATTCTAACAACCCAAAGTTATACTTTCTTCACATCAGCAAATTAAAAATCATTGGCCTGCTGAAAATTATATTTAGAGTATATGAAATTTATTTATAAAAATTTGTATCTGTAAATGTTAAGATTTTAGCCTTTCCTTAAAGACCAATTTACAGAAAGATACATTTTTTGAACTATAATTCTTCTAATGTGTGTATATGAGTGAGTTGGGGGGAAGTACAAGAATATTTATAAATTTATACACATGTGTATCCATATATGAAATTAAATAGTTGGGGCGGAGCCAAGATGGCGGAATAGTGAGGGCGCGCACCGATAGTCCGGGAAAATTTAGTTTAATAAAAGGGGAGTTAGAGTAGCCGCAGAAAAAAGAACCAGGAAAATATTGCAGGGGAAACCCTTCTGGATGAATCGGAGGACCTACTGGGAGAACAAGGTCGCCCACCGTGTGGAAGCCAAGTTGTGGGACTGAGCCGCAGAAGCCCCAGGGTCTGTGCGACAGTGCTCCAAGGGGAGTGCATGCCACACAGACAACAGCGGGGAGACTTGGGACGCTCAGGGCTCCGAGTCCACACATCGGCGCTGGAAGGGGAGGTGAGCTCAATAACCCGAGACATTGGTGGGGAAACGGGGGTCAGAATCTAGAGGGGGGCCAGAAAGTGCAGCAAACTCACTACCAGAAAGAAGGAAAAAAAAAGCTTTGGGGTTTCTCTTCCCCCTAACCTTGCAAAGGTTACAAGGCTGCAAGGCTTGAAGAGACAAAGAGCAGGCCTCCTCTCTGGATTTACATATCAATGGGGGAGAGTTAAGGAACTGAGTCACTACAATTCAGTAGCCTAGGCAACCCAGTGGGAGTCCAGAGGAGCCAAAGACTGGAAGCTAAATACCATCAATTCTGCACAGCCCTGCCCTGCGGTGTTACTTACCCCCTGAATAAATAAAATAAATAAATAAATAAAAAGAGAGAGATTTACCACACATAACCTGAGGGTCTCACGTTTGCACACCCTTAACCAGGAAGAACCAGGCAGAGCTCTCAGGCCACACCCATCTCAAGCCTCCAAGGCTCCTCCAACAGCAGGCAGTCCACTTAACACGGACACAGTATAAAATAAAAAAAAAGTACAGGGACGCAAGAAGAATTAACTATGCCCAGTAACAAACACAGAAATAGAGGGAGCAAGATCAACGATGACACTATGATGCCTCCAAATAAACAAAACACCCCAAGCCAAGAGTATGAAGATGATGAGATAGAAGAAATGCAAGATACGGATTTCAAAAAATTTATGATAAGAACATCTAGAAGTTTTCAAAAGCAAATCCTTGAACTACAGAAATCCTTAATGGACAAGATTGAAAATCTCTCTCATGAAAAGGAAATTTTAAGGAAGAGTCAAAATGAAACTCAGAAACTAGTAGAACAGGAAAGTGTGATAGTGAAGAGAAATCAAAATGAAATGAAGAGCTCAATAGATCAAATGACAAACACATAAGAAAGCCTTGAAAACAGAATGGGTGAAGCAGAAGAGAGAATATCGGACTTAGAAGATAGAGCACAGGAAAACATACAGTCAAACCAAAGAAAAGAAGAGGAAATTAGAAATCTAAAAAATATTGTTGGGAACCTACAGGATACTATTAAAAAAACCAACATTCGAGTTCTAGGAGTTCCTGAAGGCATGGAGAAAGAGAAAGTATTGGAAGGCCTTTTTAGTGAGATACTAGCAGAGAACTTTCCAGGTTTGGAGAAGGACAGAGATATCCTAGTACAGGAAGCACATAGAACCCCCAATAAACATGATCAAAAGAGATCCTCATCACAACACGTGGAAATTAAACTTACCACAGTGAAACATAAAGAAAAGATCCTAAAATGTGCAAGAGAGAAACGTCAGATTACTCTCAGAGGATCTCCAATCAGACTCACAGCAGACTTCTCATCAGAAACACTACAGGCTAGGAGGGAATGGCGAGACATAGCACAGGTGCTAAGAGAGAAAAATTGCCAGCCCAGAATATTATATCCTGCCAAGCTCTCATTTGTGAATGAAGGTGAAATAAAGACCTTTCATAGCAAACAGAAATTGAAAGACTTTGTGGCCACTCGTCCGGCCCTGCAAAAGATGCTTAAAGATGTGCTACACTCAGAAACACAGAAACACGGCCATCAATATGAAAGAAGGGAAAGGAAGAACACCTACCAGTAAAAGAGCATGGGAAGCTCAAAGCATAGACTAGAAAATATTTCCGGGAAAATGGCAGGGCAAAGTCACTATGTATCAATTGTCACATTGAACATTAATGGTCTGAATTCTTCAGTTAAAAGACACCGTTTGGCTGACTGGCTCACAGAACACAACCCAACTATTTGTTGCCTACAAGAAACACATCTCTCTAACAAAGAGGCATGCAGACTGAAAGTGAAAGGTTGGAGAAAGATATTCCATGCCAACAGAAACCAAAAAAAAGCAGGTGTAGCCATATTAATATCAGACAAAATAAACTTTAATACAAAAACTGTTAAGAGAGACAAAGAGGGACACTATATAATGATTAAGGGTTCAATTCAACAGGAAGATGTAACTATTATAAATGTATATGCACCTAATTACAGGGCACCGGTCTATTTAAAAGATATGCTAAGGGACTTAAAGGGAGATTTAGATTCCAATACAATAGTACTGGGGGACTTCAATACTCCACTCTCAGAAATAGACAGATCATCCGGACAGAAGATCAACAAGGAAACAGCAGATTTAATTGACACTATTGCCCAAATGGATCTAACAGATATCTACAGAACTTTCAACCCCACATCTACAGACTTCACATTCTTCTCAGCAGCGCATGGAACCTTCTCTAGGATTGATCACATACTAGGCCATAAAGCAAGTCTCAGCAAATTTAAAAGAATTAGAATCATACCATGCAGCTTCTCAGACCACAGCGGGATGAAGCTGGAAATTAGCAACTCAGGAAACCCCAGAAAGTATGCAAACACATGGAGACTGAACAACATGCTCCTGAATGAACACTGGGTCATTCAAGAAATCAAAAGAGAAATCAAAAACTTTCTGGAAGTAAATGAAGACAACAACACAACATATCAAAACTTATGGGATACAGCAAAAGCAGTATTGAGAGGCAAATTTATAGCAATAGGTGCCTATATCAAGAAATTGGAAAGGCACCAAATAAATGAGCTTTCAGCGCACCTCAAGGACCTAGAAAAACTGCAGCAAACCAAACCCAAATCTAGTAGGAGAAGAGAAATAATTAAAACCAGAGAAGAAATTAACAGGATTGAATCCAAAAAAAAAATTACAAAAAATCAGCAAAGCGAGAAGCTGGTTTTTTGAAAAAATAAACAAAATTGACACCCCATTGGCCCAATTAACTAAAAAAAGAAGAGAAAAGACCCAAATCAATAAAATCAGAGATGAAAAAGGAAACGTAACAACAGACACCACAGAAATAAAAAGAATCATCAGAAATTACTACAAGGACCTGTATGCCAGCAAACAGGAAAACCTATCAGAAATGGATAGATTCCTGGACACATGCAATCTACCTAAATTGAACCATGAAGACATAGAAAACCTAAATAGACCCATAACTGAGACAGAAATTGAAACAGTAATAAAGGCCCTCCCAACAAAGAAAAGCCCAGGACCTGATGGATTCACTCCTGAATTCTACCAGACATTTAAAGAAGAACTAACTCCAATTCTTCTCAAACTATTCAGAACAATCGAAAAAGAGGGAATCCTCCCAAATTCTTTCTATGAAGCCAGCATCACCTTAATGCCTAAGTGAGAGAAAGATGCAGCACTGAAAGAGAATTACAGACCAATATCCCTGATGAACATAGACGCAAAAATCCTCAACAAAATTCTGGCCAATAGAGTACAACACATCAGGAAAATCATCCACCCAGACCAAGTGGGATTCATCCCTGGTATGCAGGGATGGTTCAACATTCGCAAATCAATCAATGTGATTCACCACATTAACAGACTGCAGAAGAAAAACCATATGATTATCTCAATTGATGCAGAGAAAGCATTTGATAAAATTCAACACCCTTTCATGATGAAAACTCTAAGCAAATTGGGTATAGAAGGAACATTCCTCAATATAATCAAAGCAATTTATAAAAAACCCACAGCCAACATCCTATTGAATGGGGAAAAGTTGGAAGCATTTCCACTGAGATCTGGCACCAGGCAGGGATGCCCACTCTCACCACTGCTATTTAACATAGTTCTGGAAGTTTTAGCCAGAGCCATCAGACAAGAAAAAGAAATCAAAGGAATATAAATCAAGAAGGAAGAAGTCAAACTATCCCTCTTTGCAGATGATATGATTCTGTACTTAGAGGATCCAAAGAACTCTACTAAGAGACGATTGGAACTCATAGAGGAGTTTGGAAAAGTAGCAGGGTATAAAATCAATGCACAAAAATCAACAGCCTTTGTATACACAGACAATGCCATGGCTGAGAAAGAACTGCTAAGATCAATCCCATTCACAATAGCTACAAAAACAATCAAATACCTTGGAATAAACTTAACCAAGGACGTTAAAGATCTCTACAATGAAAATTACAAAACCTTAAAGAAAGAAATAGAAGAGGATACCAAGAAATGGAAAAATCTTCCATGCTCATGGATTGGAAGAATCACATCATCAAAATGTCCATTCTCCCAAAAGCAATTTATAGATTCAATGCAATCCCAATCAAGATACCAAAGACCTTCTTCTCAGATCTGGAAAAAATGGTGCTGAAATTTATATGGAGGCACATTAGACCTCGAATAGCTAAAGCAATCTTGTACAACAAAAACAAAGCTGGAGGCATCACAATACCAGATTTCAGGACATACTACAGGGCAGTTGTAATCAAAACAGCATGGTACTGGTACAGAAACAGATGGATAGACCAATGGAACAGAATTGAAACACCAGAAATCAATCCAAACATCTACAGCCAACTTATATTTGATCAAGGATCTAAAACTAATTCCTGGAGCAAGGACAGTCTATTCAATAAATGGTGCTGGGAAAACTGGATTTCCATGTGCAGAAGCATGAAGCAAGACCCCTACCTTACACCTTACACAAAAATCCACTCAACGTAGATTAAAGACCTAAATCTACGTCCTGACACCATTACGTTATTAGAAAACATTGGAGAAACCCTTCAAGATATTGGCACAGGCAAAGAATTTCTGGAAAAGACCCGGGAGGCACAGGCAGTCAAAGCCAAAATCAACTATTGGGATTGCATCAAATTGAGAAGTTTCTGTACTGCAAAAGAAACAGGAGGGTGAAGAGACAACCGACAGAATGGGAAAAAATATTTGCAAACTATGCAACAGATAAAGGGTTAATAACCAGAATCTACAAAGAGATCAAGAAACTCCACAAAAACAAAACCAACAACCCACTTAAGAGATGGGCCAAGGACTTCAATAGACATTTTTCAAAAGAGGAAATCCAAATGGCCAACACACACATGAAAAAATGTTCAAGATCACTAGCCATCAAGGAAATGCAAATCAAAACCACAATGAGGTTTCACCTCACCCCGGTTAGAATGGTTCACATGCAGAAATCTACCAACAACAAATGCTGGCAAGGATGTGGGGAAAAAGGGACACTAACCCACTGTTGGTGGGAATGCAAACTGGTCAAGACACTATGGAAATCAGTCTGGAGATTCCTCAGAAACCTGAAGATAACCCTACCATTCGACCCAGACATCCCACTCCTTGGAATTTACCCAAAGGAGTTTAAATTGACAAACAAAAAAGCGGTCTGCACCCTAATGTTTATTGCAGCACAATTCACAACAGCCAAGACCTGGAACCAACCTAAATGCCCATCAATGGTAGACTGGATAAAGAAATTATGGGATATGTATTCTTTAGAATACTATACCGCAGTAAGAAACAACGAAATCCAGTCATTTGCAACAAAATGGAGGAATCTGGAACACATCATGCTGAGTGAAATAAGCCAGTCCCAAAGGGACAAATACCATATGTTCTCCCTGATCGGTGACAACTGACTGAACACCAAAAAGGAAACCTCCTGAAGTGAAATGGACACTATGAGAAATGGTGACTTGATCAGCATAGCCCTGACCGTTAATGGACAACTTAATACATTATCCCTCTTAGTAGTTTTTTTGTCTGTTCTACTTAATATGACTGGTTTAATTCTGTAATTATCACACAGTTATTCTTAAGTGTTGAAATTTAACTGAAATGTGATCCCTGTTAAACATAAGAGTGGGAATAAGAGAGGGAAGAGATGTATAATTTGGGGCATGCTCGGGCTGACTTGCCCCAATTGGTAGAGTTGGAAACATACCAGGGGATTCCAGTTCAATCCCATCAAGGTGGCATGTGCCAATGCCATCTCACTATTCCAAGTGATCAATTTCAGTTCACAATTGATCATAATGAAAGGACTAAGAGTCAAAGGGAGCACATAAACAAGTCTAGTACCTGCTAACACTAACTGATAGAATAAATAAAGGGGAGAGTGATCCAACATGGGAAGTGAGATACTCAGCAGACTCATAGAATGGCGGATGTCCTAAACAGTACTCTGGCCTCAGAATCAGCCCTAAAGTCACTCGGATCTGGCTGAAAAGCCCATGAGAGTATTTCAGGCATGGAAAGCCAAGACACTCTGGCAAAAGATCTCTGTGAGTGAGATCCCAGTGGAAAGAACAGGTCTTCTAAGAGAGAGGTGCCTTTCTCTGAAGGGAGGAGAGAACCTCCACTTTGACTATGACCGTGTCTAAACAAGATAAGAGTCGGAGAACTCAAGGGGCTTCCATAGCCTTGGAAACTCATGACTGGTGCATAGGGAGATTACTGATGCCATAAACAGGAGTGTCAATTTGTAAAGTCAACAACAGGAGTCACTGTGCACTTACTCCTCATGTACGATCTCTGTCCTTAATGTGCTGTACACTGAGGCTTAATGCTATAACGAGTACTCAAACAGTATATTTCACTTTGTGTTTCTATGGGGGTGCAAACGATTGAAATCTTTACTTAATGTACACTAAACTGATCTTCTGTAAAAAAAAAAAGAAAAGAAATTATCAATTCCGAACTTGACTCTCACTGGGATTAAACATGACAATAGGTCTGATCTGATTTCATCGTCATTTAAAAAAAATCATCTATTATTTTTCACTTTATGTTTCTGTGTGGGGGCAAACTGTTGAAATCCTTACTTAAGGTATACTAAGCTGACCTTCTGTATATTAAGATAATCGAAAATGAATTTTGATGTGAATGGAAGGGGAGAGGGACTGGGAAAGGGGAGGGTTGTGGGTGGGAGGGACGGTATGGGGGGGAAGCCATTGTAACCCATGAGTCGTACTTTGGAAATTTATATTCATTAAATAAAAGATAAAAAAAAAGTAAAAACAAAAGGCATTTACATTTTAGCTTTAGACTTAGATATATAGTTCCTTTTGAGTAAATATTTGTGTGTGGTATGAGGAATACTTTTGCATATGTATAATAAGTTGTCCCAGCATAATTTGCTGGAATGACTATCCACTTCCTATCTTATTGTCTTGACAGCCTTTTCCAAATCAATTGATCATGTGTGTAACGTCAAACATTTCATTTCTGGATTCTCAATTCTACTCAATTTGTACATAAAAATACATATATTCTCATTGATTTTATATGTATTTCTTTATATGTAAATTTATATATTTATAATATTTAAATAATATAAACTATATAATTCATATTATACATTTATATAATATATAATCAATATATCATATATCATATTATTTATTATATATATTATAAATTATATGTAAATATATAATATATATGTAAATGATATATAAATTATATATTATAAAATACATATGATATATAAATATAAATATATATATCCTGCAAAGTAATACCCTTTCTTGATTGCTATAGCTTTGCTGTTAATTTTGAAACTTGGGAACTATAAGATCTCCATTTTTTTTTCTTTCACTCTGGGTGCTTTGAATTAAATATGAGTTTTAAACTTAAAAAAAAAGAAATTAAATAGTTGATGTGAAGAGGTTACATGCATAATTTAAAGGCAATAAAATTTTTAAAGCATTCACCATCTCTTTTCTTCACCTAATGATTATCAGATTCACTGTCTTCAAGTTAATCGATACCTTCTTGGAATTCCCAGAACTATCATAGTAACTTCAACTTGAATATCTAAAAGCCAACCTCCAAACTTTAAGAAAATTCCCAAGAGCATAGTAATATGAAACAAGTTATTAATTTTCTTCATCAATAATAGCCTAAAAGCTGTAAATTATGAAAAAGGGTGAATAAAAAGTATACGTATTACAGAAACAATGCCAAAGACACAAGCACTTCATATACAAGCAATCTGTGTGAGTTCTTGTCCAATACTTCCAGCTACTTTCAACTGCTGGTTCACTACAGTCACCACGAACATAAGTATACATATATCCCCTTTGTTTCTATATATACCTTTGTTTTATATACGTAATATATATATAGTTTCTAAGTCTCTAAGGAGGATACAGAGCAAAGGAAGAATTTGTACCTTTAGTGTATAGCAGAAACAGTATGCTTCCCAACATAAAGAAATTTGAAATTAGTGTGCTCATATTGCTTTTTGAGAGAAAAATATATTTTAACACATTTACTCTTGGATAACCAAGGAAGCAAGATTGAAAGCATCGCTATAAGTAAAGAAAAGGTAAATTATCACAACACAGTCACAAAGGAAGCCATGATGAAACATCCTCCTCATCATCAAACCTTAAAAATTCCACCAGATAAGCTGAACATCATACACTAGGACCAAATTCATCCTGCTATTGGAATGGCTATTAGGTTATTTGAGCACAAAACTCTTATACACTAAAATCAAAACATCTCAAATTTTTCTCTAATTTCAAACTTGCCAGCACCTGTCTGATTGGACTAAGTGGGTTCCTATGGTGATAAATCAGGTGTTCATGAACATCGAGTCTGCAAAGACATTTCTCATTTTAATTTAATTCACAGAAATTCTGATATATATATATATATATATGTATATACCTGATATATACATACATATATGTGTGTGTGTATGTGTGTGTGTGTGTGTGTGTGTGTGTGTGTGTATGGCAATGCTCACGTCTGTGCCTCTTTAGGTAAGGTCAGATAAAGAGTAAGTAAAGCATCATTTCACTGTTGCCTGAATCTGGACCTTGTTTTGGCAAACTACTGATCTCACCATTCACCTATGTTTCAAAATTCAAAAATGTCTACCTTGCTGGGTTATGGTGTATTAAACAGGATTATGTACAAAACAAGGCTTTTCTGGTGCATTTTATATATGATGCAAATAGCATTACATCTCCTTCTCTACCTCAAAATTCATAAAACAATCATCTTAAGGGACACTCTGGTGATACTTTCCCATCAATCAAAAAAATGTAATGTTCCAAGCTAAAGCTCATAATATTCCAATAGGCTATTATTTTAAAATTATACAATCTATTATTTATTTAATTTGTTCATAAAAGCTATAATAAAATAGTTTCACTCATAAAAAATAAACCATAGTAACAAGTGTTTAACCATTGGTCTTAAAAATAAATTTATTTATTTATTTGAAAGGCAAAGTTACAGAGAATTAGAGGCAACAGCAGGGAGAGAGAGAGAGTGAGGTATTCCATCTGCTGGTTCACTCCCCAAAATGACAGCAATGGTCAAAGCTTGGCTGATCTGACTCCAGGAGCCAGCAGCTTCTTCCAGGTCTCTCATGAAATTGCAGGGGCCCAAGCACTTGGGCCAACTTCTATTTTCCCAGGCCATAGCAGAGAGCTGGATTTGAAATGGAGCAGCTGGGTCTTGAAATAGCACCCATATAGTAAAATGGCACTGCAGGCTGCAGCTTAACCTGCTATGCCACAACAGTGGATCCTAACCATTGCTCCTTTGAGGGAACTACACACTGTGTGTTGATATATTTTTGAGAGTTTTTTTAAAAATTGATCTCAATACCAATAATAAAAAGGTGCACAAAAATATTTATTATGAATTATATGTAACTGTATAAGTGTTAAACAGTGCCATCTTCAATTTTTGCAATGATAACCATGATTTTAATCTATAGAAATTCAGTAAATGGAGTTTTAGGTTAGTGATCTTGTCCTTTTCCCAACAAATGTATTGTCATTTTATCTAATTTGTGACCTTCTATTAAACTATTCCTCCCTCTTATAACAGTTGTATGGATCAGAATGAAACATCTTTAAATTTCAGCACTAAACATGACATACTTTAATTTAAACATTTATTTTTCAAATTTTTATGAATATAATAGAACATATCTTATGTATTTCATAGGTACAAATCCAAGAAGATAACCATAAAGCTCTTGCTCACTATCTGCCTCCGTCAGTCCCCTTCTATCCTTCCTTTCTTGCTTTCTTTAAGTTTTGCAAATACATAATTTCACTCTACTCTATAATCACAGGTTTAATGTGCCACTAACAATAATATTCAATATGTAAGAATATAAATTCCATAGTTCCACAGTATTATAAACAGGGGCTAAAATAGCTTCATTCATAATTATGTGTATATATATATATATATATATATATTCGTGTTCTGTATTAACTATTACAAATCAGAGAAACCATGGCATTTTGGTGGGGGACTAGCTTATTTTTGGGGGGGACTAGCTTATTTCAGTAATAATAATGGTTTCCAGTTGCATCCATTTTGTTACAAAGACAGGGGTTCATCTGGTTCATCATTTTTCAAGGCTGAGTAGTTTTCCAAAATCTGTGTGTGTGTGTGTGTGTGTGTGTGTGTGTTCTATTCATCATTTGATGGACATCTGGGTTTATAGCCTAACTATTTTGAGTTGAGCTGCAATAAACATGGGGGAATACAGAAAATTATTTCATAAGTCAGTTTCATTTCCATTTGGTAAATTCCTAGGAGTGGCATGGCTTAATTATGTGGTAAATATGTTTTCATATTTCTGAGGATTCTCCACACTGTCTCCATAATGGTTGTACTGGTATACATTATCACCAAATATGGATTAGGGTAACTTTTACTCCACATCCTCACCTGTATTTATTATTTCTTTGAATTTGGTATGACAGTCAATCTAACTGGGGCAAGGTGAAACCTGATTTTGGTTTTTATTTGCATTTCCCTGATGGCTATAGATCCTGAACATGTTTTCATGTCTGATGGTCATTTGTATTCCATCATTTGAAAAATGCCTATACGTGTCACTTGCCCATTTCTTAATTGGAGTGTTTGTTTTGTTGTTGAGTTCCATGAGCTCTTTGTGGATCTAGAATATTAATCTTTTTATAAGATTTATGGTTTGCAAATGTTTTCATCCATTCAGTCAGTTACATCTTTACTTTGATGAGTGTTTGCCTTATAGTGGAGACACTTCTTGCCTTCATATCTATTTCTGGTTTACTTGCCTGTGCAAGAAGTCTGCCTAAACCAATGTATTGCAGACTTTGTCTGTTTTCCTCAGGTAATTTGATGGCATCAGGTTGTAGATTTAGATCTTTATCCACTGTAAGTTGATTTTTGTAGAAAGTGTAAGTTTTTTTTCGTATTTTGCACATGTAGAATCAATTTCTCCAATATTATTTATTGAAGAGAATCTCATTTATCCAGATATTCATCTTAGTTAATTGTCAAAGATTGTCTGGTTGTAATGGCATGAAATAATTTCTGGGTCTCCAATTCAATTCCCTTGACCTACCTTTCTATTTTTGTGCCACTAGTAGAAAGTTGTGATTATGCCTGCCCTACAGCATGTCCAGAAATCTGTGATATACCTAGCTTTGTTTTTTCATGTTGTTTAAAATGTCCTCCATTATTACTGGAGTCTATGTTTCCCTGTAGATCCATTAATATTAATTTTAAATTGCCAAGCACCCTGCCACTGGGTGCTGATACGTTCACTCAAATCACATCTTTCTGCTGAGTCAATTCCTTAATCATTACATAATAATAGAATGTCTATTTTCTCTGATATTAGGATCGCTACTCCTGCTTGTTTTTGCTTCCCATTGAATGGAATATCATTTCTATCCTTATTCTTTCATTCTGTTTCTTTCTTTGTTGATGAAGTTTGATTTTTATGCAGAAAATAGATGAGTCTTGTTTTTTTTTTTTTTCCATTCATCCAGTCTGCACCTTTTAATTGGAGTATTTAGGCCATTTAAATTGAGGCTTTCATTTATACATAATGACCTGACCTGGCATTTTCCGTAAGTTTTCTTATTGTTTGCTTTGGAATTACTTTTTTTACTTTTTCTAAGAAAATTCTGAGTTCACGTTCTTTCATAATGATGATTATCTTTCTCTGTTTCTGTGTGTAGTACACATGTAAGTATCATTTGTAATACTGGATGATGGTGACAAATTCTTTCAATTTTGGTTTCCTTTGGAACATCTATTTCATCTTTATATATAAATTAAAGGTTTTCTGAGTCTACTATGCTAGGCTGACAGTTTTTTTTTCTTTCCATTCACTCATAGTTTGTAGAGTTTTTAATGAGAAATTAGCCTCAGTGGAATTGGATATCTTTGAAGGTAATCTGACATTTCTCTCATGCATATTTTAGAATCTTTAGATTTTACTTTTTTCTTTTTTTTTTAAATTCATTTGACAGAGTAAGACAGTGAGAGATAGAGAGACAGAGAGAAAGGTCTTCCTTCTTTGGGTTCACCCCCAAAATGGCTGTCATGGCTGGTGCTGCGCCAAACCAAAGCCAGGAGCCTGGTGCTTCTTCCAGGTCTCCCATGTGGGTGCAGGGGCCCAAGCACTTGGGCCATGCTCCACTGGCTTCCCAAGCCACAGCAGAGAGCTGGACTGGAAGAGGAGCAACCAGGACTAGAACCTGGCACCCATATAAGATGCCAGTGCCACAGTTAGAGGATTAACCAAGTGAACCATGGTGCTGGCCCCTAGGTTTAACTTTTAAACATTTCACTATGATGTATCATGGTTAAAATCTTTTCTGATCTTGTCTATTCAGAGTTTTATGTGCTTTCTGTACTTGTGTGTCCCTAGCTTTGTGCAAATTATGGAAAATTTCTGTTATTAATTAATTAAATACACCTTAGAAATCTATTCTATTTCCACATCTTCAGAAAGTCCTAAGGCACATATATTTGGTCAATTGATAGTATCACCTAAATTGTGAACACTATTTTCAGTTTTTCTATTTTTCTTCTTTTTTTCCTTGGTCTGAGATACTTCCAAATATTTGTCTTCTAGCTCAGATATTCTGTATTCTTTGTTCTGCCTCAACAAGTCTGCTGTTAATGATATCTATGTATTTTTATTTCATCTATTGAATCATTCATTTCTGAAATTCACTATGTCATGTTCACTATGTCAATGTTCACTATGTCATGCATGGATGTCTTTAAGTCATATATTTGCTTTTCTATGATTTTGAGTAATCTTACAATCTTTTTTTAATTTCCTTTCATGCATTTTAACATTCCCTTCATCTTTACATTCTAATATTGAAGTGTTTTATTCCTTTTGTGAAGTCATATTTCTTTATTTGCTGACATATCTTGTATTTCTATGTTTATATTTAAGCATTGTGGGAGCACTTTTTCCATCTGGTGGCATCTGTCATTGAAATATGCATCTGTGTCTTAGTAGAGTATCAGCTTCTGCAGTGGATATACAGATACATGGGCTGCATGGGAGCTGGGCGATCAGTGATCAGTGCTTGAACATGGAGCGAGAATGCAAGTTGGGTTTGATAGAATTCCTCTGCTGTCAGCAGGGGGTGGTGTGATCCCCTCAGCTGGTATGATAGCCTCACCTTCACTCTGCTTATGTGAATGATGACCAAGATGAACCCACAGTTGGTACATACCTTTCCCATGCATATATAAGAACCACACAAAGGATCTGTGCAGTCCTCGGTGTGAGCACAGATCCCTCTTCAATGACACACCCCAAGCACACAGGGAACTCTGAGTCTCTTAATCCAGATTCAATGATTGCTCATAGATGTAGCTACACATCATGCCCTATCATGAAGTCACAGAATTTCCACAGTCATAGAACACAGGCCTCCCACTCTCACAGGGAACAAGAATTCTACTCAGCCTCCATGAGTGTGGTCATCCATGCAGAAAGCTGTGTTCCCAGAATCAGCTGTCAGTGCTTCACTATTGCAATTTGTGTCTCAGTGTCCATGATGGAATGAAGGGAGAGGAGTGCCTTATGGGACTAAGTTGAAGCTCCACCCCATGCCAACCCTGCAGGCCAGACTTAAAATCATTGGGGACTGTAGATTTATCGCTGTGATAAAATCCCTAGTCACCCCACCTACCCACCCTGGCAAACCAGGTGAGACAAGACTGCAGGGCCTGTACCATTGTTGATACTGTGAGAGGGAAAGCTTCATGATATGTGCCTTTTTGAGTTTAGCCAGGATCCCTCAGAACAGCAGGGCAACTTCTCACCCAGAATGCAAGAGGAAAGGAAAAAAGCAGAGTGTCTCTGTATCTACCTCTTCCCTCCTGCAACAGTGACCTGCAGTCAGTTGTGGAAGGGCTAGCACCACTTTTGGACTTCAGGACATGGTGTCTGCCCCAGATTGTGTGTGCACACCCAGCAATTATTGAAGTCACCCTCACCCAATCAGCAAGGTCACTCACAGGAGTGAAATAAAGACCTTCCATAATAAATGGAAATTAAAAGAATTTGTCACCACACATCCAGCTTTTCAAAAGATGCTGAGGGACTTGCCACATACGGAAATACAGAATGAAATCCATCATCATGACAGAATGTGAAGACAGATAATCCCCCACTAAAGTACAAAAGAAACCCAAAGTGATTGATAGAAATATTGGTGAAAAATGGCATGGTCAAGTGGTTACTTAGTTACCTTGAGAGGCTTGTGGTGTGGCACAGCAGGTTAAAGCCCCAGCCTGCAACACCAGCATCCCATATGGTAGCCAGTCCATGTCCCAGCTGCTCCACTTGTGATCCAGATCTCTGAAATAGCCTGGGAAAGCAGTAGAAAATGGCCTGAGTCCTTGGGTCCTTGCACTTGCATGGGAAACCTGGAAGAAACTCCTGGCCCCTGGCTTTGGATAACCTCATCTCTGGGAATTGCAGTCATTGGGGGAGAACCAGCAGATGGAAAACCTCTCTGTCTTTCTCTATATATCTACCTCTCTCTCTAACTCTGTCTTCCAAATAAATAAAATAAACCTTTAAAAATAATTACCTTGAATGTAAATGACCTCAACTCTTCAGTTAAAAGATACTGACTGTCTAAATGGATTAAAAACAGACCCATCTATTTGCTAATTAAAAGAAACACAACTCAGAAAGATACACATAGACTGCAATTGAAAAGATGAAAAAAAGATATTTCATGTGAACAGAAAAAAGGCAGGCGTAGCTATCCTAATATCAGACAAAATAGACTTTAACAAAAAAAACTATTAAAAGAGACAAAGAAGTATACTATGCAATGATTAAGGCATCAATACAACAGCAAGATGTGATTATAATTAATGTATATGTACCCAATTACAGGATGCCTGGCTATTTAAAAAAATCTATTAATGGATTTAAAGGAAGATATAGACCACAATACAATAGTAACAGGCACTTCAGTATCCCACTTTCATCGATAGGCAGATCAACTGGAACAAAAATTAACAAAGAAACAACAGAGCTAATTGACATCATAGACCAAATGGACCTAACTGATAACTATAGAGCTTTTCACCCTAGAGTTGCAGAATATATAGTCTTCTCTGCAGTGCACAGAACTTTCTTTAGGATAGACCATATACTAGGCCATAAAACAAGTCTCAACAAGTTTAAATAAATCAAAATCATACCATGCACCTTCACTGGTCACAATGGATTGAATCTTGAAAAAAAAAACTCTAGAATGTCAAGAACATATGCAAACACATGAAGAATGATTAAAATGCTCCTAAATGAACAGTAGATTATAAAAGAAATAAAAAGAGAAATTAAAAAATTTCTGGAAATGATTCAAGATGACAATGCCTCATATCAAAATATATGAAATACAACAGAAATAGTGTTAAGAGGGAAATTTATAGTGATATGTGCCTACATCAAGCAATTGGAAAGTAACAAAATAGATGAGCTGTCAATGCATCTCAATGACCTAGAAAAAAGAAAAACAACAAGCCAAACCCCAAATTAGTAGGAGAAAGGAAACAACTAAAATTAAGGAAGAAATACAACTGAAACCAAAATACAATATAAAATATCAATGAAATGAAGAGCTGTTTTTTTTGAAAAAATAAAATTGACACATCAATGGTGCAACTAACAAAAAATAAAAAGGAAGAAGATGCAAATCAACAAAATCAGAGATGAAAAAGTAAATATAACAACACATAAATAAAAAGAAGCACCAGGAAATACTTCAAAGAGCTGTATGCTAATAGAATAGGACACCTAGGAGAAATGGCACATACAACCTACCTAAATTGAGCCATGAAGACATAAATCATCTAAACAGACTAATTATCAAAACAGAGATCGAATCAGTAATAAAGACCATTCCAACAAAGAGAAGCCCAGGTCCTGAAGGCTTCATGGCAGAATTCTACCAGACATTTAAAGAATGAACTCCCATTCTTAGCAAGCTATTCAAAACAATTGAAAGGGTGGTAATCCTCCCAAAATCCTTCTATGAAGCCTGCATCAACTTAATTCCTAAGCCAGAAAAAGATATGACAGAGAAAGAGAAGTATAGACTAATATTCCTGATGAATGTAGACATAACAATGCTCAGCTCTGGCTGTTGTAGCCATCTGGAGAGTGAACAGTAGATGGAAAGTATCTCTCAATCTCTCTCTCTCTCTCTCTGCCTCTCTCTCTTGCTCTGCCTCTCCTTCTCACACTGTATAACACTGTATTTCAAATAAATAGATAAATCTTTAAAAAGGAGGGGGCTCAGCATTGCTCATCAAGACTACACTGGTTATCACCTCACATATGTAAAAATGGATATTATCAAAAAAAAGAAAAAAAAATAAGTTTTGGACAAGAGAAAAGGGAACACATAAATTGGAGGAATGTAAGTTGGTACATCCACTATGGAAAACACTATGGAGGTGCCTCTAAAAATGGAATGAATGACAAAACAATCCCTCTAATGGATGTGTATACAAAAGAAATAAAATCACTATATCTAGGATACACCTGCACATCCATGTTCATGTAAACATTATTCACAAGTATAAGATATGGAAATAACCACATTATCTATCAGCAGATGAAAAGAGAGAAGAAGACACATACACAAGATGGAATCAAATTCAAACTTAAAAAAGAAATTCTGATGTTTTGTCACAACATGAATCCCAAAGTATGAATGTGGACCTTATGCTGTTTAACATAACACAGAGAAAATAAATGTCACTTATTTGTGGAATCTAAGAAAGTCAATAATAAGCACAGAATATATTGTGGATTTCCAGGGGCTAAGGATGAAGTGATTGGTTCAGCTCGGGTTGTTGTGGCCAATTGAGGATTGAGCCTGTGGATGGAAGACCTCTCTCTTTCTACCTTTCCTTCTCACTCCATATAACTCTGACTTTCAAATAAATAAATAAATCATTAAAATAATTATGGGAAAAGTAGAGGGAGGAGGAAGAAAGGCAGGAGTTTGGATGGGAGGAAGGTAGGGGGAGAAGCATCATGTTCCCAAATCCGTATATATTAAATTCATAAAGTTGTATTCCTTAAACAAAAATAAATAATTAAATAACCTAGTTATGCACATGTGAGCTGTAGATGCCTTTACTTGCCTTATTAAGATGGCACTTTCTTCCTGCTAGTCACCAGTCACCTTTGTGGGGGAATAGAGAGAAATCAGTGTGCTCTTCAGTCACAGAGTAAGGTGGGAAAACTGTCCCTTACTGTCCCACCAGGCTTGACTCAACATCAAAACTGTCCACATGGTTCTCCCTCAGGTAATATCACAGGTGACACAGGATGTCACAGATGGAGCTCACCCAACTCCAAGAAGATGATGTCTCTTCCAGATCCAGCTGTGGGAGTCCCCTGTGGTGTCCCCACTCACTGCTATGTACTTGTACTGTCCATGCTGCTCCAGAGTCTTCCTACTTTCTATAGGATTTCTACTGTAAACTTCTCTTAAACTCTGTCCTGGAAATGCAGTTACTTCACCTTCTTTATCTTTTCTTCCTGTGGTCAAAATCAGGACATCTTATCCCTATTCAGCCATCTTGGACCTCCTGTTCTGCCGTATTAAGTTCAGAAGTAATCTCAAATGTATTACACCTGAAAATCTTCAATGAATAAAGCATGAATTTGTGTCAGGCACTGTGGCTGGCAAATGGTACTTATCTCATTGAATTTTCACTAACACTCTATATGTTTCCATTATCCGAATTTCTGATGAAGATGATAAAGATTAGAAAGTGTCATTATATTGCCTGGAAGCACTCAAGATGTTATGAAGAAAACTAAAATTTGAATATAGGTATATCTGATATTGAAGTCCAGATGCTTAGCCAATTATATTTTGTTCATATGGTTAATGGGTTTTCATCTTATTGGGGTTCATTTTGAAGATTTCCAAAGTGATTACCTACTTGCTACCTACATATTAACTTACTACATTCTCACAATACTGCAATTAAAATAAATCCAACTGTAGAGTAAATGAAATGAGTCTATATGAGTCAATTATTAAGTAGCAACTATTAGCATGAGAAAGAAAAGAGGTATTCAAACTATAGTTTAAAATTTTAAATTAATTAATGAATGAATGATTCATGGGGATGTGGTTTAGGTTTTGCATTTTATACATAATTTTAAAAGAAATTTTAGCTACATGTTTATCTATAATACAGGTAGTGGTAGAATGTTATTGTTTTAAAATTCTGCTTTTGTGTAGACTAATATAACCATTGTGGGGAGCAATTCGGACTAGACTAAGTTACTGGAATTAAGACTTATTCTATGCATCTGCTCTCCCACAATATGGCGCTGGGAGAGGAGTAAACAGCTTCTACACAGCTGCCTCTCACCAACTTGACAAGCTGCAGGAGCTGCTCCTGATTGGAGGAGAGTAGGGTACTCGGCATGTGGGTAGCAGAGTTGGGATTGGTGGAAGAGGACTATAAAGGAGAAGAGACAACATGCACCAGGAACATCTATCTGAAGGAACACCTGAGCAGGCCCCGAGAGAGCCTGCCGGTGGTGTGCTGCTCCCCTGCGGAAGTGGGGAAAGTGGCAGGGGGAACCACCCTTCCACGGAGGTGGAAGGGACGGTAGCCAACCTGGGAAGAACCAGCAGCAAACCTGGGAAGGGCCGAGCAGACAAAAGAACACGCAGGGTCTTGTGTCGTTCCTCCGTGAAGAGGGGGAGCGACAAACCATTTTAATGCAAGCATGAAAAATAGAAAAGTCAAAAGTAATCATTAGGGGCCAGAGCTGTTTCACAGTGGGTTACAGTCCCAGCCTGCAGTTCTGGCATCCCTTATGGGCACCAATTCAAGTCCTAGCTGCTCCACTTCCAATCCAACTCCCTGCTAATTTTTCTGGGAAATAAGTGGATGATTTTGGAATTTTCCTATTGGAGGAGAGGGATCAGGTAAGGAAGTAAAAGTGACATCACTACCTTAGTGATAGAGTGAAAAGTCACCATTCAGCTAACTTGGTCACAGACAATTTTTTTATTTAATGAACATAAATTTCCAAAGTACAGATTATGGATTACAGTAGCTTCCCCCCCCATAACTTCCCTCCCACCCACAACATTCCCCTCTCCCACTCCCTCTCCCCTTCCATTCACATCAAGATTCATTTTCAATTATCTTTATATACAGAAGATCAATTTAGCATATATTAAGATTTCCAGTTTGCACCCACACAGAAACACAAAGTGTAAAATACTATTTGAATACTAGTTATAGCATTAAACACTTAAGAGTAATTGTGTATTTTTTTTATTTTCCCTCCCACTCACACCCCTCCCATCTCCCACTCCCTCTCCCATTCCATTCACATCAAGATTCATTTTCAATTATCTTTATATACAGAAGATCGATTTAGTATGTATTAAGTAAAGATTTCATCAGTTTGCACTCACACAGAAACACAAAGTGTAAAATACTGTTTCAGTACTAGTTATAGCATTACTTCACATTGGACAACACAGTAAGGACAGATCCCACATGAGAAGTAAGTACACAGTGACTGCTGTTGTTGACTTAACAATTTGACACTCTTGTTTATGGCATCAGTAATCACCCTAGGCTTTAGTCATGAGTTGCCAAGGTTATGGAAGCCTTTCAAGTTCGCTGACTTCGATCTTATTTAGACAGGGTCATAGTCAAAATGGAAGTTCTCTCCTCCCTTCAGAGAAAGGTACCTCCTTCTTTGATGGCCCTGTGGTCAGAGACAATTTTAACAATAAGATATTCTCATGCTCAGTCCATACTTACAGAGGTTATGGGCTCAGGAGGCCATGGGTTCAGAGCTATCTTTAGATATTAGTTTAGGCCACCATCCCTCTCATGCTAGTTTCCATCTTGTAGTGGGATGACATAGCTGACAGGAGGAGCTATGCTAGAAATGAGAATGAGGCAGCTCAGTCTCATGAAGACAGAGTCATGTCATGCCACAGCAGAGTGAGCAGAAGGGCTGAAGAAGTGAATTTACAGTTCAGATAAGGTGAAAATACAGAGAACTATAATGAGAAACAAAATAAGCTCATCTTTTGTTACTTTGTAATTATTCATTTGTTAAACTTATATACAGATCTGATGTCATTACTAAATGTGACTTCATTTTTTAAAAAATTATTAAAATTTTAATGAAAATCCCAGCTGAATTTAATGTTCACACCAAATAAACTTAAGAAATCCCAGTGTCTTATACAGTGTCTCAATACAAATAAAGCAGAAATACTGTGTGCCTTTATAGTCATAAAACATCAATCTTTAACTCAAAACACAAGCATTTATATTACAATTTATAAAATTACTAATTTATTTAATTCATATTTGAATTGCATTTTTTGTAAATACCTCTTTATATGTCTATATTTTAAGTATATAAAATGATATTCTAGCATACATTTTGATAGTCATTTATCTGAATAGAAGTTAGTTATAACATTATTTCTACCATTATGATTAAATATCGCATTATGAAATGTTAGTGTATTTTCTATTCTTTGAGAGAACTCTGATGAATTTTCTAATTAATTATCAAAGCAGGTTGGTCTTTCAAAAAGATGTATATTTGGCAAGAAAATGTTGTAGTATCTTTTTACCCAGAATGCCAACATTCAAAATTGCACTAAAAACATTTCAACTCCATTTCTTCACGGAGACCTATAAAGCACTTGAGAGAATATTTTTAAACAAATCTTAATTCATCTGCTTCATTTCATCTTTACTGTTTTTCAAAGAAAGTTCCTGTCATTGTGTTATTCTCAATGGGCTTGCTGTTTTCTAAATGGTGACAGGAAACATTTATCTAATTTGTAGGTCTTCAATATCAAGTTTTGTAATGAAATGTCTCTTTCCTACCTCCTACCTTTCTTACTGGACAGTTTTTTAAACAGTTTCCCTAAATGATTTTTCTTACCTTGATGTCCCATATTAGAAATTTTCTCTAAATTTAATGATTCCAGATGAAAACTAAACTTATTTTTCTGACTTGTGAAAGAGTTGTAAGGAGGAGCTGCCAAAACATTCTATTTTGAGCTCTATAATGTACTTCAGGCTTTGAATAAAACTTTTTTCCAGACTGAAATTACAACATTTGAGAAGCCAACATACTCTTACTATAATTTATACCCTCTGTTACCATCCTAAGCTTATTCATTTCTGCATTGAGACTTTGGTTAAAAATTCCTTTTCTTTTTCATTCAGTAATTAGATTATCCACTTTGTTTCCTAGATCAGAAAAAAATAGATTTAAAATCAGAAAGTACTATAAAATTTTCCTTTCCATATATAAAATACATATATATGCTAGGAGGTTTTTCTTTTATTTTCCTACATAATATATTATCAATACTGCAATCACAATAGTTGTGTTCAATAAAATGATAATTAAATAAAATCCATTCCCATTATTACATAGGGTACTGTACAAGACAGATCTTCTCTCAGTACAGTCTGTACAATTTCAGAGCACAAAAACTAATCAGAAATATCAACAAATATTTATTAATCAGAGTAGCATTAAAATACAAAAAAGAGACCAACATATTTGGAAAAATTGACTGAATACAAATAAGTCATTTTTAAAATACTGTTTTTGAAGCTTCCTTGAAGAGTTTTTAAATGTATTCTATATTCCTAAATATCTATGTTTATTATGTTTTACATGATCTATAACATAAAACTGTAGTTTTTATTTGGTTGTTCCTATAAACAAAAATTATATAAACTGAAATAGTACAAACATGCACTGACTTCTGTTGCTAAGTTTGCAACTGGTAATGCATATGGCCGGTTTCTAAAGTCATGAAAACACAATTTTGCTGCAGCTATTAAGTTCGCAAAGAAACTGTCTAGGATGTCTACTTCAGTGATCAGCCTTTAAGGCATTCGGATCTGGCTGAGGAGCCCATGGGAGTATTTTGGGCATGGGAAGCCAAGACACTCTGGCAAAAACAACATACAAACAAAAACTAGATGAAGGATCTCTGCTTGTGAGATCCCAGTGGAAAGAACGGGCCATCGAAGAAGGGGGTGCCTTTCTCTGAGGGGAGGAGAGAACTTCCATTTTGACTATGACCCTGTCTAAATATGATCAGAGTTGTGAACTCAGGGGGCTTCCATAGCCTTGGCAACTCATGACAAGAGCCTAGGGTGATTGCTGACACCATAAACAAGAGTGTCAATTTGTTGGGTCAACAACAGGAGTCACTGTGCACTTACTCTGTCTCTGTCTTTAATGTGTTGTTCATTGTGCTTTAATGCTATGACTAGTACTGAAACAGTATTTTGCACTTTATGTTCTGTGTGGGTGCAAACTGTTGAGAGCTTTACTTAATATATACTGAATTGATCTTCTGTATATAAAGATAATTGAAAATGAACCAATGTGAATGGAAGGGGAGAGGGAGTTGAAGAGGGAAGGATTGCGGGTGGGAGGGAAGTTATGGGGGTGGAAAAAGCTATTGTAATCCATAAGCTGTACTTTGGAAATTTATATTCATTAAATAAAAATTTAAAAAAACTACAAAAAAAAGAGGCAGAGAATTTAGGGAAATTTACTAGGTACAAGGCTTTCAACCTCCTGAAGTTCCAGATCTGAATCTTTCTCGAAATGTTGCCAGCTGGCACCCAGGGCCCACCCATTTTGAAAGCAAGGAGGGCCATTGCTCAGAAGCAAGGACCCAACATAGGCACTGATTATTGGTGGCCACTGGTCTTCCCTGCGCATGTGCAGTGACTGACCTCTGCAGGTGTGCATGCACTTCCGTTTAACTTCGATGCTTGGCTACAGTCGCTGTGAGTTAAGACTGTGGGAAGAGGAAGCCTGTGTGCTGTGACGTGGAGGCCAGGGCTTGCTCCTCTCCTGGGCTTGCCTCAGGTTTCCCATGCTGGGAAAAGCTGCTAGAAGGATCAGCCATGAAGGAGGTCTTACCTCCCCATTGAAGAGGGTGCGTGTCTCTTGAGCTCCTCCGCTGGGTGAGAGATGGCGAATGGGATAAAATTACAGCCCAGGTACCTCTTCCCGACAAGGATAAGGCTGCCAGCATGAATGAGGAAGTCTGAGGGCAGCAGCTCCGCTGCTTAGGAACAGTGGCTGAGGCCACCCTCCTGTGACCAGGAACACTGGGCGCCCAGCTCCCACAGGCCTTCCTCCCCTGAGAGGGAGAAGCACCCAGGCCGCCTTTCAGAGCAGCAGAAGCAAAGCCTAAACCTCAGTCTGTGTCCAAGTTAATCATAATCCCCTCTATAGTATGCTTCACTGACAGGTGATAAGTGATTTAACAAAATTGATTGTTTCCATAGTTTATTTTTAATGTACACTTTTCATTTTATACACTGATGCATTATGGGGAATTCATGTGGAGAGAAATAACTTATGCTTCAGACTAAAGTGTCCACAACTTAGGCTCCAGGACTTGTTTCTGAGTAAAGATTCAGGGACGAACAGACAAAAATTAAAATGTTTAAATAAAATTAAAAATTAAAAACGTGAAAATAAAATTTAAAATGGGTAGGGTAAAGTTAAAAATTAAAATGGGTAAAATATTCTCTTATATAGAATATCTGTGTTTGTAATGCAAATTGTAATTTGATTTTTTCCTAGTGATAGTTTCTGTGTAACTTAAAGGGTAATAATATTATACAATGGGGATTAAACTGGAAACAGAATGAATAATATTAAGGGACAAAGAAAATCACGCCACTCATACTAACTCAATATATAATCAAATTTACATTAAGCTTTCTGTCAAAGCAAAAGGAAAAAGAAAGTTACTCATTGTGTTTGATAGAAATAAACCAAGTTTAATATTTTTAAATTCATTTTCTATTCATAAGGCAGAGAAAGAGAGACCAAAATATATCATCCACCCACTTGTGCACTACCCAAATGCCTGCAACATCCGGTTATGAACTAGGCCAATGTCAGAACCCAAGAGCTCAATCTGAGTCCCCCACAGCAGTGGCAGGGATTCAAGTACTTGGACCACAATCTGTCATTCAGGAAACAGAAAACACAAGTGGGCCCAGGACTTGAACCCAGGTGCTCCAATATGGGATACAAGAATACCAAATGGTGTCTTAGCCACTAAGCCAAATGCCTACCCTTAAAGATATTTTCAATTCAAACAAGCTTTTATGGGTACTGAAAACTATTTAAAATATTTAATTTCATTGCAGGACATCCCATGAAATGATTATTATTAAGCAGTATGAATTTGTTAAATTCACTTTAATTACAATAACAAAATTCTATGACTTGCATAACATATTTTGTATCTTATAAAGGATGGCCAACTGACTACCCTAGACAAACACATTATAAAGTCAAAGTGATATATTGCAAGAGAGTAAGGTAGGGGTGAGTGTGGCACAGTGAAGTAAGCCACTACTTGTGATTCCCACAATAGTAATTGAGTGCTGACGTGTGTCCTGGCAACCTTTCTTCCAATCCAACTTTCGGCCAGCACACCCTGAAAAGCAGTAGGTGATGGATCATTTGGGTTTCTGCCTACCCACATGAGTCACAGATGGAGCTTCTAGCTCATGGGTCCTTGTTCCTGGCTGTAGTTTGTCCAGCCCTGACAGTTCTGGTAATTTAGAGAGTATAACAGCAGCAAGATTTTTCTATTTCTTTTCTCTTTCTTGCTCTGCTTTTCAAGTAGATGGAAAAAAAAACAAGTATTTTGTTTTCAAAACAACAAAAATACATATTTAAAATATAAAAGGAAAGATGAAAAAATTGTCTTGCAAATGGATTTAGTGTGAAAGTGTGATTAAAACATCACTTGACAATCAATAGGTTCTATTAACAAGTACTTACGACTTTCCCCATAAAAATAATTAGTACTTCTGTACATTTAAGAATATGGTACAAGTATTTTTAAAATTACAACTAATATAATCTTTACAGATGACCAGGCTATCACTCAGTCACCTGAAACAACATGAGAGGATTTTGAGTGGCCTTATTCTAAAACTTCAATATTGCTAATTGAACAATGTGGAATTCATTGTAAACATAAGACCAGTGCAAGAATATAAGAAATTTTTATGGGGCCAGCACTGTGGCACACTAGTTTAATCCTCTGCCTGTGGTGCTGGCATACCATATGGGCACTGGGTTCTAGTCCCAGTTGCTCCAATTCCAGTCCAGCTCCCTGCTGTGGCCTGGGATAGCAGTGGAGGATGGCCCAAATGCTTGGGTCCCTGCACCTGCATGGGGGAATGGGAGGAAGCACCTGGCTCCTGGCTTAGGATCAGTGCACATCTGGCCATTGCAGCCATTTGGGGATTGAATCAATGGAAGGAAGACCTTTCTCTCTCTCTCTCTCTCTCTCTCTCTCTCTCTCTCTCTAAATCTACCTGTCAAATAAATAAAGGAATTTTTTAAAAAATACTTAAAAAATAAATTTTTATATATGCTGTAATTCTAAGAATATCCACATACACTGCTTAGCACTGCACATCAAGCACTGATATGTCATAGTGCTGTCTAGCTCAGAAATATACTTTATATTTAAATTGAATAAAAATGTTGTATAAGGTAACTCTCAGCCAAGGAGTTAATATAATTCCCAGGGTACTTTCCTCAGTGAGAGTGTCATTCCTAGTCTTTGTTGATTCTGCTTCTCCCTTGTCTTTACCTAAGTTCGGGTTACTACTATGTACCCGAGGATTACTGCAGTAATCTTTGAACTGTGTTCCTTTCAACCCTGCCTCCTAAAACCTTGTTCAGACTTTCAGATATTCTTTTATATTTTCAAAAATTTAGACCTAATGATGTTACCCCCTGGGTTAAAAACCAACTATGAGGGCCAGCATGTGGCTCAGTAGACTAAGCTACTGCTTGTGATGTTGACACTTCATACTAGAGTGCCTGTTTAGGTCACCATTATTCTGCTTCCAACACAGCTCCCTGCTTATGTACCTGAAAAGGCAGAGAATGATGGACCAAGTAGTTGGGCCCCTGCCATCCATGCAGGACACTCAGATGGATCCCCAAGCTAATGGCTTTTGACGATCTCAGCCCTGACAATTGAGGTTCTTTGGGGAATGAACAAGCAGACTGATGATCATTTTGTTGTCTCTACCTCGCTTTGTCATTCTACCTTCCAAAAAATAAAATTAAAAAGCTTTAAAAAACCTTGTCATTGCTATAATATATGTAACTAGGAATATATCACTTTATTTCATATTTTAAAATTTGTTACCATGCACTTATTCATAGTAATTTTATGATTCTTTTTATTTCTGTGGTATCAGCTAAAATATATGCTTCTATACTTGTAATTTTATGATTTTTCTCTATTTTTTAACTTTTATTTAATGAAAATAAATTTCCAAAACACAGTTTATGGATTAGAATTGCTTCCCCTCCATAGTTTCCCTCCTACTCACACCCCTCCCATCTCCTGCTCCCTCTTCCATTCCATTCACATCAAGATTCCTTTTCAATTATCTTTATATACAGAAGATCAATTTAGTATGTATTAAGTAAAGATTTCATCAGTTTGCACTCACACAGAAACACAAAGTGTAAAATACTGTTTCAATACTAGTTATAGCATTACTTCACATTGGACAACACAGTAAGGACAGATCCCACATGAGGAGTAAGTACACAGTGACTGCTGTTGTTGACTTAACAATTTGACACTCTTGTTAATGGTGTCAGTAATCTCCCTAGGCTCTAGTCATGATGCCAAGGCTATGGAAGCCTTTCCAGTTCACCAACTTCGATCTTATTTAGATAGGGTCATAGTCAAAGTGGAAGTTCTCTCCTCCCTTAAGAGAAAGGTACCTCCTTCTTTGATGGCCCATTCTTTCCACTGGGATCTCACTCACAGAGATCTTTAACTTAGGTGGTCTTCTTCTTCTTCCTCTTCTTCTTCTTCTCCTCCTCCTCCTCCTCCTCCTCTTCCCCCTCCTCCTCCTTCTCCTTCTTCTTCTTCTTTTTTTTTTTTTTTGCCAGGGTGTCTTGGCTTTCCATGCCTAAAATACTCTCATGGGCTCTTCAGCCAGATCCGAATGCCTTAAGGGCTGATTCTGAGGCCAGAGTGCTGTTTAGGACATCTGACATTCTATGAGTCTGCTGTGTATCCCACTTCCCATGATGGATCATTCTCTCCCTTTTGATTCTATCAGCTAGTATTAGCAGACAGTAGTCTTGTTTGTGTGATCGCTTTGAGTCTTAGACCTATCAATGTGATCAATTGTGAACTGAAATTGATCACTTGGACTAGTGAGATGGCATTGGTACATTCCACCTTGATGGGATTGTATTGGAATCCCCTGGCACATTTCTAACTCCACCATTTGGGGCAAGTCTTATTGAGCATGTCCCAAATTGTACATCTCCCCCATCTGTTATTCTCACTCTTATATTTAACAGGGATCACTTTTCAGTTAAAATTTAAACACCTAAGAATAATTGTGTGTTAATTACAGAGTTCAACATATAGTACTGGAACAACAAAAAAATACCAAAAGGTATAAAGTATTAAATTGTACATCAACAGTCTGGACAAGGGCTGATCAAGTCACTGTTTCTCATAGTGTCCATTTCACTTCAACAAGTTTCCCCTTTGGTGCTCAGTTAGTTGTTGCCGATCAGGAAGAACATATGATATTTGTCCCTTTGGGATTGGCTTAATTCACTCAGCATAATGTTTTCCAGATTCATCCATTTTGTTTCAAATGACCAGATTTCATTGTTTTTGACTGCTGTATAGTATTCTATAGAGTACCTGTCCCATAATTTCTTTATCCAGTCTACTGTTGATGGGCATTTGGGTTGGTTCCAGGTCTTAGATATTGTGAATTGAGCAGCAATAAACATTAATATGCATACTGCTTGTTTGTTCGCTAATTTAATTTCTTTTGGGTAAATTCTAAGGAGTGGGATGGCTGGGTTGTATGGTAGGGTTATATTCAGGTTTCTGAGGAATCTCCAGTTTGACTTCCATAGTGGCTTAACCAGTTTGCATTCCTACCAACAGTGGGTTAGTGTCCCTTTTTCCCCACATCCTCGCCAGCATCTGTTGTTGGTAGATTTCTGCATGTGAGCCATTCTGACTGGGGTGAGGTGAAACCTCATTGTGGTTTTGATTTGCATTTCCTGGATGGCTAGTGATCTTGAACATTTTTTCATGTGCCTGTTGGCCATTTGGATTTCCTCTTTTGAAAAATGTCTATTGAGGTCCTTGGCCCATCTCTTATGTGGGTTGTTGGTTTTGTTGTTGTGAAGTTTCTTGATTTCTTTGTAGATTCTGGTTATTAACCCTTTATCTGTTGGGTAGTTTGCAAATATTTTTCCCATTCTGTCGGTTGCCTTTTCACTCTCCTGACTGTTTCTTTTGCAGTACAGAAACTTCTCAATTTGATGCAATCCAAATGTTAATTTTGGCTTTGACTGCCTGTGCTTCTAGGTTCTTTTCCAAGAAGTCTTTGCCTGTGCCGATATCTTGGAGGGTTTCTCTGATGTTCTCTAATAATTTGATGGTGTTAGGTCATAGATTTAAGTCTTTAATCTATGTTGAGTGAATTTTCGTGTAAGGTGAAAGGTAGGGGTCTTGCTTCATGCTTCTGTACATGGAAATCCAATTTTCCCAGCACCATTTATTGAATAGACTGTCCTTATTCCAGGGATAGGTTTTGGATCCTTGATCAAATATGAGTTGACTGTAGATGTTTGGATTGATTTCTGGTGTTTCAATTCTGTTCCATTGGTCTATCCATCTGTTTCTGTACCAGTACCATGTTTTTTTGATAACAACTGTCCTGCAGTATGTCCTGAAGTCTGGTATTGTGATGCCTCCAGCTTTGTTTTTGTTGTACAAAATTGATTTAGCTATTCGAGGTCTCCTGTGTCTCCATGTGAATTTCAGCATCATTTTTTCCAGATCTGAGAAGAATGTCTTTGGTATTTTGATTGTTATTGCATTGAATGTATAAATTGCTTTTGGGAGAATGGACATTTTGTTGATATTGATTCTTCCAATCCATGAGCATGGGAGATTTTTCCATTTCTTGGTATCCTCTTCTATTTCTTTCTTTAAGGTTTTGTAATTATCATAGTAGAGATCTTTATGTCCTCCGTTAAGTTTATTCCAAGGTATTTGATTGTTTTTGTAGCTATTGTGAATGGGATTGATCTTAGCAGTTCTTCCTCAACCATGGCATTTCTTGTGTATACAATGGCTATTGATTTTTTTTCATTGATTTTATATCCTGCTACTTTGCCAAACTCTTCTATGAGTTCCAATAGCCTCTTAGTAGAGTTCTTGGGATCCCCTAAATAATCATATCATCTGCAAAGAAGGATTGTTGGAGCTCTTCCTTCCCTATTTGTATACCTTTAATTTCTTTTTCTTGCCTAATAACTCTGGCTAGAACTTCCAGAACTATATTGAATAGCAGTGGTGAGAGTGGGCATCCTTTTCTGGTACCAGATCTCAGTGGAAATTCTTCCAACTTTTCCCCATTCAATAGGATGTTGGCTGTGGGTTTTTCTTAAATTGCTTTGCTTGTATTGAGGAATGTTCCTTCCAAACCCAGTTTGCTTAGAGTTTTCATCATGAAAGGGTGTTGTATTTTATCAAATGCTTTCTCTGCATCTATTGAGATAAGCATATGGTTTTTCTTCTGCAGTCTGTTAATGTGGTGTATCACATTGATTATTTTGTGAACATTGAACCATCCCTGCATATCAGGGATAAATCCCACTTGGTTTGGTGGATGATCTTTCAGATGTGTTGTTGTATTCTATTGGCCAGAATTTTATTGAGGATTTTTACACCTATGTTCATCAGGGATATTGGTCTGTAATTTTCTTTCAATGCTGCATCTTTTTCCGGCTTAGGAATTAAGGTGATGCTGGCTTCATAGAAAGAATTTGGGAGGATTCCCTCTTTTTTGATTGTTCTGAATAGTTTGAGAAGAATTGGAGTCAGTTCTTCTTTAAATGTCTGGTAGAATTCAGGAGTGAATCCATCTGGTCCTGGGCTTTTCTTTGTTGGGAGGACCTTTATTACTGTTTCAATTTCTGTCTCAGTTATGGGTCTGTTTAGGTTTTCTATGTCTTCCTTTTACTTCTGTGGTATCAGCTATAATATCTCTTTCCATACTTGTAATTTTATGATTTTTCTCTATTATGTTAATCTATCTAAAACTTGTGTATTAAGTTTATCTTCTTTAAAAACCAGATTTTGATTTTATGTTTTATAAAGTGTTTTTCTAATTTCAATCTTATTTATCTCTATTCTGACTTTTATTACATCTCACCTCACCTCTCTATTGGCTCTTTCTTGTTTTACTAAATTCCAGGGATGCATGCTGCAGTCATTTATTTGCAGTCATTTCTAATTCTTTAATGTAAGCACTTATTGTTACAAACTTTCCTCTTAGTTTTGTCTTGGCGGCATCCCACAGGATTTGTTTTCATTGCTATTTATTTCAAGAGCATTTTATCTCTTTTTAAATTCATTCAAGGACTCTGGCCATTCAGTAGCATGCTGTTTAATTTGTAAATATTCTACTGTTCTTATTGATTTCTAGTTTTATTTCTTTGTGGTCTGAGAAGCTACATGAAATTATTTCACTCTTTTGAATTTTAGTGAGACTTGATTTGAGTCTTAAAATATGAACTGATAGTAAAACAAAAATATCCTCCCTGTACTGATGTAAAAAATGTGCATGCTGCAGCTTGTGGCTGAAACTACACCCAGTTACTTCTGTAACTACATCTGTAACTGATCCATTTGCTCAGTATGGTTAAATTCTGATATATCTTTATTGAATTTCTGTCTGGTTTATCTATCCATTGATAACAGTGTGGCATTGAAGTTGCCCACTGTTACCCTCTTGGGACTTAAACCTTTTTATCAGTATAAAATGTGCTTCTTAGTCTCTTTCTATAGTTTGTGACAATGTAAGTTTTTGGTTTGATATGTTATTTTTATTTAATATGCTATTTTGATTTAACATGGGTATTGCTATTCTCACTCGCTTTTGGTTTCCATTTGCGTGGTCTATCAAATTCCAGGCTTTCACTTTTAGTTTATCTGTTTCTTTACTTGTGAAGTTAGTTTCATGTAGTCAGTGTAGAGTTGGGTCTTTTTAATTTTAATCCATTCATCCAACCAGTATGTATTTGACTGGAGAATTGAATCCATTTACATTCAAGTTTAGTATGTTCTGATAAGAACTACCACCTGCCATTAAGCTGATTGGTTGCTGATGGTATCAGCACTGTTGGTGATTTTGGTAATGTTATGTGTCTTTATCATTTACTTCTAATATAGGCCTCCCTTCAGAATTTTTTATAAGTCTCATCTAGTGGTGTAGAATTCTCTGTTATTGTATGTCTATGAAATAGTTTGCCTCCATTTCTAAAGGATAGTTTTGCTGGATATAATATTCATGGTTCAGTGTTTTTGGTTTCTTTTCAAATATTGAATATATCACCCCAATCTCTTCTGGCCTCTATGGTTTCTATTGAAAAACTTGCTTCTTTTCCTTTATATTAAACATGACAAACACGACACTGTCTGTTACTGTATTTGGAATTCTCTCATTTTCCTTTATGTTTCATAGTTTGATTAAAGTGTGTTCTGGATTTTTTTTTTTTTTTTTTTGCAGTGGGGTGGACTACATTGGGTCTTTTAGCTGCTTGAATCTAGATGACCATGTAAGTCTTAGGAAGAATTCAAGTAATTTTTTTCAGTAAGTAAATATTGCTTTATTGCTTTTGCTGTATTTTCCAATGAATATGCCTCTTTTAAAATAAGACACAGGAACATCTGTATAATTTTAAAGCCCCTATTGGTTGAAAAAATTTTTTACTGTAGGACTGGAGAGATTTAGGAAATCACATGATCATTTTGCCCAAGCATAATTCCTGACACATCTTTCAGTTTGACAATGCAATATGTACAATGGCACAATTAAAGAGTTACCGAACCCAATGTGTTCATCATGATACCATCACAACTGCAATATTTGCATTATAATAATACTGCTGAACTACAGAAACATGAATCAACTATACACATATTTAACAGGTCCTCAGATATTAACTATATAAAATCTAGTATTGTGTTCTGTTTCATTAAAGGTAAGATATTTGGCATTTCAGTGTTTCTTGCATATTTATGTGGTTAATCACAGAAGGCTGGTGTTATACAATTATCAGGACCATGTGAAGGTTCTGCTGATTATACACCTGAATCCTACCATCCTGATCCATATAGCAGTGTCTGAATATATCCATCAACCATCTCAGGACAATGCAGCATTGGATGAAGTCACAATGCTATCTGACCCTGCCAATGTCTGGTTAATCATTCAACTGAGAATGTCATGGGACATGTCAGAGAGCCTATAGCCCAAGCCTCAAGTGCTTCTTTGTGGTGCTTGTTGTTGATCATCCAGAGGTATTTGTGATGTACTGCCACACACTGGTGAACTCCCTACAATTCCATGACAGTGCTCTTCTCTGTCAAACATGGATATGAACAACCTGTCTCCACTCTTTTTTTTTACTACATTTAGTCAAAACTGGAGAAGTCAGAAACATATTTTTTAAGTTTTTTAAAAATATCTCATTTGTTTGAAAATCAGAGAAATAGAGTAAGTGGAAAGAAGAGGGAGATGTAGAGGACAGGAGAGAGGAGAAAGAGAGAGCACAAGTGAGCACACATTTCCATCCACTGGTTTACTGGCCAAGTTGCTGCAATGGCCTGGGTTGCACCAGAATGAAGCCAGAAGCCTGGAAATCCATCCATGTCTCCAATATTGATGAAGGGCCCCTAATATTGGGCCATATTTGGCTGTTTTCCTAAGTACATTCTCAGAGAGCTGGATCAGAAGTAGAGCAGCTGAAACTCAAACCATTATTCATAGGGGATGCTAACACCATGGTGCTGGCCCTGACTCCTGCCATTCTCCTGAGCAACAGCCATTGTGGCCATGCCAGGCAGCCTTACCACAGTGGGAATCAGTTCTTACCCTTTCAACATCTATTTTCCAAATTATGTTTAGTGGGGATAAATCTGATGAGCCACAAAGCCTGCCAGCAATGGACTTTTTTTCCTTTCATTTGAAAGGCTCTTTATATTGATATATATTACAATAACAAGCAATGTCTCTCCTCCGTAATCCCATTTAAATTTCTCCTTGAGATTCCAGAAGTATCATCATTGCTATTGCCCTTGCTAATGGAACAACTAAATGATCTGAAAGCAAAAAATACATTGTTCTATTGGCAACATATCACTGTGACATCTTAATTAAACATAATTTCTAAAATATGCTAACATGGCCAATATATCTTAACAATATTAACAAAGTGATTTGCTCAGTTATATTTTCAGTGATAGACTCCACTATAAGGTTTTAGTGCTGTGGGGAGAGCGCTGGGGCATGGAGTGTAAAGCCTCCTCCTGCAGTGCTGGTATCCCATATGGGCACCAGTTCAAGTCCTGATTGTTCTGTTTCTGAACCAGCTCTCTGCTATGGCCTGGGAAAGCAGTGGGACATGGTCCCAGTCCTTGGGCCCCTGTACCCATTTGAGAGATCTGGAAGAGAATCCTGATTCCTGGATATGGATTGGCTCAGACCTGGCCATCGTGGCCATCTAGGGAGTGAACCATTGGATGAAAGACCTCCCTCCCTCCTTCTCTCTCTCTCTCTCTGCCTTTACCTCTCTATAACTTTGCCTTTCAAATAAAGAAATCTTTAAAATAAATAAATAAATATTTTAAAGTGATGAAATTGTTGTCATGGAGTAGTGTATACAATGGATTTGCTTTTCTACATTCTTTGCATAATTTTACTAAAGCTTATGATAAAATTGTGAATAGGACATTAATGTCTATGTCACACTAAGCCATATAAATACAATATTGTTCCTTTGTTGTTGTTGTTTTTTTTTTTTTTTTTTTTTTGACAGGCAAAGTGAACAGTGAGAGAGAGAGACACAGAGAGAAAGGTCTTCCTTTTGCCGTTGGTTCACCCTCCAATGGCCGCTGCGGCCGGCGCACTGCAGCCGGCACACCATGCTGATCCTATGGCAGGAGCCAGGAGCCAGGTGCTTTTCCTGGTCTCCCATGGGGTGCAGGGCCCAAGCACCTGGGCCATCCTCCACTGCACTCCCTGGTCACAGCAGAGGGCTGGCCTGGAAGAGGGGCAACCGGGAGAGAATCCGGCACCCAGACCGGGACTAGAACCCGGTGTGCCGGCGCCACTAGGCAGAGGATTAGCCTAGTGAGCCACGGCGCCGGCCCAATATTGTTCCTTTGTGAGTCATGGTATTTAGACAAATTACATTAAACTGTATAAAAATATCTTACAGTTTTTTAAATTACAAGGCAACAATGACACAGCAATTTAGATAGCTACTTAATTTGGTGTCATGGTCTTATACAGAATTTCATAGTATATATGTATTTTATATGCATATGTTTCTGTGTGTGAACTTTGATGTTCAAAATATGGTGCCTTATATAATAATAGGATGCTTTATATGTATTTTTTCTCCTAGATAAATTAATGAAAGGTCTACAAAGTGAATTGTTGAAGGAATTGTTATCAGAAAAATAACCTGATTTTTAAAATAGTGTTTAAGTATTACATATGAATTTCTAAAGAAAATATTCATCCGTAGTTTATTTTTCAAGTCACAGACATTGAATTTTTCATCTCTCTTCACTCCTACTCCTTGGTTATTTTCCCCTAGAGGATAAGTCTGGAGAAATAGAAATGGAGGTGAAGTGGAATTTTTCATGATCTCAGATACATTGGTACTTACCCACATAAGACTTACAGAAAACTTCCAAAGAACATGCATTTCATTGTATGTATGTGTATTAGACAGTAAATGCAAGCAACCAACTCAAGTTCCCTCTGTCAAAATACAGAATGTCAGAGGACATTTTCCAGACTGAAATCATTCACTATTACCTTCTTTGCAGTGGCACCACATAAGTAAACCTATCACCAGGAATTGTATAATAACCTAGAAGTGATGCACTCCCAACTGAGTAAACTCATAAACTGAAAAAAATTCAAAAAATAAGCAACCATCTTTATTGTTTGTAATTCACATTTCAATCATGCCTATTTTATACTTTTTAATAATTTTATTGTATATTTTCTTGAATGCTTGAAACAACAGTTGAAATAAAATTTGTTGTCTTATTTTTATCAGTTGGGACCATAACTTGTGGATAAGGTCCTAACTGGCTGCTCCCTAAACTTTACCATTGGCTGAAATGCCTGATTAATGCTGCAGGCCCTAAAATCTGATGACATGATACATTTAGTGCCAGGTATCCCAACACAGCTGCTTTGCTGCGTGGCTGAAAACCAAACAAGTCTCTGGCAACTAACTCCATCAGAATTAAGGAATCAGACCACTAGAACATTCTCTGTTCCCACCTCTCTGTTATTACTTATGCTTTTTTTGCTAGAACTTTGTCTAGGTGATAAAAACAATGGGAAAATAGAAAGTGATAAACAAAATTTCCCTATATCATCCTACTTTGATGGTTACTCCTCCCAACAACCTTCAAATACATCAAACCTCCTCCTTACTGCATTTCCTAGTGCTTCTACCATTGAAATACAACCAACCATACTATATTACTCTATTTACATTCTGAAAATTGATGAGGTTTACTTCCAGGATTTTTTAAGCAAATGGATGTTGATATTGTAAGATAATGTGTCAAGCTCCAAGGATTAGTTTCAAATATAATATGAATCCTTCTCTCCCTGCTCTCTTGTTTACTGCAAAAGATGCACTTCAATCATTAGCACAAATAAACTTTTCAACCAGTCCAAGCTTGAACTTCCAGTGTCCTGTTGGCCTCTGACATACTCACAGCATAGGGCCTCCATGGGGAGAAAGGCACCCTGCCAGTAACTCACAGATGCACTCTGCAAGCTCGGGGAAGCAGCATATACTTGCACTGTAATGATGTAATGATATTCCTGTTATGACAACCAGCATGTGTTGAAGAACATATGTGGTTCATTTTATATTGTGTTCAGAACACATGATGGCATAGGAATTTGTCTCAAATATGATAATATAATAAAACTAACATTAAATAATTATTTGAAATATATGGCTCAGTGATTCTTCTACACTCTCAACCCCCAACAGACTGAAGAAATTATTTCTCTGCAAAAAAGTGGTAAAGGAATTATTCCTTTGAATTTATTATATAATTTTAAATTATGATTTCCTGTGTCTTAACTTAGCAAATAGTGAATAAAGCCTATAATATTCAAAGCAGGCTTTTGACATCTTTGATATAAATCTGCTAGCACAAGAGAAATTCCTTAAGAAAGGTTTTAGTTAGCTTCTGAAAGAGTTAGAAATATTAACCAGTTTTCCATTCAATTTTTAATCATTATTTATTGATTGCTCACTATCCAGATATAAGGGTAAGTGAAAAGCATATGGTGATGAATAATAATGGTAAATAATTGATAATTATTAATACCTTCAGTCTACACCAAGTTTTTGGTGGCAGTCATAATTGAATGCAGAACCAAATATAGGAAATAAAAAAAAATAATTGCCACTGTTTTTGGGTATTTAAAGAGTGCACGTAGAGCTTCAAGCATCATTTAAAGGGTCATATAGATGGATTATATTTTTCTGTATTTCTATTCTGTTTTTATTTTTTGTGCTTAGTTGGAAATTGCATAGAATTAATGAATTCTGAGACAAGAAACCAAGCCATTCTTATATTTCTTGAACTTATTGTTCTGGTGAATATTTCATTTTAGTGTTTATTTTTTAAAAAATAATTATTTATTTGAAGGAGTTACAGGGAGAGAGGGAAAAAAGAAGAGGGAGAGAGACAGAGAGAGAGACAGAAAGACAGATCAAGACATTGAAAGATATCTTCTATGCATTGATTCACTCCCCAGATGGCTATTGCCAGCTATGGTCCAGGCCAAAGCTAGGAGCCAGGACCTTCTTCCAGCTCTGCCACATGGAGAGCAGGGGCAGAGCACTTGGGCCATCTTCTGCTGATCTTCCCAGGCCATTAGTGGGGAGTTAGATTGGATGTTGAGTAAGCTGGTTCAAGAACTGGTGCCCATATGGAATGCTGGCATCTCAGGCAGCAGCCTTACCCATGACATCATAATGCCAGCCCTTCTCTTCACCACTTTGTATTTTAAATAATTATAAATCTAATAAATCAATCTTCTGTATATAAAGATAATTGAAAATGAATCTTGATGTGAATGGAATGAGAGAGGGAGCGGGAGATGGGAGGGGTGTGGGTGGGAGGGAAGTTATGGGGGGAAAAGTCATTGTAATCCATAAACTGTACTTTGGAAATTTATATTTACTAAATAAAAGTTAAATATATATATATATAAATAAAATATATATAAATAAAATATATATATATATATATATATATATATATATATATATATATAAAAATCTATAAGACTTCTCCTGGAAACGTGTCTTTAAAATGTCATGATAATGCCACCCTTCTCATGTGTATTCTGATATACATATATATAAAGTCAAATAACATAAAATACCCTGGCTTGCTAGAAATACATCTACTTCTCTATCACAACTGTCTATGTCTGATATGCTTTAAATAGGGCTTTATAAAGCTACAATTTTTTGTAATATTCTATTATGATCTTCCTTAGAAATATTAGAAATGAGAATTTAAACTAAATGTCTTTCATCATATGTGTCTCATGAAAATTACCAACAAAAATTCCTCTATGGATTTCTCATGTTTCTCTTCCTTCTGTTTGTTCACCCCCCAAATCTGAAACCAGGAGCCAGGTGCTTCCTCCTGGTCTCCCATGCTGCGGTGCTGGCCAATATATATTTGCTTTTTAATTCACCAAAACAGAGCCGGCGCTGTGGCTCAATAGGCTAATCCTCCACCTTGCGGCGCCGGCACACCGGGTTCTAGTCCCGGTCAGGGCTCCGGATTCTGTCCCAGTTGCCCTTCTTCCAGGCCAGCTCTCTGCTATGGCCAGGGAGTGCAGTGGAGGATGGCCTAAGTGCTTGGGCCCTGCACCCCATGGGAGACCAGGAAAAAGCACCTGGATCCTGGCTCCTGCCATCGGATCAGCGCGGTGCGCCGGCTGCAGCGGCGGCCATTGGAGGGTGAACCAACGGCAAGGGAAGACCTTTCTCTCTCTGTCTCTCTCTCTCACTGTCCACTCTGCCTATCAAAAAAAAATTTAATTCACCAAAACATGAAATAAGTCTCAAAAATAATATCACAAAAAGCGCTTACGTAAACTACTTTCAAGTTTTCAGTTTTTGCTCAAAGTATTTCTAAATCTTGAAACCTTTTCAAAAGTGTACAGAATAATATTAGGATTTTCAGATTTAAATAGAATTTTCAACTTACAATATTATGACTTCTCAAACATTTGCAGCTTCATAGAAATTTAATGTACAGTTTAGTGAATTTTATTACTCTGTGTTTCACAGCAACTAGTAAGAACTGTTGGCAAGGGCAACCACAGCACTTTAAGTAAATTGGTGGTTACTGTCTCCACCTTGTCATCAGTAAACACCAGCTCCTCCATGCTCAACCTGCAATAGGCTTGGAGGAGAATCTATTGCAACCAAAGGGAAATGTTGCCAGTTGGGACACTTGTACACACCCAGCACAACTGTGAAAGGAGTGAGGCTGTGGCTGGCAGGTATTGCACATGCATGTCACCCAAGGATTTTGCCAGAGGGAAACATTCACATTCTCCACTTTCAGTCTGGCTGAGAGACTCCATCTGCCAGGGTAGAATACATGGGCTGTGGCTCCAGGAACTCCTCAGTTACTGTGTGGGCAGAACAGGCTAGTGGGGCAGAGTGTACCCTCTGGCAGTCCTTGAACATGGGAACCCTGGGTGCTGAGACTGTGAAAGCACTGTGACTGCCTGGGAGGAGGCAAGGTGTAGCCTGGGTCTGCGCAAGCTCTGGATGCAGAGTCACACTCTCAGAACTCTTTGGTTGCCAGGGCAGATCTCTGTAGCAGGAATCATGCTCATAGAGAGGACTATGCAGATCATTTGTGTGGTTCATACAGAAGTGCAGATGAGTGTTGAAGACACTGGGGACAAACACCTGGGCATTACTCAGCTTGGAGGAAAGGAGGTGAGAGGCTGATCACAGGAACATGTGACCATCTTCTGCCCTAGAGATCTTTTCTAGGATGAAAGCATAGCTGTACTCTGTGCTCAACCACTATGATGAGATGAAGGGACTGTATCAGATTTGGAAGAATTTGGAAGGTTGTGTCCCTTAGGTGAGACCATTAGCACTTAGAGCTGGGCCAGGAGAATTGGAAAAGGAGGCATTTGGCAAGGCCTTTACTTGTGTGGCAAACTTCATTGATTATTTAATAGACCATGGATAAGCACGTTAATTAGCAAGATTTTAATTAACAAGTTCCAGGATTCTTTTCCAACTTCCCGATGGGAACTGATCTCTTCCTATGTATTCCCAGAGGCTTTCTAACCTGCTTAAATGAACCACACCAGATGAATTGAAATTCAATCTCCTATTATAACTGGAAAAACAGCAAGAAAATGCAGAAACACAGTGCTACTCCTTATTATAACAGCAAATATTCTTTGAGCTCCTTCTTGGTGTCAGCATTCTGGGTGCCCTGAAGGTAATTATTTATTTATTCTTTAAAACAGCTTTAGGAGTCAGATGCTATGTATCTCCATTTACAATTGAGGAAACAGAGCTACAGGGTTGTTAAGCAAAGCTCCCTTCATCTCACAAGCAAGAAGAGATATATCTCCTCTGAAAACTTAATTATGTATATATGATAAAATAAATATGTATATAAGTATATATATCTATATAATATATATACACACCTATATAATATGTTCCCAAAAAAATTTGCATGCTTTATCATACTGTCATTTAAAAAGTCAGTGTAAATCAGTGTATTTACTTTCTTTTTCTTTTGGAACAGTAAAAACACCCAAAGATTATTTTTAATTAACTTAGCACTAAGGTCTTAAAATTAGCTGAGAATTTGGAAATTCCAACTTGGTTATCACTGAGTTGTCATGATTCATAGCATTGCATTTCATGAAATTACAGCCTTTGAAAGATCTCCATTATTATCATTCCATTAGTTGAATACAATTGTATAGATATCCTTTAAATTTCATTTAATAATTTTTATTTAATTAATGTATTTGAGATACAAAGACAGAGCGATTGTCCACCTACTGGTTCACTTTTCAAATTCCCACAAAACCCAGGCTGAAGTCAGGAGGTTGACACTCAATCCAGGTGGCAGGGACTCAGGAGCTGGAGACATCACAGGGATCCCTAGGTGTGCATTAACAGGAAGATGGAGTAGGGAGAGGAGTTATACTCCAACACAGGTATTCTGATCAGGGATTTAGACATCTCAGGTGTCATCTTAACCACTGTACTGAGGGCCTCCACCTTCTTTTATTTTTTTAACTTCTGTTTCTTTCATGGCTACATTGATGCCTAGGAAACAGCATACCCTTAATGTTACTTACTTTAAATTTTGCTTTTAGATAAATTTATCTGGACTGTATTCCCAAAGTGTATTCATGACAACAAATGAATTTTTCACATATTGATCTTTAAAAGTTCATGAGAAAGAAAAAGAAAAGAAGTGGACAGAAGAAAAAATTAAGAGGGAGTCAGCTACAATCAAATTTACAGTTATCACTGTAAAAGGCTACTTAAGTTTCTTTTGCAAAAAAGAATGTTAACATGTAGAAATACAGATTTTGAAACATGCACCCACAAGGGAGTGGAAAATAGCTGCTTTTGACATTACATGGATCCTTGTCAACTCTATCAAGTTATAATTAAATAGCTAGCTAGTAGCTAGTATTTATTAAACCCCAAATATGTAAACTGAAGAGGTTATATCTTCTACATTAAACAAAATGATCTCTCTTAGACAAACAAGATAGTCTGCTGAAGAAGTTTCCTCTGAATTTTTAAAAAAGATTTATTTATTTATTTGAAAGAGTTACAGAGAGGCAGAGGCAGAGAGAGAGAGAGAGGTCTTCCATCTGCTGGTTCACTGCCCAGATGGCCACAATGGCTGGAGATGTGCCGATCCTAAGCAAGGAGCCAAGGGCTTCTTTCAGCTCTCCCACATGGGTGCAGGGTCTCAAAGACTTGGGTCATCTTCTACTGCTTTCCCAGGCCATAGCAGAGAGCTGGATCAGAAGTGGAGCAGCTGGGACTTGAACTGGTGCCCATATAGGATGCTGGCTCTGCAGGTGGCAACCTTACCTGCCAGGCCACAGTGCTTTATTTATTGAAAGTACCTCTTTTGGAGATGTCCAAAGGTCTCTCAAAATGGCCATAGCAATTTTAAGTTGTCCCTGGTGAAACTGTGCCAGAGGATAGATGCACACATTACTGTGGTGGTGAGAAACATGAAGGAAGCAGGTGTTTAGGGTGGAAAACATGTGTTGCTAGCCTGAAAAAGCCCCATGGGAAGTCAAAAATCTGTAAAAATGGTGAACTTTCTATCTTCACAGTTCGACCAAAGGGAAAACATCTGGCCAGGAGTAAGCCAAAGCCCTCTGAGTCTGGGTAGATTAAGTGGAAGAAAGAGGTCTCAGAGACACAAGGACAGTATTCAGAAGTCAGGACACTGGTCTTAGTAGACCTTATAAACTTATCTATCCCCTGGAGGTAGCTCAGGAAGAAGGTTATTGAACCCATTCCTATCCAAGCCCAACAGATTTTTCCTCTTATAAACAAACATAAAAACATTAGATGAGCAGAAAAACCATAGGAATATGTGTTAGAGTGTTAAAAATCCATTTCTCCAAGAAGCAAACAAATCTGATCAGATCAATGAAATACCTTCCTAGAAAATCAAACCCAGACTGATGGGCTTTAGTGAAATATCAGAATTCAGTTCCAAGCTACTAGTAGGGAGCTGGATCAGAAGTGGAACAATCAGGACTCAAAATGGCACCCAAATGATAGCTGGTGACAAAACCACTAAGCCACAATGATGGCCCCATTAAGGCAAATCTTCATGTCAACTAATGAAAAAAATCATTTTATTATCCAGTTTCCCTTGGACAAACATAATCACTGTTAATCCCATACTACATGAGTTAGGGATGCTACAGCCATTTCACATATGAATAAATAGGTTTTAGCAGCTCACTGCTAGCATTTAAAGAGTTATAATTCAAATACTACTCTTCTAAGCCCAACTCACATTGTTCTCCCTTCTATCCAAGGATGTTGTATCAGAAGATCACAAAGGAATGTGTTAAATGTGCTAAATCATGTACTATGGACATTTAGACAACAAATACATCGGAGAAGGGAGTTAGAGAAATTGTTTTTAGGTACAAGATTCCCTGGCTTGCTTCCTGAAAATGCAGGAACACCCACTCTGTCTCTCAAATGGGTTTTAAGAACAAATAAGACAAAAAGTAGGGGGAAGGCAACATTTGGGTGTACAGTTAAAATACTGTTCTTAACCTAATCACAATAAAATCTCAAAGCATATTTTATTTAAATTTATATAGATTAAAAAATTGCACAGGTTTAAAAAGTAACCTCAAATAATAATAATTATTGCCAAGAGAATCCTGAAAGGGGAAAAAAAGGTGGGAGTTTTCTAACTTTAACAAATTTGAAAATACTGTCCATTTAAAATTTTAATATTTTATTTCCTTTCATGTAATTTTAATTGCAGAGAGTGACAGAGACAGAGAGTCAGATCATCCTGTCACTGGTCCATTCCCAAAGTGACAGCAACAACTGGGAATGGGCCAGGAAAAATAGGAGCCTAGACTTGATCCAAGCACTGAGGCAGTCCTATGTGGGATGTGGACATCCCACGTGGTATCCTAACCAGTGTTCCAAACACTCACACTGACATCCTTCATACTTCAGAGATGAGTGAGTTAAGGTGCACTGATAATCTGGGTGTCACCTTTTCTGGGGCAGGCTGAGCAGGCTGCACCACCTGAGCATGTGCTCAGGCTGTCCATGGGCCACTTGCCCTGTGCTCTGCTTTCCTGGCCAGTGGCCTTGGGTACCAAGAGCCAGGTCCAAGATGAGTGGATTTCTCACTAGGAGAGCAGTGCTGGCTCTTCTGCTGTCTGCCCTGATGAACTACAGTGCCACCAAAATAGCTTTCCTGAAGCTGGAGCCTACCTACATGGTGCTTGCTCCCTAGCAGCAAAGCCCCAGGGTGCCTGCTCAGGAGGCTGCTGTGGCCCTGGCTTCTACCACCAGTAGTCATTGAGGCCCAGACCTGGCTCCTGGTGCTTGCACAAACTGCACATCAGTGAGTGCATGACTGACAGTACCAGCAGCACTCGACCAGGCACAACTGGCAGGGTTGCATATCCGTGCACTGCGTGCCCTGCAGCCTCTACCAGCTGTTCTCCAACAGTAACGCAGAGGAACTGGGCTGGATGTGCAGCTTTTCTGATGGCTCTGTCTTGCACATCAGGTACATCTAGGGATACTCAGGCTACAACTTGAGCCCAGGACAATCCTCCAAGAAGAACCTCCATGCAGACATAGCATGGCAGGCTCTGTGAACTGGGTCGGGTCCTGAGAACTTTATCCTGTGTGGGTGTCGATCTACTGGGACTGTGCCCATGGTAGACTTGGCCTGGTGGTACCAGCGCACAGCAGTCATCCTCTGTTCCCCTCTAGTGTTCAGTCTACAGCAGGCTTTTCCAGATTCCAGAAACACTTCCTGCTTCTATGCATTCCCCAGCACTGACAAGCTATCTGAAGTCTCTCCCTTGTGGGTCAGTCACAGTGGGGAGGAGGAGGTCATCAGCTTATTTCATAGCCTGGTCATGTAGGGGTTTTGTCCCCAAGCTGTGGAGTCCCTCTGGAGTATCGGACATGTAATACACATAAAATTGCTGCATTACTTGTATTGACTGGGGCAAAGGATTTGGAGATTGTTTGGTTTGATTTCTGTTTCCTCAAACTTAAAAATACTGTAAATGCCTCGGATCATTCTACAACTGGATTGTAATTGATTGATGACTTATGGACTGTTGCTTAGATGGGGCACAGTGGTTGGTGATGGAATAAAATGTTCATAGATTAGAAGAAAAAAAAAGAGAAGCAGACCACTTAATAGAACACAATGTATGTAAAAGCCAGAAACAAAAAAGGCATACTTAGATATTTCAGGTTAAAAGTGGCATTGTAACATACCATCAAAACATGAAGTGTTTGGGATAAGTGAACAGCCACTTTACAAAAATTTGTAAACACCACATGATGCTCCAAATTCAAGTGTGGATTCACTAAAGTTTCAGTTAAGGGAAACAATAGCAAAAACTCAAATGGGAAAAATGAGAGGAGTAAGAGGCACAAAGAACGGTGGTTTCATTACTTCTGGAAAATCTGTGTTGATTTCTTGTCCCAAGTTCACACTTGTTGACACATATGGTCACAGTTTCTGAAATCACGCAAAATGATTTTGTTTTACCATCTGTTAAAGTCCCATTGAAACCAACTAGGACTCAAAGGGACGTGGAGGGGGAATAAAGAGCAATAAGGGGATTTAGAGAGAAGGATTTTAAAAGTTTACTTAGATTAGGCCTTCGGCATCCTGAAATTGCACTCCACTGTAGTCCTGGTCCAGTGCAGACTGCTTTCCCACAGGCACGAGTGTTACTTTCCTACAATGACCTCAACACTCAGTCAAATCCCACTGACATTTGGACGCAACAAAATCCATCCTGTTTGAGAGATAGAAACCTTGCAAGTGCACATGGAGCACCCACTGCCTCCAAACTTCTGTGTGCATGCTCAGCCACTGACCGCTAGAGAGCGCATGTGCACCTGTGTTCTGGAGCATTGCTTGGTTACAGAGATTGTGCACTCAGAGATTGGAAACGCCCTGTTGGGAGGTCGACTGGAAACCAGTCGTTCATCTACAGGGTTATCCTTAGGCTTGAGGGGTGGTGAGAGTGGCCAGAAGTCTCGGCAATGAAGGTTTTACCTTCCCATTTCAGAAGGGCAAGTTTCTCTTCAGCTCCTCCATCAGGTGTGAAAATGACAAATAGGATTATTTTATTTTTTATTTTATTTATTTATTTATTTGACAGGCAGAGTGGACAGTGAGAGAGAGACAGAGAGAAAGGTCTTCCTTTTGCCATTGGTTCACCCTACAATGGCCACCGTGGCTGGTGCACGGCGGCCGGCACATCACGCTGATCTGAAGCCAGGAGCCCTGTGCTTCTCCTGGTCTCCCATGGGGTGCAGGGCCCAGGGACTTGGGCCACCCTCCACTGCACTCCCTGGCCACAGCAGAGAGCTTGCCTGGAAGAGGGGCAACCGGGACAAGAACCTGGTGTGCCGGCACCGGAGGCAGAGGATTAGCCTATTGAACCAGGGTGCCGGCCAACAAATAGGATTAAATCACTGGTTACCACAACGGTGCCAAGGCTGGTGAAGCAGACCAAGGGCAGTCACTCCTGTTTGCTTGGTGAAAGTGGTGTAGCGGCTGGAGACAAGAACAGGCAACAGGGACTACAAATTTGGGTGTGAGGGGTGGGCCACTGAAGGGTGGGGCTGATCAGAGTGCTTGCTTTCTGGGACTCGCAAGCTGCAGGGCCTGCAGTAACCTGGGATGCTGGGCTTCTTGCCCTCTGCAGCTCCTCAGCACCTAATTAACTTTTTTCCTCAGGATCACTTTGGCTATCCTATGACTATGGTTCTATATGAATTTTAGCACTGTTTCTTCTAATTAATTCTTCTAATTCTAATATTGTTATTTTGATAGGGATTGCATTGAACCTGTAAATTGCTTTGGAGACTATGGACTTTTAATGACATTAATTCTTCCAATTCATTTTGTGATTTTGATGATTTCTTTCATCAATAATTCATATTTTCCATTGTGTAACTCTTTCAATTATTTAAATTTATTCCTGAGTATATAATTCTTGTAGCTATTATGAATATGATTTCTTTCTTTATTTTTCTTTCATTAAGATCATTACTGGTGTATAAATATACTTTTCCTTTCATATGTTGATTTTGTGTCTTATCCCTTTATAAAAGTTTATACAAAACTTCCTTATGCTTAAATGCTATTAGAAAAACTATAGTGGATGGATCCAAATATGATATCCATTTCTTTCTGATACTATTCCTAGAAAGACTTATTTTATAATTTTTGTTCTTGTTTTCTCAGTTATTTATTTGAATTGAGAGAGAGAGAGGGAGATCTCATTTCTATCTGCTGGCTAACTCCCCAGATGCCTCCAACAGCTGAGTTTGAGTCACATTGAAGTCAAAACCTCAAACTCTATCCAGGTCTCCCACATGGATTGCAGGAACTCAAGTACTTAAATGATTACCTACTTCATTGCCAGTTACATTATCAAGAAGCTGGGTTGGAAACAGAATTTCTAGGACTCAAAATGACACTCTGAGATGGGAAGTAGTTGTCTCTAGTGGTGGATTAACCTGCTGCTCCATAATGCCTGCCCGTACTTATCCTTCTTTAACTGCTTCAAACATCTGTAATTCTTTCTTGCTATTGCTTTTAGTTGTTGAATATTCATGAGCATGTATTTAATTCATGAATGTGTATGTGTTTAACATGAACAGTACACATTTTTTCATGAATGATTAACTACATTTTATAGACATGATATTTGCATTAGGATTAGGACAAGAGGGAGATAATCACCTGGGAATTCTGAGAACTGTCCATTGCTACTTACATCTTTCAGCATAATTTTTACTGATGTTAAAACATGAAACATACTTCTTTCATTTTTTAAAAGATTATTTTAGATTGGTGAGATAAAGGAAGAGAGATGTCCCATCTAACAGTTATTTCACAAAATGACTTCATTGGCCAATGCTGTCCCAGGATACAGCCAGAAGCCAATAGACCAGTCTTGGTCTGCCATATGTGCAGCAAGGAATCAGCCACCTCAGAATCACCTGCTCACTTCCAGAGAGCACAATAACAAGAATTTGCCATCAGGAGCCCCTTGCAGGAATCAAATCCAGGTTTTCTGATTTGGGATGAAGCCATTCTAACTGGTTTCTTAACTATTGGCCAGATGCCCACAAATATGATTCTTAGACTTGATTCTTAGACTTGACTTATTCATCTCCATATATGGCCATAGGACTTTCTTAAATTTATAATGATCAATCTATGATTAGTAATGTAATTATGTGCTAACTGTATTGCTTCTGCATAGTAAAATTTTACTAATATGCAAGATTCATTTATTTAAGTCAGTGTAGTATAGCATAAAATGCTTCCTAAGGCTTAGAGTGAAATCATCATTTGGGGTTCTAAAACTAAGTGTATCTAAAACCCAAAGATTGGGACTGGCACTGTGACCACCAATGCCAACAGCCCATGTGGGCACTGTTTCATGTCCCAGCTACTCCACTTCCAATCCATGTCCCTGCCTATGGCCCAGGAAAGCAACAGAAAATGGCTGTGTTTAAGCTCCTCCTACCCATGTTTGAAACTGGAAGAAGTTCCTTACTCCTGGCTTCAGGCCTGGCTTACCTGTGGCTATTGTGACCATCTAGAGAGTGAACCAGCTGGTGAAAGATCTTTCTCTCTAAAGCTCCCTCCATCACTGTATCTCTGACTTTCAAAGAAATAAAATCTAATTAAAAACCCAAAGATTGTTTCAATTCATCATATGGCCAAATATTATTTTATAGTATAAATGGATGTAAATATGTATGTAAATGTCTTGATGAGAATTAAAGAAAAATATGTTGAATTGTATTTTTTACAGCTTGGAACTGAGACATAATAATATGATTATATTTGGGTTGTCAAGTATACATCTATAGGAAATAATTCAGGATGAAGAAAAGTATAGGAATTATAATTATATGGGATAATAGCAATAAAGGTTTGATTTAATAGTGTTTTAATCAGCAGAAGTGATTTTTTAAAAAAGTATGACTGTCTTTGTGGTATCAATGTTTTTATAAATACATGTATAAATTAATGATTTACTTTACAGTTAGTTACACATTTGGAAAGAAATATGGAAGAGCAGATTTCTTAGACTTAAGGAGTTGCTACCTTTCCTCATCCTGAATTGCTGCTTATAGATGTGTACATGACAACCCAAATAGAATCATAATATTGTGTCTCAGGTACTATGTTTCCACTGAGATGGTACACAGGTTCATTGACCAGTGTATCCCAGAGCATATCCCTCTGCTCATATAGGCCAAATGTTATGACTTGTGTTTCTGACCAAGAAAAAGGCCATCCCACTGCCTGCTGCTGTGTTACATGAAGACACATCCAGGTCATGCAAAGCTGGTTACTGGCATGGGCTGCAAGGAGAGAACTGGAAAAGGCACCACAGGCTAAGAGATTGTGTATTTCTTCAGGGTCTTCCTTTGAAGTTGGGAACATTCACATCTTTTGAAAGGGCAAGGGGGAGGGGAGCCCTGAGACCATCTCATGCTGGCTGCTTACATTTTTTCTTCAAGTCCTATTCCTAGAAGTCTGGATTTAAACTTGAGCATGACTGTGAACTAAGGCAGTGTAGCTGAGTCTCATGTAGTTCTGCCTCCTTCTTGTACCAGGGCCCTGCCTGGAATGTGTGCAAGAAGGAAGGCAGACAGCACTTGGTCCTGGGGACATTTGTTTAGTCCTGGGAGATCCAGAGGGAAAGCACATTTTCCCACCCAAGTGAGCTTTCATTTGGATTGTAAGCCTGAGTCATATTCAAGTCAAAGGAGAAAAATCAGGTTTGAGGGCTCTGATCTTTTTATATTCTGTCATATCCTCCGGCATCAAAGTCAGAAAGTCTACTGAGGTTGATATAGTTAAGGATCAATACATAGGAAGTAGACTGTATTACCTAGAGGTGAATGAAAGAGTGTGTGTGTGAGAGAGAGAGAGAGAGGGAGAGAGAGAGAGGTGAAAAAAGAGAACGAAAACAAGGAGGAAAGAAAATAAGATTAAAGAAAAAAATTTATAAAGTAATGATGAAGAGAAAAAAAGCAAGTTTAGAGGATATGAAAGAATGAGAAAATAGAAAAAAATAAAAGGAAAAGAGGGGAAAGGAACACAGAAAGTAAAGAACAACAACAAAAAAGAAATAAAAAATAATAACAATAGATAAAAAAGGAGAAAGAACATTTTAAAGCATTTTTTCTATCCATGCCAATAATGTTCCTCTTCAAATCTGACCTTTTCTTCTTAAACTTCCTTCCATTGGGTTCAACTGCTTCTTCCATTTTTACTCATCTAGTGAGAACACTAAAAAAAATTCTTTTCTGTATAATTACAAAGAGGAGTAGCAGAATCAGAAAGAAGAAACTTGGGATTATACCTAATTTCTGCCACTTATTGTATCCAGATAAATCATTATGGGCTTTAAATTTCGGATGCTTAATTTGAACAACCACTTGAATCATATGTTAAATGCAGATGGAAATAATAAATGCTCTCTGTCACTCTTTTAAATAAATAAATATGTTTTTAAAAACTTAGAGAAGGTAAGATAAAAGCATGGAGGAAGATAAGCCCTGCAAGAAAGAGAACAAAATAACTTAAGTGCTTAAATTGACATAAAAAAAACTCACCAAAATTGTTGACTACTACACTACACATGTATAATGGAAGACTTCAGATGCAAGAATAAAAAACAACCACCAAAAGCTAAGTTCATTTATTGATCACTGAAAGGAATAGAGTTTGGAATCTGAATCCAGCTAATTAATTGCCTTGTAAAATATAAATCATTTTTCTAAGGAGTTCAACAGTATCCACTGTTCCTGAACATATGATTTACAACACCCAGGACAAAATTCAGAAACACTATATATGTGAAAAAAGAAAATCTCAGTCACAATCAAGGGGAAAAGTTATTAAAAGGAGAAACTCAAGTTAATTCAAATGCTGCAATTAGCAGGCAAGATGGTTAAAAGCCTCTAAATATCTTCTAGTATTTAAAAGATTATATAAAAGTACTTGAAAAAATTATAGGGCTTACTAGGAGAAAAGTAAACAAAAAAGAAAAATAATTAAATTCTAGAGGTGTAAAATATAGTTACTAAAATGAAAATCTACTGAAGCTAAACAATAGGTTGGAAAAGGCCAAAAAACACTTGGAACTTGAAATATGGTATGGCTATAATATGTCCCATAAAAAGACATCTTGGATTGACCACTGCATTTATGGAGTTTCTGGAACCGGGATCTGTATTTCTAAAAGAACACATCAGCTTATGGCAGAATACTCACCTATTAAAATGTAATCACTGAAAAAATAAGAATAAAATTGTAAAAAATGTAATCGCTGAAAGTACAGTACATGGTGTCCCTGCCCTGTTCCTGGTCTGAGGATCCAATGACAGACTGACTTCCTCCATAGGCCCAGGCTGGGAATCACAACTCCATGTCAAATACTGCCCACCTGAGACACTGTTGTTTCTACCCCTAAAAGTGGAGAACACATGTTCCACTCAGCAGGGCTCCCTATGGCCAGCTGGGTCCATCTTTCTTCCTGACACCAAATTTCAAAGATACAGAATCCACTCAGGCCTGTGCAGCAGGATCAGAGAGCTACAAGAGTCCAGAATTTCTGAGATGAAAGCAGAACAGTCCATGCTCAGATCCAATCAGAGAAGGCCCTTCCCATGGTTCTGTGCTACAAATGTCATGGAGGGTGAAACTACACAAGCTTCTGTACATCTCCATTAGGAAACAAGTAGAAGGATTTGCATAGCTCATGTATTCAGCCCTGCTGCCTGGAGACCAGCTATGATGCATCAGAGTTGGTCCTCATCCATGTGCCAGTCATAGGGAATTCTGATTATTAATTCTTGGCTTGTGAAACTCACATTTGAAAGAATGGTGGGGTGTCAGTACTGAGGTACAGCAGGTAAAGCTGCTGCCTTTGATGCTGGCATTCCAAGTCCTGGATGCTCCATTTTCGATCCAGCTCCCTGCTAATGGTCTGGGAAAAACAGAAGATGACCCAAGTGTTTGAACCTCTGTACCCATGTTGGAGACCCATATGAAGCACCTGGCTTCAGCCTGGCCCAGCCCTGGCCATTTCTGCCATCTGGGTGTTGAGCCAGCAGATAAAGATCTCCTGGGGCTGGCACTGTGGCGTAGCAGATAAAGCCACAACTTGCAGTGCCATCATGCCAGTTTAAGTCCCAGTTTAAGTCCCGGCTGCTCCACTTTTGATCCAGCTCTCTGCTATAGCCTGGGAAAGTAGTAGAAGATGGCCCAAGTCCTTGGACCCCTGCAACCATGTGGGAGACCTGGAAGAACTCCTGGCTCCTAGCATGGATTGATGCAGCTCCAGCCATTGTGGCCATCTGGAGAGTGAACCAGTGGATGGAAGACCTCTCACTCTCTCTCCTTCTGCCTCTCTGTAACTCTGCCTTTCAAACAAATAAGTAAATCTTTTAAAAATGCTCTTCTGTAACTCTTTCAAATAAAAAAATACATCTGTAAAAATAAAGAAAAAAAGAAATGGGGGTGGGTGAAGAGGGAAAAGAAACAAGCAAGCAAGCAAAACAAGCAATTGAGAAATTCAAATACAGGTAGAGTATTTGTTGATAACTGTCATTCTGTTTTATTTTCATTTTTAGTTCTGATAATTATATTGTACATATAGAACACACATCTAATTATTACTGATGCTTGCTTAAAGCATGAGGAAAATCACAATGACTCTATTTTACTTTAATATCCTCAAACAAAAAACTAATATTGCTATAGCAACTCATGTCTAATCCTTTAATAAGATGCTTGCTCTCATCTACTAAAAGAATGCCTGAACCATGCATGGATCTTGTTCCCCCATTGGGAAAATATTCTACTGCATATATTGGAATGGCATACCAAGTCTTAATGTGGGTTCATCCTAAATTCATTGTACAAATGCAAAACTTCCAATGTCTGGTATTTACTTACCTAGGAACTCCTGAAATCCATTTGTGTACCCATTGACTGTCCATTTAAACTTCTAACAAATCCTCACTTATTGTCCTGAAAGCTAGACTTCAGTTTTCCCTCCATTTGTTGATTTTTGCCACAAATCCAGCAAGGTCAACACAAGTGTTTCATGGAGATATGACTGCAATCACTACTCCTCTACAAATGATAAGCATTGGTCAGTGTTGGTATGGGCTTGAGTGGGGATGTGATAGGGATATGGGCATTGGGCCCCAACCCACGTCTAGTTTTCTCTATGTCTAAGATACAATTTTCCCTGTGCTATTTCCTGTGTCTTCTCTGATCCTGACATTGTCCTTCAGTGAGTTTATTCTGCTAATCAAAGAATCCCAGTCTCAAACGTCCAAGCCTAGGTATCTCCATCTCAGAACACAATTGTACCCTGAACACAAAGGTCTCAATTCACATTCCTTGAAATAGAAAATAAATGTGCAGGGATTAAGGAACTAGCTTGGCACCATGGAATAGTTGATCCTTTTGTTTTTTCTTAGGAGTCATTGCTCCTATACTGGTGGTCACATACTTACACTAGCAGGCGTTATTCATAGTAGGGTTAGAGATGTGGATTCCATGAGGATTGCTGTAAAAGTGGGAACACAATACTCACTTACGGTTAGCCGACTTTAAGTAACCACTTCTCTCTTAGCTCCATGTAATACTTGGCGATCATAAGTTACTCTAATGTTTGATTTTTTAAAAATTTATTTTCTTTACTTGAAATAGAGAGTTATAAAGAGGTAGATCTAGAGAGAGAGAGAGAGAGGTCTTCCATCTGCTGGCTCACTCCCCAGATGGCCACAATGGCTGGAGCTGTGCTGACCTGAAGCCAGGAGTCAGGAGCTTCTTCTGGGTCTCCCATGCAGGTGTAAGGGCCCAAGGACTTGGGCCATCTTCTACTGCTATCCCAGGCCATAGCAGAGAGCTGGATTGGAAGAGGAGCAGCCGGGACTAGAACTTGTGCTCATATGGGATGCCAGCACTTCAGGCCAGGGCTTTAGCCCATAGCGCCAGCCCCTCTAATGTTTGATTTTTAAAAAAAAATATTTATTTGAAAGGCAAAGTCACAGAGAAAGGTGGAGAGAGAGAGAGAGAGAGAGTAAGAATTAATATCATCCCTCTGCTGGTTCACTCACCAAATGGCCACAATGGCCAGGGCTAGGAGCTCCCACATGGTTGCAAAGGTCCAAGTACATGGGCCATTTTCCACTACTGTCCCAGTCACATAAGCACAGATTTGGAGCAGAATAGGAGCAGCCAAGACTCAAATCAGCACCCATATGGGATGCTGGCATCACAGGCAGCAAATTAACCAGCTACACCACAGCTCTGGTCCCTCTAATATTTAAGTTGTACTGAATGCAGAATTAACTGTCCCTGTGGTAAAGATAAAGGGAATAATAAACAGAGAGTGGGACTAATTTAGGATCCAAGCAGCACTAAGACATGAGGTCATTATTTTCTGGTTCATCACTAACAATATTATTAGTCATGTCCACGTTGAATCTGAACATGCTTGTAATTTTTTTAAGATTTATTTATTTGAAAGGCAGAGTAATTGGTGGGAGGAGGTGGAAATAGATAGAGAGATGCTCCATCTCCTGGTTCAGTCCTCAAATAGCTGCAATGGTTGATGCTGGGCCAGGCTGAAGTCAGTAGTCTGGAACACCATCCAGGTCTCCAACATGGGTGGTAGGATCCCAAGTACTTGGGCCATCTTCTGCCGTTTTCCCAGGCACATTAATGAGAAGCTGCATTGGAAGTGGAGCAGCTAGAACTCAAACTGGTGCTCATATAGGATGCTGGCATCACAGGTGGCAACCCAAACTATTGTGCTACAATGCTGTCCGACTATGTTTTGTTTATATTAATTTATTTTATAAATATATTCATAAAGGATATACAGGTAACATTAACATCACCTTTCCTAAGAATCCCAACCTGAATCAATCAATGTTAATTACCCAGTTTCTACAGTGTTATCAATTTCTCGTGCATTTCTATCCATATCTACTTATAAAGATGCTATGTTGCCTACAGAAGGGTTTTGCATTTTATGTGGATTTAAATTTGAAGCACTAAAATTATAAAGATTATAAAAATTGAATTATTTCTTTTAAAAATGTCAGAAATCAAATAATGTAATTGAGATATGAACCTAATTCATCCACTAAGAGTATACAAGTCTTATTTTATAATTATAAGTAAACATCACCACCATTCAATTATAGGACATTTTCATTAGCCTAAAAAGAGTTGAGGGTGCGTGTTTGGCTAAGTTATTAAAATACTGCTAGAGACACCCATATCTCACAATGCCTGGGCTTAACTGCCTGATTCAATTTCAGTTCCCTGCTAATGCACACCCTGGGAGACTACCACCCAGAAAGCAATAGTTCAAGTAGGTGAGAGCCTTTGATCCATGCTGGAGACCAGAATAGAGCTAATTTTAGTTGTCTCTAAATTAATGAATTTACAGGGCCTGTGCTGTGGTGTGGTGGGTAAAGCTGCCATCTGCAGTGCCGGCATCACATATTGGGCGCCAGTTTGAGACCTGGCTGCTTCACTTCCAATCCAGCTCTCTGCTATGGCCTGAGAAAGCAGTAGAGGATGGTCCAAGTTCTTGGGCCCCTGCACTTGCACCCACGTGGGAGATCTGGAAGAAGCTCCTGGCTCCTGGCTTCAGATCAGCCTAGCTTCAGACACTGCAGCCATTTGGGGAGTGAACCAGTGGTTGGAAGATCTCTCTCTGTCTCTCTCTGCCTCTGCCTCTCTGTAACTCTGCCTTTCAAATAAATAAATCGATCTTTAAAAAAATAACTAATTAATTTACTTATTTGAAAAACAAAGAGATAGTGAGTGAGATCATTCATCTGCCAGTTCACTCATCCAAATGCCTACAACAGACTGGCCAAAGCCAGAAATTCATCTGATTCTCCCCTGTGAGGGGCAGGAACCCAAGTATGTGGGTCATCATCTGTTGTTTCCCACATGCATCAGCAGGAAGAAGGATCAAAAGGAATATCCAGGAACGGATTCAGCACTCTGAAAGGGGATGTGACCATCCAAATTGATAGTTTAACTTGCTGTACTGCAATGACTGTCCTGATGCTCCCAGCTTTGACGTAGTTCAGTTTTAGCTGTTTGATGAGTGAACAAACTGATGGGAGTACTTGGTCTTGCTCTTGTTTTTTTTTTTGTTTTTTGTTTTTTGTGTTTTTTTTTTTGACAGGCAGAGTGGACAGTGAGAGAAAGAGACAGAGAAAGGTCTTCCTTTGCCATTGGTGCACCCTCCAATGGCCGCCATGGCTGGCACGCTGTGGCCAGCGCACTGTGCTGATCCAATGGCAGGAGCCAGGTGCTTTTCCTGGTCTCCCATGGGGTGCAGGGCCCAAGGACTTGGGCCATCCTCCACTGCACTCTCTGGCCACAGCAGAGAGCTGGCCTGGAAGAGGGGCAACTAGGACAGAATCCGGCACCCCGACCGGGACTAGAACCTGGTGTGCCGGTGCCGCAGGGGGAGGATTAGCCTAGTGAGCCACGGCTCCGGCTTGCTCTCATTCTTGCTCTCTCCTCTTTCTCCTTTTGCTTCTCAAATAAATAAATAACAAGTAAAATAAATGTAGTACTTTTTTTCTATCTCCTCCCTATCCTCAATTCTCCCAAACCAAAGCCAACACAAATGTGCTGTTCCATAGATGTACTTACTGTGTACATCACATGTAATGGAAGACAGGATCCAAGTGTTCTCATGCCCAATACAAGGCATTTTCTTCAATACGTATTGCTTTACTCATTGTATGTCTTATGTTGTGCCCAGATGGTTAGATCCCCGCAGAGACCCCCAGAGAGTCGATCACACTGAGCTGCAAAAGCAAGGTTTATTCAGGAGTACAAGCCATGACAGGGACCCCATCCAACCAACCAGCACAGAGGAGGAAGGAGTGAGGCCCCGGTCTTTGTTTGGGAGAGTTTTTAAAGGAAAAAAGGGCTACATCAGCAGGAAAAAAGAGTGACATACAGCATGGAAGCTTTGGGTACAGGGCATTACAGCGGGGGCTTACAGCACGGAAGCTTTGGGCACAGGGAGTTACTTTGTTCAGCAATCTCTACTGTGCTGTCTTGGTCTACCAAGCTAGCTGTCCCTGGTAAGCTTTGATGTCTCCGGAATGCCTGAATGCCTGCTTTTACAAGGACTCGGGTCTGCTATGGGAAATGGAGGCTGCTTTTTTTATTGTTTAAAAATAGAGTCACTTTGGCTCTTCAGTGTGTCTTTTGGAACATTTCCAGAGATTTTACTAGGAAAGTTTCTTGTTTGGGTTTTAAATAATTTTCATCAATTTTAATAACATAAGGGTACATACAACTACTCGCTTTCATTTCTGAATTTTCTCTGGGAATCAACTTTAATGTTTGTATGCTTCATGAATTCTTAATTCTGTTGGCAACTGTCACATATTAATGACAAATTAGCTAAAATGAATTAAATTCAATGGAATGTGAGTCTCTTACAAATGACTCATGTAATTATGTGTTTTGAAGGCCATTCAGATGTTTATTATCCATGCCATTATAATGTAAAATTTTTATTTTAAATCCCAAAATAGGCATTGCCTTGTTAACTATGGGTTAAACAACTGCCTGTGACACCAGCATCCCATATGAGTGCCAGTTTAAGATCAGGCTGATCAACTTCTGATTCACCTTCATGCTAATGTGCCTGAGAAAGCAACAGAAGATGCCTCAAGTACTTTGGCCCCTGATTTCGATGTGGGAGACCAAAATGGAGCTCCTGGGTTTTGGTTTCTGCCTGTCCATTGTGGCTATTTGGGGAGTGAATCAGTGGATAGAGATTTATCTTGCTGTCTCTCCCTGTCTCTGTATAACTCTGCCTTTCAAACAAATAAAGAAAATCTTAAAAAATGCATTGTATACTATAGTAATGTATAATCAAAAATTATTTAAATAAAATGTTAAAAATTGGAAGCATTTGTATACACTAACAATGAACTATCTAAAAAAGAAATGAGGAAACAATCCCAGATATAGTATCATTAAAAACAGGAGCCAGTGTCCTCCAGCACTCTCAGGGATTAATAAAACATACAATCTTAACAATCTTAATAAAACATACAATCTTAACAAAAATGTCAAGGTGGTCTTTCTCCTTAGATGTTCTCTTTTTAAATGATTTATCTACTTATTTGAAAGGCAGACTTACAGAAAGAGGGAGAAAGCATACTTTCCATCCACTCATTTATTTCTCAAATGGCCACAACAGCTGGGGCTGGCTTGGTCCTTCCATGTGGGGTATAGGAGCCCAAGCACTGAGGCCATCTTCTCTTGCTTTCCCAGGCACACTGGAAGTAGCTAGATTGGAAGTGGAACAGCCAGAACTCATATTGGATGCCAGTGTCTCAGCAGTAGCTTAACTTGCTGTACCACAATGCAGGCCACTCATTTATTTTATGTGTGGTTTCTTTCTTTCTTTCTTTCCTTCTTTCTTTCTTTCTTTCTTTCTTTCTTTCTTTCTTTCTTTCTTTCTTTCTTTCTTTTTTTTTTTTGAAAGATACACTTATTTCTTTGACAGGCCTTATGTTATTAAAATTGATGAAAATTATTTAAAACCAAAGCAATAAGCTATCCTAGAGAGAGAAGGAGAGACAGAAAAAGAGAGAGATCATCCACCCACTGGTTCATCCCCCAAATGGCTGCAACAGCAAGGGCTGGGCCAAGTTAAAGCAAGCAGCTTCATCTGGGTCTCCATATGAGAGCCAGATCCCAAGTACTTGGACCATCTTCTACTGCTTTTACTGCTTTCTCAGGCATATTAGCAAGATCTGGATTAGGAGTAGAAGAATCAGGGTTCAAACTGGTGTATGATATTACAATATGTAATACTGGCATGGCAGGTAGTGGCCTGACCTGCTATCCCACAATGCCAGCTCCCCCCTTGGATTTTCTAATCAGTCCTTACATGACTGACAACTAAGTAGTCAGGTGTTCTGAAAATGCCAGTAATGTAAAACTAACCTTTAACCCAGATGGAAGGATCTTTACACTGTTTAACTCATTGTTAATACAGTTGTCAAATTACTGGCAGGATGTTCAACTCTGCATCTGTGGCTCACAGTTAAAACACAGAATGGGGGTGGGATTTAGCCTAGCAATACAGAAGCCTGTGTTCTTCACTGGAGTACCTGGGTTCAATTTCTGGATACAGATATGGCCCATGACTCCAGCTTCCTCCTAATGCAGATCCTAAGAAGCCATGGTGATGGCTCAAGTGGTTAAGCTCATGAAACCCACATGGAAAATATGGATTTAATTTCCAGCTCCCAGTGTTGTCTTGCCCCTAACATGGCAGTTGTGAGCATCTGGGGAGTAATTCTGTGGATAGGAAGTCTCTGTAAGTCTCTCAAACAAATAAACAGAAAAGGAATTAATTCCAGAAAAAGAGAAACATAATCTTAGATGTCAGATCACATAAAGCAGGTTTTTTTGATTTATTCATTCACTTGAAAGGTAGACTTAGAGAGAGAAAGAGAGAGGGAGAAAGAAATCTTCTATTTGCTGGTTCACTCTCCAAATGGCCTCAACAGTCAAAGCTGGGCCAGTCAAATGCCAGGATCCAGGAAATTCTTCTGGTCTCCCATGTGGATGTAGGGGCCCATGGACTTGGGACATATTTCAATTCTTTCCCAGGCACATTAGCAGAGAAATGGATTGGTAGCAGAGCAGCTGGGACTCAAACTGGTGCCCCTAAGGGATGCCAGTGTCACAGGCAGTGGCTTTACCTGCCTGCAATGCCAGATCTTATAACCCCATGAGCATCAATCCAATTCTTGGCTGCTCCACTTCTGGTCCTATTCTCTGCTAATGACCTGGGAAAGCAACAGAGGATAGGCCAAGTGGTTGGGCCCCAGCATCCACATGGGGTAACCAGAAGAAGCCCCTAGCCATTGCAGTCATTTGGGGGTGAACCAGCAAATGGAATGCCTCTCTTTCTCACTCTAATTCTGCCTTTCAAATATATTAAATAAACCTTAAAATAGTGAGAAGAGAGGAGTAGGCATAGCATAATTACTTGAAATGCCCTCATCCCATATTAGAGTGTCTGTTTGAGTCCAGGTTCTACTCCCAATTCCAGCTTCCTGCTAATACACACTCTGTGAGAAGCAAGAGATGGCTCAAATACTTTGATCCCTGTGTACTCTAAGATCAAGGCATTGTCCAGGCCCAGCCCAAACTATTGCAGGCATTTGGGGAGTGACCCAGCAGATGGTGCATCTCTCTATCTCTCTATGCTTCAAATATGATAAATAATGAAACAGAAATGTGTTTTAAAAATAAAAATAAAGGCAGAAATTATTTTAAAAACAAAAACTGTAGTGGGTGTTTGGTATGTTAGTTAAGATGCCCATTTGTGATGATCACAACCTATATTGAAGTTCCTGGATTTAGTTTGGTTACATGGTTTCTGATTCAACTTTCTGTTAATGCACATCCTAGAAGGCACCAGGTAATGGCTCAAATACTTGGGTTATTCCATACAGGTAGGAGTTTCTGTCTCCTGACTTTACTGGCCTAGCCATGACTGTTGGAGTGATATGGGGGGTGAAATAGCATATGGAAGATCTTTCTCTGTCTTTCATATAAACAAAAAATAAGATTTTAGGAAAATAAGAACTAGAACAAAAATAATTATGGGAAATATTAATCCAACTATATCAATAACCTTAAATGTATATTATCTAAATGTATCAAAAAATACAGTAGCAGGTGTCAGCACTGTGGCACAGTGGTTAAGTCAATGCCAACATCCCCTTTGGGCAGTGGTTCAAGTCCAGCTGTTCTACTTCCAATCCAGTTCCCTGCTAATGCACCTGGAAAAGCAGAAAAATATGAAACCAGGTACTTGTGTTTCCTGTACCCACAATGAGAGACTGAGAGGAAGCTTCTGGCTCCTGGTTTCATCCTGGCCCAGCCCTGGCCATTATGGCCATTTGAGGAGTGGACCAGCAGATGAAGATCTCTTTCTCTCTGTCTTTGCCTCTCTGTAAACTCCACCTTTAAAATAAATAAATATTTAAAAAAGTAACAAGAAAATTAAAAGTACAACATTATGTTGCCTACAAAAATATTAAATATAGAGGGAATTTGAGATCACATTGGTCAAAGGAGAATAAATTTCATTTGTGTAAGAGGAATATGTTCAAGAGATCTGATGTACAATACAGTGACAATAATTAATAACAATGTACTCTATTATGGAAATTAACTAAGAGATTAGAATTTAAGTGTTTTCACCATAAGAAATATAGGTATGTGGGGCTAGCATTTTGGCATAGTGGGTTAAGCCACCATCCGCCATACTGACATTCCATGAGGACTGGTTCAGGTCCTAGTTGCTCCACTTCTGATCTGGTTTCTTGCTAATTCACCTGGGAAGGCAGCGAAGATGAACCAAGTCCCTGAGCCCCTGCCACTCATGTGGGAGACCCAGATGGAGTTCCAGTCTGCTGGCTTTGGCCTGGTCTAGCCCTGTCCATGTGGCCTTTGGGGAGTTAACCAACAGAAGAAAGATTTCTCTCTCTGCCTCCTCTGCTTCTTTCTCTCTCTGTAACTTTGCCTTTTAAATAAATAATAAACCTTTAAAAATAGGTATGTGATAATATACATATAATTAGCTTAATGTATCTGTTCTACAATGTATAAGTATTTCCAAACTTCATTTTATATGGTAAACTTATGTTTGTCAACTTAAGTTATATAAATATGTATTTTAAAAGGTAAGCATAGGTGCTGGCATGGTGGCATCATGGGTAAAGCTACCACCTGCGATGTCAGTATCTGATATGGGTGCCAGTTCATGTCCCGGCTACTCCACTTCCAGTCCAGCTCTCTGCTAATGGACTAGAAAAAGCAGAGGAGGATGGCCCAAGTGCTTAGGCCATGCCACCTGCATAGGAGACCTCAAAGAAGTTCCTGTCTTGGACCTAACCATTCCCAGGCATTGTAGCCATCTGGAGAGTGAATCAGCATATGGAAAAAATCTCTCTCTCTCTCTCTCTCTCTCTCTCTCTCTCTCTCTCTATCTTTAAAAAAAGATATAAGTATAAAGATACAAATTTAAATACATACAGAAATATAGACCATTATAACACCAGTCCAAACGAACTTGGAATATCTATATCCATTTCAGACAAATCAGGATTTAGACCAGAAAAAATTTGCAAAGGTTGCATAAGATACAGCAGGCAGTTGTCTAAAAAGGAATTACAATGCTTCATAACTATACATGTAACAGAGCATCATACTAATTAAGGCAAAAACTTACAGAATTGCAAAGCAAAATATTGACACACCATTGTTAAACATATAAACACAACAGTACACATAACAAGCAAGTGATTCCTATTATTTAGTGTAATCATTCAGAGACGCTAGTTAACACAAGATGGGAAAATCAATAATTAAGTCCACTCTAAGTTTTGGCAAATTGTAAAACAAATAAATACATATATGAAAAGTTATATATTAATCTATCAACACTTCCTACTAAATTTGAACTTATTCACCATGTACGAAACAACAAAATTTTCCCAAAGCTTTACCATGCATTAGTTCTTCAAGAATTAAAAAAAAAAAAAACACTGTCATCAACATCAAATATAAACTTAAAACAAGCCAAATGCCATAAAATACAGAAGCGATGAGAGAATTTGGTGAACCACAGCCTCAAACAGCAGCATGCTGCATGTGAAAAATTTTGAGGGAAGCAGCATTACTTTAGTATCAATAGGTTAACATGAAATTGGACAGTTCACAAAAGTCAGAGGAGCTGGTGTCATGGTATAGCAGGTAAAGCTACCACCTGCAGTGTCAGCATCCCATATGGGCACTGGTTTGAGTCCGGCTGCTCCACTTTCAATCCAGCTCTCTGCTATGGCCTGGGAAAGCAGTAGAAGATGGCCCAAGGTCTTGGCCCCTGCACCTGTGTGGGAGACCCAGAAGAAGCTCTTGGCTCTTGGCTTTGGACTGGCTCAGCTCCAGCCATTGCAGCCAACTGGGGAATGAACCAGTGAATGGAAGACCTCTCTCTCTCTCTCTCTCTGCCTCTCCTCTCTCTGTGTACCTCTGACCTTCAAATAAATAAATAAAAATCTTAAAAAAAAAGGTAGAAACTGACAATAAGCTACAAAGAACATCCCAAAGAATCAAGATTTGATCATCTACGGGTGGAGAAATAGAAAAGATCAGGAAGACACCTAAACTGACCAAGGCCAATTTATCCTGGGGACAACACTATGGATGTTTATATGTTCTTGAAACTTGGCAGAAAAGAAAGATGTCAAGCATTCTCTTTCCCTGGGGCTGGTGCTGTGACATAGTAGGCAAAACCCCTTACTGCAGTACTAGTGTCCCATATGGGCACTCAATTTCCAGTCCAGCTCTCTAATTCACCTGGAAATCAGCATAAGATGGCCCAAATGCTTGGGTCCCTGCTCCCATGTGGGATGCCCAGAAGTTTCTGGCTCCTGGCTATGGACAGACACAGCACTAGCCTTTCTAGCCATTGGGGTATGAGCCAAGTAGATGGGAGATTTCTCTGTCTCTGCCTCTCTCTCTGTAACTTTGCATTTCAAATAAATAAATACATAAATACATAAAAAATCTTTAAAAAATTCTCTTTCCCTTTTCATGCCTTATTGAATAAACTCAGGTTCCATGCAAGAACATAAAAATCTAACACTCAAATCATGGTACATAATTCCTAAATAATTGGGCAAAGTGTAATTAGATTGGAGCAAGCTTCTACAAAGCACATAAAGGAGAATGGCTCTGAGAAGCAGCCTGCTTAATCCACAGTTCACAAAGGAACCCAAATGCAGAAGCTTAAACAGGTTTCCAAGCCTTGACAATCACTCTGACTGTGGAGATGTGAAGCTTATGCCAGCTGGAGAATGAATGAAACATTAACAACCAGAAAATGTAACTCTGGAGGCTGCACACTTTCAGTAATGCGGAATCATCCAAAACTAGAGTAGCAGCTCAACACTCACCCAAAATGAGTTTAAGGTTCTGACCCAGGGTGTCTTTGACATTAGTTTTAACATCAAACATGAGATGTTTGTTGAACACTAACCAATTCTCCAATACCTATTAATTGCCAAACAATTCAGTTGTACCACCATCTAGAGTCAGCAGAGGCCTCAAGGCTAAGTGCTCGGTGCCACAACAGTCCTCCCGCAGATGCCAGTGGAAAAGCCAGTGTTTGCTTTTTCTGGTTACTGGTCTCCATTGTGATGTTATCTAGGGAACCTTCCCAGTCACCTCATTAGCATAAACTTAGCTACTATCTTAAAAGTATGTGTCATGCAGAATCAAAACCACCCCCTTCAGATCAGAGCACAGCTCCACCTGCTGTTGTGGTCATCTGAGGGGTGAACTAGTGGATGGAAGACCTCTCTCTCTATTTCTCTGCCATTCCTTCTCTCTTTGTGTAACTCTGACTTTCAAATAAGTAAATAATTTTTTTTAAAAAAGCCACCCCTATCACTCAGGAAATTTCCAGTGTCTCTGGATCTGGATCTCTGTGCCAGAAAGTTAAGGCAAGTCCAAACAAATATTTTATTATACCAGGAACTGAAATAAACTCTTTAAATTCACAAATTTTTCTCATCCAACAGAATCTGATCTTCCTATTCTCCATTTATACAAACCATGCTCTGATAAGATCAACTCTGTAAATGTAAAATCAAACTGCTGTGCATCCAAAGTCCATTTGCTTTCTAGGTTTCACATCACTTAGCTATGATGGTTTTCTTCTGCTTTTGTCAAAGTTTTATTTTTTCCCTTCACAAAGCTGAGAGAATACAGAGTGCATGAATTACTTCTATCTTGTCTCTTGAATATGAGCCTTTAAATTAGCTGACAGTGTCTCTGAGGAATAGGAACCACAGTAAGGAGGAAAAAGTTTTACTTTCCCAAGGTGTAAGCTATCTAAGTGGAGGGTATACAGCAGAGGCCCCAGTCTCAGGGACCCAGCTACTCCCATGACAAGTTCTTCCTCCTGCTGTTCTCCAAGTAGACTGACACAGAAGCTGCTATGCACGCCACACTCCTAGGGGCTTTGATCACTGGGGGCATCTCGAGTCATTACCAACAGATGGTTTTAAAACCCAGACAATGGCAGAGTAGAGGGTTTATTGAGAAGACATAGCTTTAAATTTTCCAAGGAAAGCCTCAACTCTATGTCATGCTGATAAGACATCAGCACGTAGATAGAGAAATGGAGAGGTGCCCAGATTTTAAAAAATTTATTTATTTTAATTTGAATGGCAGAGAAAGACAGATTTTCCATCTACTGGTTCACTCCTCCAAATGCCTGAAATGGCCAGACTAGACCAGAGTGAAGACAGGGGACTGAAACCAAATCTACAGTTTGCCTGTGAGCAGCAAATATCCAAGAACTTGAGCCATCATCACCTACAGTCAGAGAATGAATTAGCAGGAAACTGGATTTGAACCATGGGAAGACCTCAGACACTCTGATATGGGATGTGGCTATCCCAAGCAGCCTCTTAATCAAACATCTGCTCAAATGTCCACTCCAGGACTTCATATATATATACATATATATACACACACACACACACATATATATATATATATAATTTACACATTATATATACACATACATTATACATATTATACATAACAATGTATGCATATAATATACACATTATACACATTATATATATGTGTGTGTATATATATATTACACTGGAGTTTCTACTTTTTCTCCTAGTAAATACAAACAGAAAATAAACCTTTCAAAGACTTATTGATTATTCTATAGAAAAAAATCAATTAAAATACAGAAGCTTAAGCTTAATTAAATATATCAAGGGGAAAATATTTTGTAGTGTTGAAATTTCAGTAGGAAACTTGGCATTTGGCAAGGTGGGGAAGAGAGATGAACATTTAGGGAATTACTGCCAGGCTTTACAGTATGGCTTAACATGGTTTATCCCATCTGAAACCCACAGAAAAATAAATGCAATTATGAGCTATCAATGAGTGGTACCAGGTGGGACTTTATAAAAAGTGTTTAATGGGAAAATTTAGTTTAATAAAAGGGGAGTATGGTAGCCACAGAAAATAGAACCAAAAAAAAAAAAATTGCAGGGGAAACCCTTCTGGATGGAGCAGCCGTGAATCAGAGGACCTACTGGGAGAACAAGGTCGCCCACCGCGCAGAAGCCAAGTCGTGGGACCGAGCCGCAGAAGCCCCAGGGTCTGCTCGACAGTGCTCCAAGGGGAGTGCATGCCACACAGACAACAGCGGGGAGACTTGGGACGCTCAGGGCTCCGAGTCCACACATCGGCGCTGGAAGGGGAGGTGAGCTCAATAACCCGAGACATTGGTGGGGAAACGGGGGTCAGAATCTAGAGGGGGGCCGGAAAGTGCAGCAAACTCACTACCGGAAAGAACGAAAAAAAAAAAGTTTTGGGGTTTCTCTTCCCCCTAACCTTGCAAAGGTTACAAGGCTGCAAGGCTTGAAGAATTCCCAAGAGACAAAGAGCAGGCCTCCTCTCTGGATTTACATATCAATGGGGGAGAGTTAAGGAACTGAGTCACTACAATTCAGTAGCCTAGGCAACCCAGTGGGAGTCCAGAGGAGCCAAAGACTGGAAGCTAAATACCATCAATTCTGCACAGCTGTGCCCTGCGGTGTTACTTACCCCCTGAATAAATAAAATAAATAAATAAATAAAAAGAGAGAGATTTACCACGCATAACCTGAGGGTGTCACCTTTGCACACCCTTAACCAGGAAGAACCAGGCAGAGCTCTCAGGCCACACCCATCTCAAGCCTCCAAGGCTCCTCCAACAGCAGGCAGTCCACTTAACACGGACACAGTATAAAAAAAAAAAGAAAAAAAAATGCACAGTGATGCAAGAAGAATTAACTATGCCGAGTAACAAACACAGAAATAGAGGGAGCAAGATCAACGATGACACTATGATGCCTCCAAATAAGCAAAACACCCCAAGCCAAGAGTATGCAGATGATGAGATAGAAGAAATGCAAGATACGGATTTCAAAAAATTTATGATAAGAACATTTAGAAGTTTTCAAAAGCAAATCCTTGAACTACAGAAATCCTTAATGGACAAGATTGAAAATCTCTCTCGTGAAAATGAAATTTTAAGGAAGAGTCAAAATGAAACTCAGAAACTAGTAGAACAGGAAAGTGTGATAGTGAAGAGAAATCAAAATGAAATGAAGAGCTCAATAGATCAAATGACAAACACATAAGAAAGCCTTGAAAACAGAATGGGTGAAGCAGAAGAGAGAATATCGGACTTAGAAGATAGAGCACAGGAAAACATACAGTCAAACCAAAGAAAAGAAGAGGAAATTAGAAACCTAAAAAATATTGTTGGGAATCTACAGGATACTATTAAAAAAACCAACATTCGAGTTCTAGGAGTTCCTGAAGGCATGGAGAAAGAGAAAGTATTGGAAGGCCTTTTTAGTGAGATACTAGCAGAGAACTTTCCAGGTTTGGAGAAGGACAGAGATATCCTAGTACAGGAAGCTCATAGAACCCCCAATAAACATGACCAAAAGAGATCCTCACCACGACACGTGGTAATTAAACTTACCACAGTGAAACATAAAGAAAAGATCCTAAAATGTGCAAGAGAGAAACGTCAGATTACTCTCAGAGGATCTCCAATCAGACTCACAGCTGACTTCTCATCAGAAACCCTACAAGCTAGGAGGGAATGGCGAGACATAGCACAGGTGCTAAGAGAGAAAAATTGCCAGCCCAGAATATTATATCCTGCCAAGCTCTCATTTGTGAATGAAGGTGAAATAAAGACCTTTCATAGCAAACAGAAATTGAAAGACTTTGTGGCCACTCGTCCGGCCCTGCAAAAGATACTTAAAGATGTGCTACACTCAGAAACACAGAAACACGGCCATCAATATGAAAGAAGGGAAAGGAAGAACACCTACCAGTAAAAGAGCATGGGAAGCTCAAAGCATAGACTAGAAAATATTTCCGGGAAAATGGCAGGGCAAAGTCACTACGTATCAATAGTCACATTGAACATTAATGGTCTGAATTCTTCAGTTGAAAGACACCGTTTGGCTGACTGGCTCACAGAACACAACCCAACTATTTGTTGCCTACAAGAAACACATCTCTCTAACAAAGAGGAATGCAGACTGAAAGTGAAAGGTTGGAGAAAGATATTCCATGCCAACAGAAACCAAAAAAAAGCAGGTGTAGCCATATTAATATCAGACAAAATAAACTTTAATACAAAAACTGTTAAGAGAGACAAAGAGGGACACTATATAATGATTAAGGGTTCAATTCAACAGGAAGATGTAACTATTATAAATGTATATGCACCTAATTACAGGGCACCGGTCTATTTAAAAGATATGCTAAGGGACTTAAAGGGAGATTTAGATTCCAATACAATAGTACTGGGGGACTTCAATACTCCACTCTCAGAAATAGACAGATCATCCGGACAGAAGATCAACAAGGAAACAGCAGATTTAATTGACACTATTGCCCAAATGGATCTAACAGATATCTACAGAACTTTCAACCCTACATCTACAGACTTCACATTCTTCTCAGCAGTGCATGGAACCTTCTCTAGGATTGATCACATACTAGGCCATAAAGCAAGTCTCAGCAAATTTAAAAGAATTAGAATCATACCATGCAGCTTCTCAGACCACAGCGGGATGAAGCTGGAAATTAGCAACTCTGGAAACCCCAGAAAGTATGCAAACACATGGAGACTGAACAACATGCTCCTGAATGAACACTGGGTCATTCAAGAAATCAAAAGAGAAATCAAAAACTTTCTGGAAGTAAATGAAGACAACAACACAACATATCAAAACTTATGGGATAGAGCAAAAGCAGTATTGAGAGGCAAATTTATAGCAATAGGTGCCTATATCAAGAAATTGGAAAGGCACCAAATAAATGAGCTTTCAGCGCACCTCAAGGACCTAGAAAAACTGCAGCAAACCAAACCCAAATCTAGTAGGAGAAGAGAAATAATTAAAACCAGAGAAGAAATTAACAGGATTGAATCCAAAAAAAACATTACAAAAAATCAGCCAAGTGAAAAGCTGGTTTTTTGAAAAAATACACAAAATTGACACCCCATTGGCCCAACTAACTAAAAAAAGAAGAGAAAAGACCCAAATCAATAAAATCAGAGATGAAAAAGGAAACGTAACAACAGACACCACAGAAATAAAAAGAATCATCAGAAATTACTACAAGGACCTGTATGCCAGCAAACAGGAAAACCTATCAGAAATGGATGGATTCCTGGACACATGCAATCTACCAAAATTGAACCATGAAGACATCAAAAACCTAAATAGACCCATAACTGAAACAGAAATTGAAACAGTAATAAAGGCCCTCCCAACAAAGAAAAGCCCAGGACCTGATGGATTCACTCCTGAATTCTACCAGACATTTAAAGAAGAACTAATCCCATTTCTTCTCAAACTATTCAGAACAATCAAAAAAGAGGGAATCCTCAGAAATTCGTTCTATGTAGCCAGCATCACCTTAATGCCTAAGTGAGAGAAAGATGCAGCACTGAAAAAAATTACAGACCAATATCCCTGATGAACATAGACGCAAAAATCGTCAATAAAATTCTGGCCAATAGAATACAACAACACATCAGAAAGATCATCCACCCAGACCAAGTGGGATTCATCCCTGGTATGCAGGGATGGTTCAACATTCGCAAATCAATCAATGTGATTCACCACATTAACAGACTGCAAAAGAAAAACCATATGATTATCTCAATTGATGCAGAGAAAGCATTTGATAAAATTCAACACCCTTTCATGATGAAAACTCTAAGCAAATTGGGTATAGAAGGAACATTCCTCAATATAATCAAAGCAATTTATAAAAAACCCACAGCCAGCATCCTATTGAATGGGGAAAAGTTGGAAGCATTTCCACTGAGATCTGGCACCAGGCAGGGATGCCCACTCTCACCACTGCTATTTAACATAGTTCTGGAAGTTTTAGCCAGAGCCATCAGACAAGAAAAAGAAATCAAAGGAATACAAATCAAGAAGGAAGAAGTCAAACTATCCCTCTTTGCAGATGATATGATTTTGTACTTAGAGGATCCAAAGAACTCTACTAAGAGACTATTGGAACTCATAGAGGAGTTTGGCAAAGTGGCAGGATATAAAATCAATGCACAAAAATCAACAGCCTTTGTATACACAAGCAATGCCATGACTGAGAAAGAACTGCTAAGATCAATCCCATTCACAATAGCTACAAAAACAATCAAATACCTTGGAATAAACTTAACCAAGGACGTTAAAGATCTCTACGATGAAAATTACAAAACCTTAAAGAAAGAAATAGAAGAGGATACCAAAAAATGGAAAAATCTTCCATGCTCATGGATTGGAAGAATCAACATCATCAAAATGTCCATTCTCCCAAAAGCAATTTATAGATTCAATGCAATCCCAATCAAGATACCAAAGACATTCTTCGCAGATCTAGAAAAAATGATGCTGAAATTCATATGGGGGCACAAGAGACCTCGTTTAGCTAAAGCAATCTGTACAACAAAAACAAAGCCGGAGGCATCACAATACCAGACTTCAGGACATACTACAGGGCAGTTGTAATCAAAACAGCATGGTACTGGTACAGAAACAGATGGATAGACCAATGGAACAGAATTGAAACACCAGAAATCAATCCAAACATCTACAGCCAACTTATATTTGATCAAGGATCTAAAACTAATTCCTGGAGCAAGGACAGTCTATTCAATAAATGGTGCTGGGAAAACTGGATTTCCACGTTCAGAAGCATGAAGCAAAACCCCTACCTTACACCTTACACAAAAATCCACTCAACGTGGATTAAAGACCTAAATCTACGTCCTGACACCATTAAGTTATTAGAGAACATTGGAGAAACCCTTCAAGATATTGGCACAGGCAAAGAATTTCTGGAAAAGACCCAGGAGGCACAGACAGTGAGAGCCAAAATCAACTATTGGGATTGCATCAAATTGAGAAGTTTCTGTACTGCAAAAGAAACAGTCAGGAGAGTGAAGAGACAACCGACAGAATGGGAAAAAATATTTGAAAACTATGCAACAGATAAAGGGTTAATAACCAGAATCTACAAAGAAATCAAGAAACTCCACAACAACAAAACCAACAACCCACATAAGAGATTGGCCAAGGACTTCAATAGACATTTTTCAAAAGAGGAAATCCAAATGGCCAACAGGCACATGAAAAAATGTTCAAGGTCACTAGCAATCAGGGAAATGCAAATCAAAACCACAATGAGGTTTCACCTCACCCCGGTTAGAATGGCTCACATTCAGAAATCTACCAACAACAGATGCTGGCGAGGATGTGGGGAAAAAGGGACACTAACCCACTGTTGGTGGGAATGCAAACTGGTCAAGCCACTATGGAAGTCAGTCTGGAGATTCCTCAGAAACCTGAATATAACCCTACCTTTCGACCCAGCCATCCCACTCCTTGGAATTTACCCAAAGGAGTTAAATTGATAAACAAAAAAGCAGTCTGCAGCCTAATGTTTATTGCAGCACAATTCACAATAGCTAAGACCTGGAACCAACCTAAATGCCCATCAACGGTAGACTGGATAAAGAAATTATGGGATATGTACTCTTTAGAATACTATTCCGCAGTAAGAAACAACGAAATCCAGTCATTTGCAACAAAATGGAGGAATCTGGAACACATCATGCTGAGTGAAATCAGCCAGTCCCAAAGGGACAAATACCATATGTTCTCCCTGATCGGTGACAACTGACTGAACACCAAAAAGGAAACCTCCTGAAGTGAAATGGACACTATGAGAAATGGTGACTTGATCAGCATAGCCCTGACTGCTAATGGACAACTTAATACATTATCCCTCATAGTATTTTTTTTTTGTTTGTTCTACTTAATACGACTGGTTTAATTCTGTAATTATCACACAGTTATTCTTAAGTGTTGAAAATTAACTGAAATGTGGCCGGCACCGTGGCTCAATAGGCTAATCCTCCACCTTGCGGCGCCGGCACACTGGGTTCTAGTCCCGGTCGGGGCGCCAGATTCTGTCCCGGTTGCCCCTCTTCCAGGCCAGCTCTCTGCTATGGCCAGGGAGTGCAGTGGAGGATGGCCCAACTGCTTGGGCCCTGCACCCCATGGGAGACCAGGAAAAGCACCTGGATCCTGGCTCCTGCCATCAGATCAGTGCGGTGCACCGGCTGCAGCGGCGGCCATTGGAGGGTGAACCAACGGCAAAGGAAGACCTTTCTCTCTCTGTCTCTCTCTCACTGTCCACTCTGCCTGTCAAAAAAAAAAAAAAAAAGAAGAAGAAAATTAACTGAAATGTGATCCCTGTTAAACATAAAAGTGGGAATAAGAGAGGGAAGAGATGTATAATTTGGGGCATGCTCGGGCTGACTTGCCCCAATTGGTAGAGTTGGAAACATACCAGGGGATTCCAATTCAATCCCATCAAGGTGGCATGTGCCAATGCCATCTCACTATTCCAAGTGATCAATTTCAGTTCACAATTGATCATAATGAAAGGACTAAGAGTCAAAGGGAGTACATAAACAAGTCTAGTACCTGCTAACACTAACCAATAGAATAAATAAAGGGGAGAGTGATCCAACATGGGAAGCGAGATGCTCAGCAGACTCATAGAATGGCGGATGTCCTAAACAGCACTCTGGCCTCAGAATCAGCCCTAAAGTCACTCGGATCTGGCTGAAAAGCCCATGAGAGTATTTCAGGCATGGAAAGCCAAGACACTCTGGCAAAAAGATCTCTGTGAGTGAGATCCCAGTGGAAAGAACAGGTCTTCAAAGAGGGAGGTGCCTTTCTCTGAAGGGAGGAGAGAACCTCCACTTTGACTGTGACTGTGTCTAAACAAGATAAGAGTCGGAGAACTCAAGGGGCTTCCATAGCCTTGGAAACTCATGACTGGTGCATAGGGAGATTACTGATGCCATAAACAGGAGTGTCAATTTGTAAAGTCAACAACAGGAGTCACTGTGCACTTACTCCTCATGTACGATCTCTGTCCTTAATGTGCTGTACACTGAGGCTTAATGCTATAACGAGTACTCAAACAGTATATTTCACTTTGTGTTTCTATGGGGGTGCAAACGATTGAAATCTTTACTTAATGTACACTAAACTGATCTTCTGTAAAAAAAGAAAAAGAAATTATCAATTCCCAACTTGACTCTCACTGGGATTAAACATGACAATAGGTCTGATCTGATTTCATCATCATTTAAAAAAATCATCTATTATTTTTCACTTTATGTTTCTGTGTGGGAGCAAACTGTTGAAATCCTTACTTAAGGTATACTAAGCTGATCTTCTGTATATTAAGATAATTGAAAATGAATCTTGATGTGAATGGAAGGGGAGAGGGAGTGGGAAAGGGGAGGGTTGTGGGTGGGAGGGACGGTATGGGGGGGGAAGCCATTGTAACCCATGAGTCGTACTTTGGAAATTTATATTCATTAAATAAAAGATAAAAAAAAGTGTTTAATGGGTTTTCAACAGGGTGTCTACTATAGAAACCTTTTTACATTGGCCTCTCCCCTACTGGCCACATGGTCTCTGAGCCACCTCAGGGCTTTGTCAATAAGAAGGTCATCATCAGATGCTGCCCCTCCAAATTAGACTGAAACCGTAAGACGAATAAAACTGTTTTCTGCAACTTGCGCAGTCTGTGATACTGTGTTACTAGCAACAGAAAGTGGGCCCAGATCCCTAGAAGAACTATGCCGGGAGGACCAGGTTGTAGGCTTGAGATCCTGATTCCCCCAACTGTGTCCCTCAGAAAGGAGGGACAGAGGATCCCAGAGATCATGGTTCCTCCTCACAGGAACACCACACATGCATTCTGAATTCTCCCTGAGGACAGTCTGTCCTCCCCACACAAATTGAGGGGACCCCAAGCAGCATGGAAGGAGCTCTAGGTCTGAGCTGAATCTCTGAGTGCCGAGTGAGACAAAATGGCCAGTGTCCCGGCTGTAGGCTGAGCTCACAGCCTGCAGGCCAAGTGGAATGGCCCCACACACTCACCGGCTTCCAAGGCCTCCCCCTGCACTTCTGAGGACTGCAGTTGTGCGAGATATTCACAGAACGACAAGCCTCACCCACCTGGGGCCTTTCTCAGCAGCAGAGTTGGAAAGCCCAGTATAACGGAGCCAGCAAAGAAGATCACCATGGTTATGCAGTGTTGTCCAGGTGCACTGAATAGACAGTTCTCACAGCCAGTAAGCGCACATGACATCAGAGGAGATGCAACCAATCAGAATTGCCCTTGGCATGGGGGCAGTCACTGGGGTCATGCAGAGTGAGGACAGTGAGGGATGAAGCCTGGACTAGAGTCTGAAGCCATCTCACACTCCTATGGCCTTACTCTGCAGACAGCAGGAGGCTGGGTCACCTCCCGGTGACCCCACGCACTGGGGTCCTGTAAACTGCAACAACAAAGTGCTCATGAGTTGCAACTTACAAATGTCTATTGGATCCAGGGCCTTTCTTTGTCTTCATAGTCTTGTTCTATTCTGCCCTTAGGTCACTTGAATATATATTAAGAATATTTAAAGATATTACATTTGTTTCATTTCCCTTAAGAATTTCTTTCCTGGTCTGTATTTGGTCACTTACAATTGCTTCCTGTTTGTTTCTTGCTGGCACATAATGACCCACCTGATTGCATATATTGCTTGCTAATCCAGTAATTTTGCTTAATTCACTTATCAGTTTGGATTTACTTTTGGACTATTTTGGATTATCTTTGTAGATAATAGTGTCATCTTCATATATTGACAATTTAGCTTCTTAAAAATTTTTCCTTATATCTAACATTTTCTTTATGTTTTATTTTCCTGACCACATCTCCACTACATTTGTTGAGGAGAGACTGTGAGAGGAGCTCTAGCCCATAGAAAATGTTCTTTGTTTATTGTGCTGTTAGTTTTTTGTTTTAAAGAAGATTTTATTTATTTATTTTACAGGTAGAGTTACAGAGAGAGAGAGAGAGAAAGGCTTTCCTTCCACTGGTTCACTCCCCAGGTGGCTGCATGGCCGGAACTGTACTGATCTGAAGCCAGGAGCCAAGTGCTTCTTCCTGGTCTCCCATGCAAGTGCAGGGGAAAGCAATTGGGCCATCTTCTACTGCTTTTCTAGGCCACAGCAGAGAGCTGGATTGGAAGAGGAGTAGCCAGGACTAGAACTGGTGCCCATATGGGATGCTGGCACCACAGAGGATTAACCTACTGTGGTACAGAGCCAGCCCCAAGACAGTCTTTTTTTTAAAGATTTATTTATTTATTTGAAAGGCAGAGTTACAAAGAGAAAGAGGCAGATGCAGAGAGAGAGAAGAAGAGAGAGAGAGACAGAGAGAGTGGTCTTCCATCAGCTTGTTCACTCCCCAAATGGCAGTAACAGCCAGAGCTGTGCTGATCTGATCTGAAACCAGGAGCCAGGAGCTTCCTCCAGGTCTCCCATGTGGGTGCAGGGGCCCAAGCACTTCAGCCATCTTCTACTGTTTTCCCAGGCCATAGAAGAGATCTAGATCAGAAGTAGAGTAGCCAGGACTTGAACAGGCACCCATATGGGATCCTGACACTACAGGCAGTGGCTTTACCTGCTATGCCACAGTCTACCCTCTGTTTCTTTCTATGTTTCTTATTTTAATTATAAGAATGAACCCAAAATGACTGATTTTGCCTTTGATTCCAACATATTTACTGAAGCATATAAATTTTCTCCAAGAACTGATTTATATGGAATCCCAGGTATTCCTACCTTTGCTTCTACATCCTATACCTGCAGACCCCATCTGCCTCCCAATGGCCCCAACCCCATGTGCCTGTAACTATGCCAGACTCTGTGTGTCTCTAATCATGATCCTGAAACCAGTATATTCTCTGAAGTATACCATTTTATGTGACTGTGAACCCTGTCAGTCCTTTAGCTTTTGTCATTGAAGAATCTTTGTCTGTCATCCAGCCCAGCTCTTAGAAGACTCTGTCAATTGTGCCTGCAGCATGTGCTGGCTGAATGAGTCTGCCACTTACAAGAATGACTGCTTCCCTTGTCCATATAGCCCACTTCAGGACTTCAGTGTCTCTAACCTTTCTGACCTACAGGATGACTTTTTTTTGTCCTGCAGTCTCTTCATTCCCTGTGTCTCAGCTCATATGAGCATTTGGTGACATATGTCCTTTGTCTGAGAGAGCATGCATTCCTTCGGTGGCTCTGTGCCATTTATCTGTGTCCACTTTATGTTTCTTCCTTTTCTATTGGTCCCCATGCCAAGTGGCTGCACATTAAGGATCTTCTGCCTCACAAGTCTTTACCTAGTGTGACAATTTGATTATCTGTTAACCTACTGAAAGAATCTTTATGTCTTAAAAGTTAGGTCGTGGTAAATAAAGCCATTGGGTTATATGTGGGCATCAGTTTGTTTTCATGAGAATTGGATAAATAAATAGGGACATGGTTGCTGCATTGTATGTTGATACTATTGTAGCCTTTATGAGAGCATGTCAAGATATCTTGTAAAGCACCACTATATATTCTCACCTGCCATGAATAAGACTTTCTGTTGTTTTGTATACTTGTAAAGCATAGTCATTGTCATTGATGTTTTATATTGTTAACACCCTTATAGGTGTGTACTTCCTCTGTTTTATTGATATGTGAATTTTCATTCACTTAATGTATAGTTCATGCTTTCTCATTATAATTCCCTAATGGTCAGCATATTTTATTTGTTTTTTTTTATTCAGATTTTACTAAAGTTTTATCTTTCACAATAAGAACAAATTTCAGGTGATTTAGAACATTTGTTAAGTTGGGTTCCCAAATCACTTTTTATTGTTTCCATATAGAACTTGATAACTTCAAATTTCCATGCCTCTGTATAATTTGATAATCCATTTTTAATTTATCAAGTGTAAGTTTATGGATAAAACTACTAACACTTTGAGTGGATCTTCACTGACAAATGAATCATGAATCTTCACAGACTAATTTTTCATGGAGAAATATGGTATTGTAGCATTTCACTGGAGTTCTATAAACTGTTAATGTGAGAAGAGAACACAAAACTGCAGTGACATGCAAATAAATACTCAGGGATCACCTCACTCAGTAGCTGTAGTAGACTCATATCTATGCTATAACCTCACACTGAGGGCCATGCAACCTCATGAAAAGCAAAATTACAAGTTACTGTATATTATATACAATCTTTCAAAATTCAGCTAAATTCTTGTACTAAATCTGCCATGTCAAGAGTTTTCTATACCAGATTATATCCATCCTTGAGATTGTACCTCAGAACAGTTTTTCCCCATTTTGATTAGCATTGGGTTTATTCACATAGGATGTGTTCCTGTGTGCCCTTTTACCCTGTAATGTGCACAACAGACATTTCAATACTTTCAAAGTTTCCCAATGCTAGCATAGCAGATTACATAGCAATTGCTCTCTTCTCCCTCTTTCAGTGGAAGGACTTTGAGCTGCTAGTCTCCTGTGAAGAAGACTTTCAGAGAATTATATAAAGCATTTTTGAATGATGCAACAAAATTTCAGCCCTTTCATTCCAAGAGGGTAGAGCTGATTTCTGTGATCTCCTCTAGCAATTTGCTCTTTGTAGCACTCCCTCTCTGTCACCAGGCCTTTGATAGTCTTCTGAAATAGACTTATAAATCTCTTTTTTAAAAAAATGATTTATTTATTTATTTGAAAGTCAGAGTTACACACAGAGAGATAAGGAGAGGCAGAGAGAGAGAGAAAGAGAGAGAGAGTGAGTTAGAGAGAGAAAGGTCTTCCATCTGCTGGCTCACTCCCTAATTGGCCACAACAGCTGGAGCTGCATGGATCTGAAGCCGGGAGCCAGGAACTTCTTCCAGGTCTCCCACACAGGTGCAGGGGCCCAAGGACTTGGGCCATCTTCTATTGCTTTCCCTGGCCACATCAGAGAGCTGGATCAGAAATGGGCAGCTGGATTTGAACCAGCACCCATATGGGATGCTGGCATTGCAAGCATCAGCTTTGCCCGCTAAACCACAGTGCCTGCCCCGGCTTTTTAATCTTTTAGTTCAAGCTCTTCATTTCCTTATGTAATTGTCCCAAGCCATGTTGATCTTCCTGGTTCTTTCTTCACTATCTCACTGATCATCAGCAGTCTCTGTACTGAGACTCTTTCCTTTTCAATAGACATGTCCTCCTATGCTCTATCACTACAATTAATCTACCTGTCAATGGTTGTTCTGAACTTTGGATCATTTATAAATTTGGTAATACATGGATTATATCACAACAGAGTAACTTTTCTTTGAGGTTATAAGTTATACACAATTTTTTACATTTGTAGTATTCAAACTACAGTCAGTACTAAATGTGACTTGATAAACAAATTTTGACTGCCTCTTATGATATGCAGTCTGTATTTTGCGCTATTATTAAGAGTCACATTTAGAAATTAACCCTAAAATATGTTGAATTTCAAGTCTTTTATTTGTGTTCAAGGGGGCAGAGCTGTTTAATTTCTTGGAGTTTATTATCATAGAACAAAAAGGCTTCCTTATGATACCACAATATTTCAAAATGAAGAATTTTTAAAGATGTTATTTATTTATTTGAGAGGTAGAGTTACAGATAGAGATAGGAAGACACAGGGATAAAGGTTTTCCATCCATTGGTTCATTCCTCAAACAGCCACTATGGCTGGAGCTGGGCTGATCTGAAGCCAGGAGCCAGGAGTTTTTTGGGGGTTTCCCATAGAAGTGCAGAGGCCCAAGTGCTTGGGCCACTTTCCACTGCTTTTCTTTGCCATAGCAAAGAGCTGGATCAAAAGAGGGGCAGGACATGAACCTGCACCAATATAGGATACCAGCACCACAGGCAGAGATTTAGTTTACTGCAAAACATCAATGGACCCCATAGGCAGAATTTTAAACTCCTGAGTCTCTTAGAAAAAAAATGATAGCAATTTGAAAAAGAAACAATTTTCAACTTTCTTTGGAAAAAAATTGACTTCATATAACATGAGACTTTGGAAAAAGCTAATCTACAGCTGGACATGAGAGTGAAAAGATTATTTTTAAAAAGAGCATTATGCTTAAGATTGAAATGTGTTATGATTAACATTTACTTCTTTAGCAATTATTTTACAATGGACTTATAGCATGTGATATAAATCAGTCTCAACAGAATATTCTCTGGGACATTTGCTGAAGATTTATATATATATAAATATATATATATAAATATATATATAAATATATATATATAAATATATATATAAATATATATATATTTATATATATATAAAGCTAGTATTCTGGGAGTGCTAGGTGGTATTCTGCTAGACAAGATTTATCAGAAGGGATCTTGTCTAAGAGGAGATTGCTGTCAAATGTGCATGTCCAGAACTGTACCAGGCTGAAGCCAGAAGTGAAGAATGCAATCCATGTCTCACACTTAGGCATAAGACTTACTTGAGATATTTCAACTGCCTCCCAGAGTCTGCAAGTATGAATAAGCCTTGTTCAAAGTAGAGACAAATGAGACTGTCCATTTCTTTTGTCTTCATGAGATGCTTAGAGGACAATCTATGAGAAAGCTGGAGGGCCAGCGCCACAGCTCACTAGGCTAATCCTCTGCCTTGCAGCACTGGCACACCAGATTCTAGTCCTGGTCGGGGCACTGGATTCTGTCCCGGTTGCCCCTCTTCCAGGCCAGCTCTCTGTTGTGGCCAGGGAATGCAGTGGAGGATAGCCCAACTGCTTGGGCCCTGCACCCCATGGGAGACCAGGATAAGTACTTGGCTCCTGCCATCGGATCAGCATGGTGCGCCGGCTGCAGTGCACCAGCTGTGGTGGCCATTGGAGGGTGAACCAATGGCAAAGAAAGACCTTTCTCTCTCTGTCTCTCTCTCTCACTGTCCACTCTGCCTGTCCAAAAAAAAAACAAAAGCTGGAAATCAGTGCTCAAGAGTGGTTCCAGTTTGCTGCATCTATTCACTTATTTCTAATATGTATATTTGATGTGAAAGTGACCAATCCAGCTCTCTGCTATTGCCTGGGATAGCAGAACATGACCCAGGTCCTTGGGCCCCTGCAACCAAATGGGAGACCAGGAAGAAGCACCTGGATCCTGGCTTCAGATTGGCACAGCTCCAGCCATTGTGGCCATTTGGGAGTGAACCAACGGAAGGAAGACCTTTCTCTCTGACTCTCCCTCTCACTGTCTGTAACTTACCTTTCAAATAAATAAATAAAATCTTTAAAAGAAAGTGACTTTTCACATTTTTATCAACTGTTTAAATTGAAGAGTTTATTTTCTTACTGTTGATTAAGTTTTTGATAAATTTTAAATACAATTCCTCTACTGTTTCCTCACATGGCACTTGTCTTCCACTATTTGAACTGTATCTTTTCAAATATTCATTCATTCATTTATTCATTCATTCATTTGAAAGGGATAGCAACACACATGGAGAGAGAGTGAGAGTGATAGCGCAAGAGAGAGAGAGAAAAGAGGAAAGAGGAGAGATAGGGAAATATCTTCCATCTGCTGGTTCACTCCCCAATGCCCACAATAACTAGGTCTGGGCCAAGCATAAGCCAGGAGCCAGGAACTTTATTCTGGTCTCCTACATGGGTAGCAGCAACCCAAGAATTTGGGGCAATTTCTGCTGACTTCTCAGGCACATTTCAAGGAGGCTAAATGGTGATCATTGAGACTATAAATGTTGGCTTTTATTTCTGAGGCAGGCATTCTGAGTATGCACTGTCATGATGTCTGCAACTCTGAAGTGGTTCACAGAAAATGCACACATAAATAGATGAAGCAAAACCCACAAAACTGTAGCAAGTATTGAACTTAGTGAAGGTGCATGGGTGCCCATTGTGTTTTCCTTACTTTAAAAAAATTTAGGGTGTACAACTTCATACATTTCATATATACAAATTTGGGAGCACAGTGATTCGCTTCACCCTATCCTCCCTCCTGCCCATACTCCCACCCTTCTTCCTCCCTCTACTATTTCTATTCTTATTTTTTTGTTGAAAAGGTATCTCTGTTACAGTGCAACATTTTATAAGAAATACATGTCTACAAAGAAGTGAAACAATATAGATGTGCCTTACATCAACAGATACTCTTCTTACTCTGAAAATAATTGACCCACTGTAAATGATATGAATCAGTCAAAAATATGTTTAACAGAGTCCTACAGGGCACCTATATAAGCCAACACTCAATGTAGATATATTTGACACTGCCCAAGTGAGGATATTAATTTTTGAAGAACATTAGACACAACTTGAGGTCTTTTATTCCATGAACGATTGAGGTAGGAGTCTCCATGTATCGCCATTTTCACAGATACATCTTAAGTCAAATGAAAGTTCCCAAAAAGACAGAAATCTCCAAAACTGAACCATCAGACTATGTACCAAGTCTTTCTTTCTTTAGATGAACAAGGTTAGGAATTCTATGTGCATCAAAAGATTTACTAAAGATAATACAAGTTGTAATATAGTTTGTAGACATGTTTGTAAATAATACCACAAATTTCAATTAGGATTTTATGTGTTAAAAAGCTTTGAAAGTGTTTAAAAATAAATAGCACAAACATTCATGATAAAACAAATAGTACTGTGCCTGTTGAAATGTGTTTCCACGTCTATTATAAAAGAAACAACTGCTGTTTCTTGCTGTCAATCAGCAACTTCTCACCTTTTTTTTAGTGTCATATTTTTAGGTAACCATGGCCAGTTTAATTCTAATAAAATAACCTTAGGATGTGAACTTAAAATATTTTTTCCATTTCCTTAACCCAAAGAATAATCATATGAAGCATACATCATATATACTCATTTTTGTATATTATGAAAAAGGTGAAAATAAATGAAGATTCAGATTAAATGAACTGCTTTTAATAAGTTATAAGTTTAACATTTTAATATGTTATATGTCTTAAAGTAAACATTATTAAAAGTAAATTTTAATTAATTAAAAACAAAATAGTAAAGCCACTGCTAAAATTAAAAAAAATAAAAGAATGAAGAAAAAACACATCATGATGTAGAAAAATCTACTTGGTTTGCATCATTTGGTATCATTAAGTAGAAGAATATTTAATGAGACAAGTTTCATAACAGACCTCTTCATGGTCAAAAATGCTTTCTATTAAATATTAACATGTAATGAAGGATACAGAAACTCAGGAGGTCAGACTCCAAAGAAGCATCCACACTTCCAGAGTGTGTGGTTGACCAGAAAAGTGCTTAGTCAGCTATAATTTAGGAAGTAAGAGAACTAATAGATCTTTGCCTATTCCAGATAAAAAGACTATTACAAAGTTCAGATTTACATCTGGCTGTAAAAAACTAAGATTCAGAAAGACCATAAAAGTTTTATTTTAACCACATATTTACAAAAAAAAAGCAATTCATACATGAAAACTGGGTTTCCCTTGGCTTTAATACATCAAAAGGACATAATTTAATCTAACTCATGCAACACTTTCAAAGGTACACTGCATTGGAAATATATTTGCCATTGTAGTGGACATTTCTACAAAGCAAATGCCTATGGGTGCTTCTGAACTTGCAAAAAAAAAAAAAATCAGGCACCACAGTTCTCAAAGATGGCTGTGTTTCATACATGGTGGAAACAATGAAGACAGCCTTCAGGAGTCTCAATACCCATTGCAACACGATTTCCTCTCCCTCAGTTTGCTTGCTGACTTCCGGTCACTTGATTAGAAGGCCTATTTTTTCATTGATTCTTTGCTAACTGCTGTTGGTACTTTGTAGGCTATACATTTTAAACTTATGTAAAGAACATTAAAAGCTACTTCATGAAATTTAATTTTGTGCTAAATATTCTTCAAAGAACTTTATAAATAATATTTTAAATGATTCTTCAAATTCACTTTTTGTTATATCATATTGTTGCTTTCTCCAACTTTATTCACAAATGATCTAGTTCCAGGTAAATTTCAGAGGTATCCAAGCACTGGCACTCTTCGAATAAAGCCAACCACCACAGGAAAAGCCCCTGAACAAGAGAAAGAATCCATAAGTTTTGAAAAACACACCTACCAAAGGCCAACTGATGAGGACTACAAATACACCACCCAGGAAAAATCCAGTGGCTTTCATTTTACGTGTTTGAAAGAAGAATCTGAATATTCTTTCTAAACCAATTACAAAAACCAAGCCAGCCACAAACAAAACATTTCAATAGGAAGTAACACTTTGTCAAAAAAAGAACCATTCCAATGAACAGGAAAAACACTCCAAATCCTGTAATCCCATTCCAATTTTCTGGGTGTCTGTTAAGGAGATCATGGCTGTGGTGGTAAGGGCAGCAGTGGCAGCAGCTCAGAATGCCAATGGTGGGAAGCTGAGTCAGGAGAAATGAACCCATTTTTATTTGTAATCTCAGATTCAAATGGGCACTCAACACTGGTGAGTATTACACTATACTTCCCAAGGACATTGGTTTCTCCACTATCCATGTTACTTTTCCAAACCCTTTTCCTCCTCAAATTTGTATCACCCCTGACTGTCCCTTACTGTCTACTGATGACCTGGCTCATACTTCATTGAGCAAGTATAATGAATGAGTTGGGAACTCTAATATTCCTACCATGCAAGACACCTTCCCCACATATAAATTCTACCTTCTCTCTCCTCTTTCAACAGATGATGTGTTCCTAATTCTATAGGCTTCTCACTTAGGTTTTGGATGACACCCTCAACTACTTCTGCAAAAAATTCCCCTCTCTATTAAGTATTTATGCAGAAAAGAAGGAAGGAAAGAAGGAAAAAAAGGGAGGAAGGGAGGGAGGAAAAAGGAGAGGGGGAGGAGGGAGGGAAGAGAAAAAGATGTTTCCTTGATCACACCTCCTTTAGAGTTACAACTTCAATTCTCTCCTTTCTTTCCCTAAAGTGCTTTCTACAGTCATTCTTTCATTCCCTCACTTTTTATCCTCTCATCAGTCTGCTCTAACGACTTTATACTCATCATTTCATAGAAGCTGTGCTAAGCAATATCGCCAACAACTTCAATCTTGTCTAAGTCAATGTCACTTCCCTGCCTTTATCTTAAACTCGCAACAGCATTCAGCTGTTTTGCTACTTTCTTCTCCTTGGACCATTTTCTTTCTTTTTCTTTTTTTTAAGATTTTTTTTATTTACCTGAAAGGCAGAGTTACAAAGAGGCAGAGGCAGTGAAAGAGAGAGAAAGAGAGAGAGAGAGAGAGAGAGAGAGAGAGACAGAGACAGAGACAGAGACAGAGACAGAGAGAATCTTCCATCCACTGATTTACTTCCCAAATGGCCACAACACCCAGAGCTATGCAAATCTGAAGCCAGGAGCCAGGAGCTTCTTCTGCGTCTCACACACAGGCGCAGGGGACCAAGGAGCTGGGCCACCTTCTACTGCTTTCCCAGGACATGACAGGGAACTTGATTGAAAGAAGAGCAGCCAGGACTAGAAGTGATGCCCATATGGGGTGCTGGCACTGTAGGAGGTGGCTTTAGCCAATATCCCATGGTGCCAGCCCTGAAACATTTTCATTCTCTTATTGTACCACATTATCTCAGCATTCCCCTCCTCATTCTCCTCTTCCTTATTATTTTTGTTATTCTTCTTGCTTAACTAATTGTGTATGCACAGTTAGTTCACAACATTAGATACAACTTTTTAAAAAAGATTTATTTATTTGAAAGGTAATGTTACACATAGAGAGAGGGACAGACAGAAAGGTCTTCTAGCCACCGGTTCACTCCCAAATGGCTGAGGGCTGGAGCTGTGCCCATCTGAAACCAGGAGCCAGGAGCTTCTTCTGGGCCTCCCATGCAGGTGCAGGGGCTCAAGGACTTGGGCCATCTTCTACCGCTTCCCCAGGCTATAGCAGAGTGCTGGATTGGAAGCGGAGCAACCGGGACTTGAACCAGTTCCCATATGGGATGTCAGCACTGCAAACAGCGGCTTTACTCACTAGGACACAGTGATGCCTGACTTACCAATCATTTTAAGACTGCAGGAGTAGGGAGGGGGTGGTGGTTTCTGAGGAATTCACAAATGCAGCTCATTCAAGTAAAGTGCTCCCACCCCACCGCACCACTATATACGTTGTTTTTGTTAATTAAAGGTTCTGGTGAGTTCTAAGCTGGCCAGCAGTGACTCAGGAGGCGAGCTTGTCTCTTTGCACTGCTAGACTCCAAAGACCTCGGTACGCCCAAGTTCGGAGCTCACTGCGCCTCACTCACCCTTCCTCGTCACCAGGACGCCAGCTCCCAGTGCTGCCAGGAGGCGATGAGTAGCCCCACGGGCCCAGGAGCACAGATGTCCACCCAGAGCCCACCCAAAAGCAGGCCCACCTCCGGTGTCACCTTCAGACAGTCACTGTCTCCTGCTGCTGGAGACTACCCGGCCCCGTGTTGCAGAGTTCCTGGTTCGCCTGCCCACTAAGGAGGGAAGCAGAGGCACAGCTGTGCTTTCCGGAAATCCGCTCAGCTAGGGGGCAGAGATTCCCCAGGCTGGGGGAAAGGAGAGCCTGAGCCTGCCTGCGCCATAGCTCTGTGGCCTGGAAAAATTCATCACCTTCTGCAGGCCTGCAGGTTGTGGCATCTCGCCAGATGGAGCTCTAAGTGGTAGCTCAGATGTCAACAGCTCCCTGGCTTCCAGCCAGTTCACGGGCTTCAGTGCCCAGCACCGGCTCAGGCTTTGCCCCTGCCGTAGGCCTTCAGCCAATCATCTCTCTAGAAGGGCGGGGCTGGCCCCGAGAGACCCGCCTCCACGCCGGTGGGCTGTAAAGGCTGCAGCCCGCTGAGGGCTGCGGGTTAGTAGTCTGTGTGTGCGGGGACTGGTACCGCATGACACCAAGAGTGTGGAAAAGCTGGAGAAGATGAACTGGTCCTCGAGAGTACATGCGGCTTTCTACACACGCGGCACTTTGGGATATCCTGTAACCTGAATGTCTGCAGAAAAGCCAAGTGCACAATACAAATTTACTCTGGGAAATTGTATCTATGAGAGCTGTGCTCGCTTTGTGAGTGTGGACACTCGGGGAGGGCTTGCAAGGAGGCAGGTGGAGCGGCCTTGTGTGTGGCTGAGAACAGTTTCGTCCCAGGAACCCTGGCCACGCTGTGCTCTTGATCATCCTGTGCTGCTGCTGGGGGGAGGGGGTGGGCGGGACATCATTTACCTTTATTTTAAAATCAAGATTGATATATTGAGGGTCCTTGTCTATTTAGATAAGAATTCTAAATATTGGGTTTCTGTAAATGAGAAAACATGGTACAGTCTAGCATTTACAGTGTGAGAGAAATACACAGGAAGGTGAGGGATTTACCAAGAGGAAGGGGGTGAGAAATTGAAAGCGGCTGTGGCACACCAGGCTTTTCCAGGGAGTAGACCAGAGGCTGCAAAAGAGAGAGAGCATGTGGGCAGGAGAGCAGCAGCAGGGCAAGCCAGGAGGCTCCAGAGGCAGCCAGAAGGCCCCACACCAAGAGACGTGGGGTGAACAAGGGCCATGTACAAGCCTTCACAGTCCAGAGCCACGGGGAGAGGAAAAACTGTGCAGGCGGGAATGACCACAAAACCACGTGGTGTGGGCAGACAGCGGAGGGGCTGCTAAAAAGCTGTGTGCCTGGAGGCTTGTGAGGGCAAGGGCAGGCCAGAGGGCTCCATGCTTTCTATGCACTCCCCAAAGGGGCGTGATTAGTTGTCTGCTTGGCAAGTTGGGAACACAGGTGGAATACATAGGGGTTGGGGCTCATGAATCTGATTAACTTAATCTTGTATGCCTGCTCATATCAGGGGACGTGCTTTTGCTGGCTGAAGACTTCCTTTTGAGTCCTTTCTCACTTTTTCATGATAAAGCCGTTCTCACACAGTCATGACTGTGGAACAAATCATAGTTCTGCAATGTCTTCCTCAAAGGAGTGTTGTGGGTCAGAGGGGTGCGAGGCTGGGGCCAGTCGTCACTCATCACTCCCTATGCATGGTCTCTGGTGCATCCAGGACCGAAGGTGCAAAGCAATTAACCTTGCAAAGAAACTGCCACTGTTTGTGGGCCAGAAATAGCATCTTTTTTTTTTAAGGTTTTTTGAAAGTCAGAGTTACAGAGAGGGAGAGGCAGAACAAGGGAAGTCTTCCAACCTCTGGTTCACTCCCCTAAATGGCCACAAGGACCAGGGGCTGGGTGAGGCTGAGACAGGAGTTTCTTCTGGATCTTGGACTAGGGCTTAAGGGTCCAAGGACTTGGGGCATCCACCACTGCTTTCCCAGCTGCATTAGCAGGGAACTGAATTGAAAGTGGAGCAGCCTAGATTCAAACCATTGCCAATATGGGGTGGGTGCCTTAATTCATGGTGCCAGGTACCATCATCTGCTGTTTGGACTGTACAATATATTAAGATATCTCTGTGATGGGGCTGGTGCTGTGGTGTAACAGGTAAAGCCACTGCCTGCAGTGGTGCATTCCCATATGGTGTGGGTTCAAGTCCTGGCTGCTCCTCTTCCAATCCAGCTCTCTGCTATGGCCTGGGAAAGCAGTAGTAGATGGCCCAAGTCCTTGGGTCCCTGTACCCATGTAGGAAACCTGGAAGAAGCTCCTTACTTCGAATCAGCACAGCTCCACCTATTGCAGCCAATTGGGGAGTGAACCAGTGGATGGAAGATCTCTCCCTCTCTCTCTTCCTCTCCTCTCTCTGTGTACTTCTGACTTTCAAATAAACAAATACATCTTTAAAAAATGATATCTTTGTGATTTTAAGGTAGTTCTGACCTTTACTCTTAACATTGGTAGTTACAGTCTGAGGAACTGAGGAAACTTCAGTAATTCAATGCTGAGCTTAAATATTAGGTCGATAAGATTGCTACTTGTTTTTGTCTCATTTGGTTTGTCTGTAGCTACTAGACAGCTTTATTGGATAAAAATATATTCAGCTGTAGTTGTGCTTTCAAACCTGTCTGCTTAGTGATTTTTTTTTTAAGATTAAAAGATTGGAAGACATGATTGAGTTATTTCTTGCAAAAATTCTTCCACTCCTGGGAAGCCCAAAACCAGTAAGAAAAGCAAACAATAAACTTTCATTAATTAAATTGAGAATCCTGTGCTCACAAACCTGAACAGCTGAGCTGGAAAGGGGACCTGATATGTGCCCTCTTAACTGCAGAACTTCTCTTGCAGGCCTCCCCCAGAGGAAGCACTGCTGTGGTCAGAAGGATTCGAGGAGCTGCAGGCCAGCAAATGTGAGTAAACCTTGAATTTGATTTACTGAAAATATTGCGAGAGTCTAGAAAGGTTGTGTCCCCACAACAAATGAGCAGCTCACAAGAGGAGAAATAGACTCAACAGTCACAGGAGCCTAGAACATCTTTTTAACCCCTTATTTCTTAGCATATTGACTCCAAGTGGGGAAGACAAATTAGCCTTAAACAGCACAGTGGCTGTGTTCTCGGCTGAGCTTGAGTCTGCTTTTCCATTGCATATGTTTACAAGATGCTTAGTTCTGAGAGAATTTGTCATTCCCCTGTGGACTTTTTTTTTTTTTTTTGCATCAACAGCAAACATAAGTATTTGTCTTTGTACTTAAGCATTTTGCCTACTGGCATCTTTGTCTTTAAGATTTGTTAAAATTTTATGTAAGTTATGTAACTTTCATGTATTTCATATGTATAGGTTTTGGAACATCATGATACTTCCCACTCTATCCTCCCTCCCACCCATTCTCCAATTCTTCTTCCTTCGCCATTCCCTTTCTTAATTTTTTACAAAAAGCTAATTTCAGTTTATTTAATGATCATTCAGTTAATCCTACACTAAGTAAAGGAGTTCAACAAATAGTATGAAAAAAAAAAAACTGTTCCTCAATGAAAGAGACAGGCTGTAAGTAATTATTGATTCTCAAAATGTTCACTTCACTCCAATGCATTACATTTCAGGTACTCTATAAGTTACCTCAGATCAGGGAAAACATAGTATCTGTGTTTTTAAGACTGACTTATTTGACTAAGTATAATGGTTTCTGGTTGCATCCATTTTGTTGCAAAAGACATATTTTTTACAGGTTATTAGTAATCCATAATATATATATATACCATAATTTCTTTATCCAGTCACCAGTTGATGGAGAACTTGATTGATTCCATATCTTAGCTCTTGTGAATTGTGCTGCAGTGAACATGGTAGAACAGATAAGTTTTTCATAGGCTGATTTCCTTTTGTTTGGGTAAATTCTAGAAGTGGGATGGTGTATCATATGATTGGTATATATTCAGATTTCTGAGGTATCTCCATATTGTCTTCCATAGTGGTTGTACCAGCTTACATTCTCACCAGCTGTGGAATAGGGCACCTTTCTCACCACATCCTTCCCAACATTTGTTGTTTAATTTCTGTATGAGAGCCTGTTGAGGTGAAATATCAATGTGGTTTTGATTTGCATTTCCCTGATGGTTAGTGATCCTGAGCATGTTTTCAAATGTCTGTTGGAACCATTTGAATTTCCTCTCTGGACAAATGCCTGAAAAGTCCTTTGCTCATTTCTTAACTGGATTTTTTTGTTGTTATTGAATTTCTTGAGCACTTTATAGATTCTGGATATTAACCCTTTATTAGTTGCATATTTCTTCCCATTCTGTCAGTTGCCCTCTTCACTTTGCTGAGTGTTTCTTTTGCAGTGCGGAAGCTTCTCAGATTAATATAATCTCACTTGTCAATATTGATTTGATTGCCTGTGTTTCTGGGATCTTTCCAAGAATCTTTATCTGTGTCAATGTCAAGCAGAGTTTCCCCAATATTCTCTAAGAATTTGACGGTATTGGGTCATAGCTTCAGGTCTTTGACCCATTTTGAGTGGATTTTTGGGTAAGGTATAAAGTAGGGGTCTAGTTTAATACTTCTACATGTGGAGATCCAGATTATCCAGCACATTTTTTAAGAGACTGTCTTTGTTCTAGGTTTTCATTGTAGCTCTGTTGTCAAAGATAAGTTGGTTGTAGGTGTGTGGATTGACTTTTGGAGTTTATGTTCTGTTCCATTGGTCTACACGTCTGTTTTTGTGCCAATATCAGGCTGTTTTGATTATAACTGACCTGTAGCATGACTTGAAATCAGGTATTGTGATGCCTCCAGCTTAGTTTTTGTTGTATAATATCTCTTTAGCTATTCAAGGTCTCCTGTGTTATTATGGAATTATTTTTATGGAATCACTTTTTATTTTATGGAATCATTTTTTTGTATTTTTATGGAATCATTTTTTCTAGAGCTGAGAAGAATCTTACTGGTAATTTGATTGGCATGGCATTGAATCTGTGAACTGCTTTTGGTAGCACAGGTGTTTTGATGATGTTTTCTTCTAATCCATGAAAATGGAAGACTTTTCCATTTTACTTATTCTACTTATTTCTTTAATGTTTTGTAATTTTCATATTAATGCTTTCACTGCCTTGGTTAAATTTATTCCAAGGTATTTTTTTGTAAGCATTGTAAATAGGATTGATCTTAAAAGTTATTCCTCAGCCATGACATTGTCTGCTCACTGACCTTTAGGGTCCTTGATATGCTAGCTCCACTGCATGCAGTGCAGTTTTAGTTCTTTCTCACCACTCACAAATCATTGCAGTGGCCACTCCCTTGGGGGCAGCATCCTTGATCTATTGAGATGGATTCCCTTTCAGATGTTCTCATAGCACCGTGTTCTCTGGAGTCACATGTTCCCATTAACTTCCATGATCATTTGATAATTTGATGTCTGTCCCCACTAGACTGTGGCTGCCAGGACTTGTACTTTTTCCTGCCCACTGCTGCATCATACCACTGAGCATGGTACCTGCTACAATGGAAGCAGTGCAAATCACTGTTGAATGTATGAGTGTTTAATGATCTTTCAGACAGACTTTGGTCAAGCAAGCAATATCTACTAATGCACAGAGACATAAGGACAAGATTTTAAGAGCCCCATGGACTCAATTGTCTGAGAATATCTGCAAGACATCTTCCTTTTGTTAAAAAAAACACTCATGCTCATCACATTATGACTTCTGGGCTTTCATGGAATGAGAAGTCAGATGATAACAACAGAAACAAGAGTTTGGACTTTCAGGGCTGCTAAAAGCATATTTTCTCATGCAGTATTTCCCAGTGTTCTCTAGTATGGAACAAGCTGAAATAGATTTAATATGAGAAACCATATAACCCTGCAAGTATACACTACATAATGTTCCTGTCAATTTCTTCATTTTGGTAATGTTTTGTCACTCTGTTTGAAACAGAAATGTTTTAACATAGAGTAATTTCATACAGGCACTCTGAAAAAACAAATAGAACAGTTTATGTTATCTGTCATGACATCACTTGAAACAATCCCCAAATTTTTCACTGGAGCATATCTCTTGTACAGGTGCTGTTATTCAACCACAATATTTTACTATTCATGGTTCAAATTTCTATCATTGTGTTGGAGAGAAGAGAAACAGTAGTGAATTTCTGGGACATGACAGGTATCATAGATGGAAGTGTACAATATATATTTGGGTGGTGTGGGACAGGGAGGTGCCTACCCTGTGCCAGGTGTCACAGTATTTCTAACTTTGTTTTCCAATGTAAGCCCAAAATTGCAGCTAAAGGAGTTAGCCTGATGTTATAGAGCATCCCTGCCATTGAATCAGTAAGCTTTGACATGTACAGATTCCTCAATTCTGGCTTAGATGCTTTTTGACAGCATAAGAAAGTAATTTACTACATGGTGACTACATTTTTTTTCCTTTTTTTTAAAAAAAGATTTTATCCATTTATTTAAGAGGTAGAGTTACAGACAGTGAGAGGAAGAGCCAGAGAGAAAGGTCCTCCATCTGCTGGTTCACTCTCCACATGGCCACAACAGCTAGAGCTGAGCCGATCTGAAGCCAGAAGCCAGAAGCCAGGAGCATCTTCTGGGTCTCGCAGGGCCCAAGCACTTGGGCCATATTCCACTGCTCTCTCATGCCATAGCAGTGAGCTGGATTGGAAGAGGAGCATCCAGGACTAGAACCTGTGCCCATATGGGATGTTGGCACCACAGGCAGAGAATTAATCCACTGTGCAGCAGTGCTGGCCCAACCACACAAATTTAACCTGATTTTTAACATCTTAGTTAAGGTGAAGTTTGCAGTCATTCAAGGTGACTGTAACAACTCAAAAGAGCCTCTTCTTGGCCTTACAGATAAAAAGAGGAATCACCTGGAGTAAGAAATGCACTGTAATCTGAGGAAATGGCATTAAGCAAAGGTCTGATTTTTGGCTCATAATCCATCATGACCAGACCATACAATATTTGGAGATAACCCATCTCAATGCAAGTTTACAAAAATAATTCATGGAACTATTTTTATAACATGTAATTATATAATGTAATATTAAATTATAATTATTATGTCTTGCAAGATAGTCAGGACCCATTGCTCACTGATGATATCATTAATTTATTGATTGGCTGAATGATGCACGGACTCTTTAAGATTTATTTGAAAGAAAGAGTTATACAGAGGTGGGGCAGAGAGAGATCCTCCATCTGCTGGTGCACTCAATGGCTGGAGCTGGGCTCAATTTGAAACCAAGAGCCTGGAGTTTCTTCCAGGTAACTGTAGTAGAGAGATGTATTGGAAGCGGACAGCTGGGACTGGAGTCAGAGCACATATTGGATGCTGGAACTGCAGGTGGCAGCTTTACATGCTATGCCACAGTGCCAACCCCCAAAAACTCTTAACTGAAACTGCATGCCCTTGGGGCCAGTACTGTGCAGTAGCTGGTTAAGCCACCACCTGCAGCACTGGCATCCCATATGAGCACAAGTTTGTGTCCTAGCTACCCCACTTCCAATCTAGCTTCCTGCCAATATCCCTAGGAAAACAGTAGAGGATGACCCAAGTGCTTGGGCCCCTGCACCCACATAGGAAACCTTGAAGCTTCTGGCTCCTGGCTTTGGCTTGGCCCAATCCCAGCCAGTGTGGTTATTTGAAGTGAACCAGCAGATAGAACACCTCTCTCTCCCTCTCCCTTTCTGTCTCTCTTTCTCCTCTCCCTGTATTTCTGCATTTCAAATATATAATCCAATCAAAAATGTATTCTCTGGCTGCTGCCGCGGCTCACTAGGCTAATCCTCCACCTTGCGGCGCTGGCACACCGGGTTCTAGTCCCGGTCAGGACGCCAGATTCTGTCCCGGTTGCTCCTCTTCCAGGCCAGCTCTCTGCTGTGGCCAGGGAGTGCAGTGGAGGATGGCCCAAGTGCTTGGGCCCTGAACCCCATGGGAGACCAGGGTAAGTACCTGGCTCCTGCCATTGGATCAGCGTGGTGCGCCGGCCACAGCGCGCCGGCTATGGTGGCCATTGGAGGGTGAACCAATGGCAAAGGAAGACCTTTCTCCCTGTCTCTCTCTCTTTCACTGTCCACTCTGCCTGTCAGAAAAAAAAAATGTATTCTCAAAATGTAACTGCCGGTGCTGTGGCATAGCAAGAAAAGCCACCACCTGCAGTGCTGGCATCCCATATGGGCACCAGCTTGAGACCCAGCTGCTCTGCTTCTGATCCAGCTCTCTGCTATGGCCTGAGAAAGCAGTAGAAGATGGCCCAAGTCCTTGGGCCCCTGCTCCAAAGGAAGGAGACCTGGAAGAAGCTCCTGGCTCCTGGATTTGGATCAGCCCAGTTCTGGCCATTGTGGCCATTTTTGGGAGTGAACCATTGGATAGAAGTCCTTTATTGTTCTCTGTCTCTCTTAATCTGCCTCTCAGTAACTTTGCCTTTCATATAACAAAATGAATCTTTTAAAAAATGTGTAACTGAAAACAAATCATGTAAATATTCTAGGTGGGACTGAACAAAAATATCCTCAGACCAAAAGCTATTTTCTCCAGAAGAGCCATTGAAACAGTAGCATTGATTTTGTTCTGCTTGTTTACGCTCCAATGTGAATTTGTTCTTTCCCCTTCATATATTCACCACCTCATCAAGGCTTCATTTGTGTCATGCCAGTTTTACTTCCTAGTATTTGTGTATTCCCTTGAATTAGATTGTCTTCCAATATGCCTTAAATATGGAGTCAGATTTCTTTTTTTTAAGATTTATTTATTTATTTGAAGGTCAGAGTTCACAGAGAAAAAAGGCAGAAAGAGGGAGAGAGAGAGAGAGAGGTCTTCCATCTGCTGGTTCACTCCCCAGTTGGCTGCAATGGCTGGAGCTGAGCCTATCTGAAGCCAGGAGCCAGAAGCTTCTTCCAGGTCTCACACACAGGTGCAGGGGCCCAAACACTTGAGCCATTTCCTACTGCTTTCCCAGGCCATAGCAAAAAGCTGTATTGGAAGTGGAGCAGCTAGAACTCAAACTGGTGCCCATTTGGGATTCCAGCACTGCAGGTGGTAGCTTTCCCCACTACACCCCAGCATCAGCCCCAGATTTCTTTCCATAAACACCATTTTACCATATATTGTTCTCTATTAAAATATTTCTGAATTACCTTAGAGCACTGGATTTAAGTTAATGAATAAGATTCTGATGATACAGAATTAACTTTCTGGTTAACCAGGTGACCATCACCCCTCAGTTACTTCACTCTAAGGGAGTTGGCTGGATCCCTAAAAACACTTCCAGCTCCAAAATCCTGTCTGGCTTTGGATGTTCCTTAAAGTCTGTCCCTACCCTGACAACTTTATTTTTTCCCCAAAAGTATCTAATATAAAAACATAGCTTCAATGTTTTTGCTGTTTATTCTAATTGGGAGGGCAGCAAATACTGCTATAAAAGCCATTAGGATTTTACTCTTGATGACCTTCTGTCTGGATTGTTCCCCTTTCCCTTAATCTTCCCTTATCTGATCCATTCTTCAAGATCCAGCTCATCTTCTTAAGGCACAATAGTTCATTAATCTCTGGCCTAAGCTCGCATGCAAAATATACTCGTCGACTGCCTACTCAAACAAGGCCCTACTGACACCCAGAGGAATAAAAGAAACTCCTACCCATGTGGAATGTACAATCTTGTGGGTTCAAATGTCAAGAACAAGTTACCAAATAAAGCAACAAGGTAGTTCTAGATTATGACAAATGCTTGCAAGAAAAACAAACTAAGTGATGAGGCAAATGGGAGACTTGATTGCCTGGGAAGGCACATTCTATATGCTCCATGAATTTGTATTGACTGAATAAACTACAGGCTCTGCCTTTTAATAACAAACCCTCTTTGAATAGGATAAATGTGAAAGTTATTTTAGCTAGGTCACAACTTTCTCTTAGTTCCAGAACAATTTTTGCCTATAAAAACAATCTAACCAAAATACAATATGTGATATTTTAAAATTAGGAGTCATTGGTTTAGTTACTTTTTAGAATTTATATATGTAATGGGAACAGATTTGATGTATTTCATATATACAATCTTATGAACATAGTGATACATCTCATCCTCCCTTTCTTCCCTATCTCCCTCTTCCTTATTCCAAATGGTCACATCTGCCAGGGCTGAGCTGGGTTGAAGGACACTAGGAGAAAATAGCTTCATCTGGGTCTCCCACATGGGTGCAAGGACCCAGGGACTTGGGCCATATTCTGCTGCTTTCCAAGACACATTAGGGAGGTGGATTGGAAGTAGAGCAGCTGGGACCCAAACCGTTGACCATATGAGATGTCAGTACCATCCACAGCAACTTAACCCATTATGCCATAATGTTGACCCCTTTTCTTCATTTGAGTGGTTACAGTTGCATTAGAGTTTTCATTTTGTTGCCTGTAATTCATTGCTATTTTATACAAATACTACTGAATTTGCTTGTTTATCTTGAACTCTAAGACCTCAATGGATTTATTGGTTTCAGGATTTTATTTTTGTTGATTCTTGAATTTGTTTTGCTTTATGAAGACAATCATTTCTTTTGCAAATACAGGCAGCTGAATGTATAATTGTCATCTTAAACCCTGTCAGATAATTCTAACATCTCTGCTTTCTCATTGTTGGTATCTACTTATTGGGTTCATGCAAGTTGAGATTTGCCTGGTTCTCGGTATGACAAGTGCTTTTCTGAGTCTGAGTGAGTAATTATGATGAGAACCTACATCCTATTTAGCCAAACATGCTGCAGCTGGTTTGGGATGTGCTTTTTCTATAGAAGTGGTCCTGCTTTGTTCTCAGATTGGAGGTAAGTCCAGGTTCTGTGCTGGCTTATGTTGACACCCAACAAGGAGAGACAACCCCAGACAGATCTGTCTTGTGAGGCTGCTCCTTTCCTGATCATTTGGCTTAGGAAATAGAGCTTTAGTTGGGGCATTTTTTGTCTTTCTCCTGGCATTTCTGGGTTACCAGTTGTTGGGGCCCAAGTGTGACATATATTAGGCAAAAGGACAAGCTAGAGAACTTTCCACCATCTCATCTCATTCCTTGGGTCTAGTCTCTGGTTGTTTGTCCTACATCTCTCTATATTTCATCTTTTTTTCTTTTTAAAGATTTATTTTTTAATTTGAAAAATGGTTACAGAAAGAGGAAGAGAGAGATCTTCCATCCATTAGGTCACTCTCCAAATGGCCACAACACTCAGGGATGGGCCAGACTGAAGCCAGGAGATGGAAGCATCTTCAAGGTCTCCCTTGTATGTGGTGGGGACTCAAGCATTTTAGCCATCCTCTGCTGCTCTCCCAGGCACATTGGTAGGGAACTGGATAAGAAGCAGCTGGAACACCAACTAGTTTCCAGATGGGATGCTGGCATTGCAGGCAGCAGCTTAACCCACTATAACACAATGCCAGCTCCTACATTTCAGACTTTCTATGTTTGTTTCCTCCACAATGTACAAACGTTTTAGTTATATTCAAAGGGAAGAAATAGTGAAAAGTGTGTGTATTCCATCTCCAAGGAAGTGAACATCTTCTCTACCATTTTTTTCTTTTTAATATTTTGATTACCATATTTCAACAAATTGGTTTCTTTTTCAATCCTGCATTTTCGTTTATGCGTTTCAGCGTATCTGAATCATCAGATAGTCATAGTAGCCTATGGCTCAGGACTACTATCTAAGAGAAAAAAATTTAAAGAAGATCCAAAGGAAGCAACACATAATTATATCCAAGAGTAAATGATTGGTTCAGCCCTTTCTTTAGAGCACACATTAGCTCTTCTAATTTCCAACCTCAGCAAGGCAACTTGGAGAAGGGAAACTATAACCAGAGACAGGGTGGTGGCTTTTTGTAAAGATTCATTTATTCATTTGGAAGGCATAAGTACAGAGACAAAAGGAGACAGAGAGAGATAGGAGAGAGAGAGAAGAGAGATCTTCCATCTACTTGGTCACTCCCCAAAAGGCCGCAATGACCAGGGCTAGGCTAGGCTGAGGCCAGGAGATTTTTCCAGGTCTCCCACATTAGTGCAGGAACTCAGGGAATGGCACCATCCTCTGCTGCCTCCCAGGCTCATTTACAGGAAGTTGGATTGGCAGTGGAGCAGTCAAGACTCAAACCAGTGCCCATATGGAACGCCAGCACAGCAGGCCATGCCTTAACCCACTATGCTGGAGTGCTGGACCCCCAGAGTGATGCCTTTAAGAGGGATGGGAGCCATCCATCACAATTCAAGGCTGTTGCCCAGAGGACCCCAGTCCTCAGACCTTCCTTGAACTCCAGAACATACCACCCATCACTTTGGTTGAAAAGGAAAGTTAGCCCTTCAGCTCATCACTTGTGTATGGGCTTGCAGTTGTCCAGCATAGCTCTGTGTCAATGTGCTCCACTGGAAATCTCTGCAATGGCCCAGGAAGGCAAGCCTTGCACTCCACAAGGATGTGGGTCTTTGTCACCTTGATATAAAGTGGTGAGGCAGAAGGAAAAATCCACCCACTGCCATGTTACATTCCAGTTTACATCTATACTTTCACAGGCTGTGAATTCCTCAACAAATATAAACTTGACCTTAATTTTCTTTTCATGCCCAATGTTAAGCACAATAAGAAGCACAAGTTTGATGACCAATAGAGTTCTGTAAATGAACAAATGTAGAGTCTATCCCATGGAGAAATGGTATATATTAGGACTTACCAAAGATTATCTGCATATTTCTATTTTGATTAGGAAAATATTCTTGGATTACTAAAACACTATTAATCACTTCCTGGCTTTCATTACCAATTTTTTCTAATTTATCCATGAATACTAACCTAAGCTTAGGCAACAAAACGTATGCACACTTTCCCCATTTCACACATTAGCTGGCAAAGATGACATGCATGCTGCTACCTCCCTACTGCTCTAATGAATGACATGAGGCTTCCAAGTCAAATAATAACAATGCTACTCCCCTGCTCCACTTCTCAACTCAACCCTGAGTCAAGGAAGTACATCCTGGAACAGTGTGCATAGTAGCATACTAAAACAAGATTGATTTAGTGATCCTGCAATGACTGATTTTAGAAACAGAAAAAAGACAGAAATCTTAATCAGTCACATCAATCTTTAACCCATGTAACCCTCATCAACAGCAAACTCTTCCTGAAAACAATTAACAATACTTTTTTAAAAAATTACCTATGTGTTCACTAGTTACTAATTAGAATTAAAATAATGAAATGAGTATTACCCAGAGATTGAAATGAAATAACTAAGAATTGGGAAATAGTTCATAGCACCAGGTATGCCAGCTTGGAACAAAGACATTCCATATCTCCTCTCAGTGCAGGGCTTGCAGGATAGCCTATAGACAGTCATATAAGAAAAAACTGCACTTGTCTTCCTCCAGCCTGTGGCAAAGAAGGTCCACAGTGAATCAGATAGCTGATTCTGTCAGTGAGGTTGCTGATGACAATAATGAATGAGTAACCCGCTGTAATGCATCATCAAAGATTCAGGAACCACTGAGGAACTAAGAGATTGAGGTCTCAGAGGTGATACTGTCTGCACAACCCAGACAGACAAGGAAAGAGAATGTTTAAAGACAGATAGATTAATATCAGTGCTTAAATAAAAGTATTTGTGAGCTCAATGAAAATAAAACAACTTTTAAATACAAAGACTTGAAAATACAAAAATATTTAGATAAATTATAAATGTAATGTGTACAAACCATGACTGTTGTAACTGATAAAATTTTAAAACAGTCCTGCTTTGCTGTAGCATTAGCAAAGCTACATAAAATTGATAGCTGTAGTATCAAATTAAGTTGCCCAGAGAGATTAAACTTCTCAATGGATTGATTGCATTCCTAACCAGACTGTGTGTGTGTGTGTGTGTGTGTGTGTGTGTGTGTGTGTGACTGGAGGTGGGTGGCAAGGTGATTAACCACCTTTTAAATAACTAAAGATATAAACTTGGATTTACAATTACATTGGTACCTTAAAAACCCAGAAAATAGATAGAGATGCCAAGTAAACCTCAAAGGGTGAGAGTCAGTGACCAGTGCTCCTTTTCCTCCATACAATTTAGGAGAATTCTGGGTTGCATAATAATCTCTTTACTATATAACAAATGCCTTTATCTTTCACCAAATTGTTATACTTTCCAATTTGAATTTCTCCTTCTGATTATGTTCAATTTGCAGTGGATAATATTTTTGTTTTACAAATTTAGTTATTTATTCGAAGGCAGAGTTACAGCAAGAGAGAGTGAGAAGGAAGAGATTTTTCATCCTCTGGTTTACTTCTCATATATCTACAGCATTGCAGAGTGGGCCAGCCCAAAGGCAGGAGGCTGAACAGTGGATAATCTCATTAGTCATTAATTTAAAATAGAAAGGTTTATTGACATATGCTATGATAAAATCCAATAAAAGAAAAAAAAGCAATAAATATTGCTACCTATAATTTTAGTTAGTCTATAAATATTGTATAACTACAATATATAATATATACTTTTGTACAATATTATAATATACAATACCAGGGATATACTATCAGAAATGAAACTACTGATACTCAATTATTATAAACAAAAAAATTGGTAGCTATACAGATTCTGAACAATAATAGAGTGATTCTATTTTTAAATTTGAACATTTTCATGAACTCAAATGATTCTTTGTAGCTCCTAATAAGCCCTGGCAGTCCTATGTTGTTTAGCACTTCATCTTCAGTGCCAGCTTGATATTACACTGCTAACAATGCAGTAGAATTGAAGACCTGACAGTCACAAAATGTGTCACAGTCATGCGAACCTTACCTTAAGATAGGAATGTGTAGAATAAATTCTTTAAATAGAAAGATGGCCTTCTTATGTTACAAGGGAGAAAAAACTAGAGATAAAATTACTTGCCGATGTCTCTTAACTGTTTTGGGGCAGAAATAAGATGATTTCTAAGATTCTGACCACTTCCCTTTATACTACTGCCTCAACTAGATGAGCCCATAATTTTAAGGACATCAAACTTAGGCACAATGAATTCACATGGATTTTTTAAGGTTGCATGACAAAGAAGTATCAAAGTGAAATGTAAAAATCATTGTCTGCATCTTTCTCTCTTCCCAATCCATTATGTAAGTTTGATTTACAATTATTATTATTCAAATATCATTTACAACCAAGAATTATTTTTGCTGAATTTAACAATGAAACTGCTTTTAGCCATTAAGTCAGTCATTTTATTGGAAGACATAGACATGGGTTTTTTGTTTTGTTTTGTGTTTTAATTTGAGAGGCAAAAAGACAGGAAGAGAAGGGGTATTCACCCTCTGGTTCACTGCTCAAATACTCACAATGTCCAGAGGTGGTCGAGGAGCAGGGGATCCAATCATTTGAGCCATCACACTGTTGCCTCCCAGAGGCTGTAACTGGGAATCACACCTATTAACTCCAGTGTGTGACACAAGCATCTTAACCAAAGGCTAAATGCTGTCTTCCAGACATGTTTTTTCATCAGTCATTTGAAAATGAAAGTTAAGTCAGACCTGAAATCTGAGATTTTGGAGTCCTCAGGCATGTATAGGCAAGGTTATGCATGAGAGTTATTTAGGTGCTCAAGAGTCTGTAACTTAGAGAACAGAAGAGTCCAAACATCTGTGACAGGATATCAACATTTGGGAGATGTGTTGTGCTCCATTAAGAGACTGAGAAAGACAAGTCAACAGATAGCAGTAGCACCAAGGGAGAATGCTATTCTAGAAGCTAAGGAGAAACATATTGAAAAATAAATTTATTTTTTAAGGATTTACTTATTTGAAATGCAGAGTGAGGGAGAGAGATCCATCTCCCATCTGCTGGCTTACTCCCCAAATGGTCACATTGGCTGGGGTTGGGTCAGGCCAAACCTAGGAGCTGGAACTCCATCCCGGTTTCCCATGTGGATGGCAGGGACTCAATGACTTGGATCATCTGCTTCTTTCCAGATGCATTAGCAAGAAGCTGGATGGGAAATGTAGCACCCTAGACTCAAGAGGGTGCTCATATGGGATGCCAGCATCACTGGTGAGAGAGCAACCTGCTGTATCACAGTACCAGTGGGTAGAGCAATTCAAAATGCCAGAGAAACATAAAATATCAAAAAAATGTCAAATAAACTTCAAGTGATGGCATTATGGTGCAGTGGGTTAAACTCCCACTTGGGATGCCTACAACACATATCAGAATGCCTGGGACTGAATTCTGCTTCTGCTTCTGACCCAGCTTCTTATTAATGTGCATGGGTGGCACCAGATGATGGCCCAAGTACTTAGGTCTCTAACACCCTTGGGGGAGATCTGAATGGAATTCCTGGCTCCTTGCTTCAGCCTGGCCCAACCCCACCTGTTCTGGGCATTTGGTGAGTGAATCATCAGATTAACCCCCCCAACCCCTGGTTGCATGCGCACTCTCTCTCTCCCTTTTCTTCCCTCTCCCCCTCCCCTTCCTTTCCTTCCTCCTTGCTTTTCTTTATCTCCCTCCCTGTCACTCTGCCTTTCAAATAAATAAGCCTTTTTTTAAAAAAATAAGTTAACAGGCCATTGGATTTATGATATCCATAATCATCTGACTAAAGATTTTGTATTTTATTCTTAATGAAATATGAATGTTTCTTTTTGTTTTCTTAACCACTTTTGTACAGGAGAGTAACAACATAAAAACTGTTCTCCAAGAAGTTTGATCTAATCACTTCACATAGGATAGGCTGAAATAAGAAGAAATTGCAAGACAGAATACAGTTGTGCAGATAAAAAAATGAAAATCAAACTAGAATGATATCATTGGGGACAAAATGAGGAAGGAAATACAATCAGTGTTTTGCAAGAAATGCAAATATATATTATTTATAGAAAATAGAAAAAAATGAGAGGTTTTCAAAAACTTGTGCAGAATTGAATTAAAGGACCTCTTCTTTGTGCAACCAATTTTGAAATCCATACATATAACAGTCTTCAAAAACTTCATGGAAAATTAATATTATGCAAAAATGGTACATGAATATCAAAAAAAAATTTTAAAGTCTATTTGAATGGCGATTATACTGAGGGTTGGGAGGGAGAAGATACAGATATTCCATTTAATGTTTCACTCCCAAAATGGCCAGAATAGCCAGGTTGTCAGGATGAAGCTGCGGATCAGAATTCCATCTGAGTGTCCCACATGAGTGGTAATGGCTCTAGCAGTTGAAACTTCTTCCTCTGCCTTCTCAGGTACACTAACAGGAAGCTGGATTAGAAGTGGAGCAGCTGGGACTCCAACCGTATTCTGATGTGGAATGCCAACATCACATGCTTAACCTACTTTAATTAACGGTAAAACTTGTCTTCAAACAGTACTTTATACTCTGTGTGTTTATGTAGGTGCAAACAGTTGAAGTCTTAGTATAGAGTTGACCTTTTGTATATAAAGATAATTAAAAATGAATCTTAATGAAGAATGTGATGGGAGAGGGAGTAGGAGGTGGGACAGTTTGGGAGTGGGAAGGTGGGATTGGGGTTAAGAATTGTTAAATTATAGAAGTTGTACCTATGAAATTTATTTATTAAAAGCTTTCTAAAAAACTCTATTAACTTCCAACTGGAAAATCAATAATTAAGTCAAGGTGGAGTTAGCCAATTTTTTTAAGGATTTATTTTACTTAGTTCAAAGACAGTTACAGAGAGAGGGAGAGTGAGAGAGAGAGGTCTTCCATTCTGCTGGTTCACTCCCCAAATGACTGCAACAACCAGAGCTGAGCTCATCTGAAGTCAGGAGCCAGGAGCTTCTTCTGGGTCTCCCATGTGGGTGCAGGGGACCAAGGAGTTGGACCATCTTCTACTGCTTTCTCAGGACATAGCAGAGAACTGGATCAGAAGAGGAGTAGCTGAGACTGGAACTGGCACCCATGTGGGATGCCAGCACTGCAGGCTGGGGCTTTAATGCACTGCAGCACAGCGTTGGCCCCAGAGTTAGTCATTTAAACAGGCATGTAGTCAAATCAGTAATGGCAACTTCTTCATTTCCAAACACAGAAATTATTTTAAATGGCTTTAGAGATGTACTTATCTAATACTGTGGGTGAGACCCCAGTAGTCAAAAGTTGTAATGACCACAGGCCAGCACTCCCTGAGGCAGCATGGAGACTGCAGGAGAAGAATGCAAAACACCTGAACCAGTCAGCCCTAGATAAAAGTGTGTGTGCAGCTAATGCAGGACTCACAATCTTTAGATGACAGATGCATGTTTCACAACCAGAAAGAAAAGAAAACTACCTGAGAAGAAGCAGAGAGATAGGAACAGGCACAGAACCTGGGGATTCTAGGGTGTAGCTTCTTTGGCCCTCTATGGTTACCTTCCCTTAGCACACAGGCAGAGCCTGAAGCCTTATGCTACCCATACCCTCATCCCCCTTAAAGAAAAAGTCAGGGGGCTGGCACTGTGGCATAGCAGGCTAACTCTCCATCTGTGGCACCAGCATTGCATATGGTGCCAGTCCAAGTCCCAGCTTCTCCTCTTCCTATGTGGCTCTCTGCTATAGCCTAGGAAAACAGTGGAAAATGGCCCAAGTGCTTGGGCCCCAGCACCCACATGAGAGGTCTGAGTGAAGCTCCTGGTTCCTGGCTATGGATGGGCACAGCTCCAGCCATTGCAGCCATTTGGGGAGTGAACCAGCAGATGGAAGATCTCCTTCTCTGTCTCTCCCTCTTTCTCTCTGTGGCTCTACCTCTCAAAAAATGAATAAAATCTTGAAAAAAAAAGAAGTTGGAGGGGCCCATGGAGAAGTGGTACATCCAGGATGGGTCCTTGGAGAAGAGCAAGCACAGAGCTCACCCAGAAGTGCCTGGGGACAGTGTTTCCACTACTACATTTTAATGGGGACATCAGCCACCTGACCACCCTCCCCCACCACACATATACATATACACCCACACCCACACACACCCACACACACCCACCCACACACACCCACACACACTGCCGAGGCTTCATTGGTGAATTCTTCCAGACACCAAGGATTGGGTCGGTAGAGCTGCAGCTGAGAGAACAGGTCCCACTCACAGATGGGGACAGGCCACCCCCCACCAAACACAGGTCATGTCAGAAGCCTCTGACCAGCTGGGAGCTTTCTTCCCAACCTCATGGCCTGGGAGGGATGCACTGAGAAGATGACTTTGTAGCAAACCTAGGAGTTTGACTTGAGATAGTGGACAGTACATTGTGCTCCCCAAGTCTAACATAGTCATGGGCAATGTTAATAGAGGTGTTGCATGCTGAGGGAAGTGACAGGCATGCTCTGCTGCAGACCTGTGACATAGGAGCAGGGACTCCAGGCCAGGGAAGGGAGTCCCTGAGGTTCCCAGCCTTTCCTCTCTCCTCAGTGACCACTGTCCAGGCCACCTCTTCTCTGTGGCCACAGACAGTTTTGAAAGCAGTATCCTGGGGCAGGGGCATTTAGTCATTACTGAAGGCTACTGCAAGGGCAGGGAGGGAAGGGGGCAGAGCATATCTCTGAATGTTTAGTCCAGAGGGAGCATTCCTCCTAAAACATTATAGAACTGTCTGCTACAAGCAGCCCCACCATGTACCCATGGCCTTGATGGCCATTTGTCTGTTAATGTCTCATTCAGAATATACTTCTAGCCATTGCTATTGAACAAGGGATGGTTGGTGAGAAAATTATTCCTAGACTTTTTAAAGATTTATTTATTTGAAAGGCAGAGTGACAGAGAACAAGGAGAGATCGTCCATTTACTGGGACATTCCCCAAATGTCTGCAAAGCCGGGGCTCAGCCAAATTGAGGGTAGGAACTCCATGCTGGTCTCGCACATGAGTGGTAGGAACCCACATACTTAGGCCATCACCTGTTGCCTCCCTGGTGGATTAAGTCACTGTGCAGGGACAGAGTATGTCACCCATATTCCAGAGCCAGCCTAGCCCTCACCTGGTGGAGTCTGCAGAATTCAGGAGCTCCCCATGGGCGAGTCCAAGTTGAGGGACCAGGACAGTCAGTCCTAGCAGGATCCACCCATTCCACCTCTCCCTTCTCAGACACTGGGCCCTAAGCTCTCCGCATTTCCTGCTTCTCAAGTCTCCAGCTCCCTCTTTGCAGAGGGGAGAAAGCTGAGCCACCACAGGGACACTTTGCCCAGTGCAGCCCAGAAGAGATTGTGACATGAGAATCTCATGAGAGTACGTGGTTGCCTCTCCCCCAAGGCTGCCTGGTTGGACAGTTTGCAAAGCGGGTAGGCATGGATGATGTCATAAAGCAGTAGCCAATCAGAAGGCTCCCTGGCATAGTGGGCGTGGCTGGGCTGTTGCCAGGTGAGGGGAGTGAGGAGCTGGGTTGGGGTCTGAAGCTGCCTCCTCTACTGCCAGATTCCCCAGTGGCGGGGTCACCTCCATGTTCCTGCACAGCCCTGGTGATCTGAAGCCACACTCAGGTGAGAGAGAATTTCCTGACCTACTGGCACTTCATTGACATCTGGGTCTTTGCTTTCTCCATGTTGTGGAGTCATTTCTCTGTTGTGTTCTTTGTGTGCATGCATGTGTGTTTAATATGCATTTGAATAATGTTGAAGATATTACATAATTTAAATTCCTCTTGTAGATACGTGTTTGCTAGTTTGCCTTTTGTCCTTTAATGTTTTCTGTTTCTTGCTGTGACTTATAATGATTGTCTACCTAGTAGCATTGCTAAATTCACTTACCAGTTGTGTTTGGCTTGGGGTTAGAGTGCATTCTCTCTCCATATAATGGTGTCATCCATGTATATTGAGTTTTATTGCTTGAAAGTTGATATTTAAACTTTATGTTTCTTTTTTGTTGATTTCCTGACCACTCCTCCAGTACAGAGTTGAAGGGATGGGGAGAGAAGACAGTCACATCCGTCTCTTCCCAGGATAAAGCTTTCACTGGCCCTGTATTAAGTAGACTATCTTGATCACATGAAGGAAGTCTGTGTTTTCCTGTTCTGCTACAAGTAGATTTATTTTCTGGTCAGATATTGAATTTTATTCAATGCTTTTTAGTATTTAAGTGGTCATGTAATTTCTCATATTTTTCACCTTTCTGGATGATTGATAGGGTTTGTTTGAGAATGCTAAAAATCTTCAGTTTTTAGTGTAGCTCATTTGTTCTTGATTTGGTATGCTTTCCTATATGATTGAACTCATATAATCATATTTTTCTTACATATATGTACCTCAGTTTATGAAAGACATGCTTTTTGATTTCATTTTCATTGTATACCCTGGTCTATTTTTCATCATATGTGTAACACTAGCTTCCCAAAACAGATTCAAAAACATTCTGTGTATGTCCACTTGGAGCAAGTCAGGGAAATTCAGTGGTTTTCTATCTATCTATCTATTTATTGATTTATTTTTTTCTCAGAAGTGTATAATGTTCCATAAGTCTGGACCCAGATTTTTCCTTGTGGAACATTTTTCTTGATCAGTTGGTTTGGATTTCCAAAAATTGGTTCAACTTATTAAATTATATAGGAATTTTTCTATTTCATCTTATATATATTTTTTTTGACAGGTAGAGTGGACAGTGAGAGAGAGAGACAGAGAGAGAAAGGTCTTCCTTTGCCATTGGTTCACCCTCCAATGGCTGCCATGGCTGGCGTGCTGCAGCCAGTGCACCGTGCTGATCCAAAGGCAGGAGCCAGGTGCTTCTCCTGGTCTCCAATGGGGTGCAGGGCCCAAGCACTTGGGCCATCCTCCACGGCACTCCCTGGCCACAGCAGAGAGCTGGCCTGGAAGAGGGGCAACTGGGACAGAATCCAGCACCCCAACCAGGACTAGAACCCAGTATGCTGGCGCTGCTAGGCAGAGGATTAGCCTATTGAGCTGCAGTGCCGGTCTTTATATTTGTTTTTGAAAATTGGATTTCAATATATAGCAGATTTTTAACTCTGGAGTCAATTTTTAAATAATTTTCTAGTTATTTAAGGTAAATAAATGTCATGTATTTCATAAATACAGAATTAGGAGCATAGTACTACTTCCCACCCTACCCTCCCTCCCACTCATGCTGCCATCCTCCCTCCTGCTTCCTGTCATATGAGGAATCCCCATACTGTTTTCCACAACAGCTTTCCTAGTTTACATTCCCACCAACAATGTATTAGGGTACTCCCCCCCCATCTCCACCAGCATTCATTGTTTTTTGGTTGCTATATGAAGCTGTTCTAACTGGGGTGAGGTAAAAACCTCAATGTGACTTTTATTTTCAGTTTCCTGATAGCTAGTGATCATAATCATTTTTTCATGTGTCTGTTGGCCATTTGAATTTCATCTTTTGAAAAAAAATCTGTTCATGTGTCGCTCCCCTGCTCGCAGAGGAACGACACTGGACCAGATGCTGTTTTCTTTCCTGGGTCCTTCCCGGGTTTGCTGCCACTCCCCCGCTTTCATGGAGGAGCGGCACCGGCGAGCTCTCCGACCAACTCTCTCAGGGGGGCTCGCATGTTGTCTCTCTCTCTTTTATAGTCCTCTCCCACCAATCCGTGCTCTGCTACCCACGTGCTGAGCACGCCGATCAGGAATCAGCTAATTGACAAAGCAGCTGTGTAAGATTTGTTTACTCCCTCGGAGCACCATATGGTGGGAGATCAGATGCATAGAGTTAGTCTTAATAGTCTCAGTGGTCTAGTCTAGTCTCGGTAGTCTCAGTACTTATTTTGCCATGATGCAGGAGACAGGCCTTGCTCCCCACATTCAAGTCCTTTGAAGCATTTCTTTTTATTTTTTTTATTTTTGACAGGCAGAGTGGAAAGTGAAAGAGAGGGAGACAGAGAGAAAGGTCTTTCTTTACCATTGGTTCACTCTCCAATGGCCACTGCAGCCGGTGCACCACGCTGATCCAAAGCCAGGAGCCAGGTGCTTCTCCTGGTCTCCCATGTGGGTGCAAGGCCCAAGGACTTGGGCCATCCTCCACTGTACTCCAGGGCCACAGCAGAGAGGTGGACTGGAAGAGGAGCAACCAGGACAGAATCCAGCACCCTGACTGGGACTAGAACCCGGTGTGCCAGGGCCACAGGTGGAGGATTAGCATATTAAGCCATGGCACCAGCCTTGAACCATTTCTTAAGTGGATTGTTTGTTTTGCTGTTGTTGAGTTTCTTTTTCAGTTACATAGTTTGGGAATATTTTCTCCCATTCTGTTAGTTGCCTCTTTGGAGTCAAACTTTTACTCATAAGAATTTCACAAAACCTTAATATCTTGGTGAGTTCTATAAGCCCTGTAAAGAATAGCACTGTTTCAATATCTTAAACTCAGCTACTGGCTTATCAATTTTGTTAATAATTTAAAAAATGCTTTTCTTTGCTTAAATGTCTGTGGTACTTTTGTGAAACCAGCATTTTATTGATGTTTGCTATTAGCCTTTTCCTAACTTTATTTAAATATTCTTCATGCATTTTCTTTTTTAATTCTTACGAAGGAAGCTGGAATGATTTGTTTGTTCTGTCCTAACATATTCACTTAAGGATGCAGATTTTCTCTCAGCACTGATTTTTCTGCAATCCTTTAATTTTCTTACATGTTTCCAAACCCTGTGTGTGCAGGTCCTGTCTGCCCCAGTATCTCCATCCCCATGTGCCTGCAGCCATATCAGGCTTCATGTCTCTCCATTCCTATGTTTGAAACCCATGTATGTTCTCCAGTGTCTATCTCTCATTTAACTGTGACCCCTGTTCACCCTTGGGGTGTTGTCATTTATAACATCTCTGACATTCATGTCAGCTTTCAACATTCCCTATTCCTTGTGCCTGCAGCACGTGCCAGCTGCATGAGTCTCCATCCCCTGTGTCTCCAGCACATTTTCCTGAGTGTCTCCCTGCATCATGTCAATCATAATGTCCTCCAGCCCCTCTTACATGAAGCCAAGATCTTCCCTCAACTGTCTGCTTCCCTTCCCCAGAGTGATCTTTCTACTACCCTGCAGTAACTTCACTGCCTGTGCTTCCAGCTCATGGCAACCTTTATATACCTCTCTGCTCTTTGCTTGAACCCACTGTCATACTTAGGTTTCTAGAATGCCTCTGACTGCAGCCAGGTGTTTCTCTATGTCCCCATGCCCAATCCCCATACCCTATGCACCTCCTATTTCTGCATCTCCTGTTTTCCTCCCATGGTCTATCTGCATGTTGAATATGTGGTTATCTGACTAACTACTGAAGAACAAATTGATTCTATATGAGTTTTATCCATTATGAATAAAGTTGCTATATATATATATATATTCACATCAGTTTTTATCTACTCTTGTTTTAAATATATTGGAACCTGTGTGCTGTATGATATTGTTATACTATGGTTGGGTTTCTAATAACACATCAAGATGTCTGGTAAAATTTCTGTCCCACTATGCATTCTCACCAGTAATGAATAAGATATACTGCTATTCTGTATTCTGGCAAAAATTTGTGTTTTCATGTTAATTTTTAAGCCCCCAGCACGGCGTCTGTGGCCTCGCGAGGGTCCCTCACTTTCTCCCACCCCGTCATGGCCGCGCCAAGGCCCCGAGCCACATCCACCCTGTGCAGGTGGCCAAGCTGGCCCGGCTGAGCTCAGAGTCCCTGGGAGCCCCTGCTGTTCTCCGAGCACTGGGGGAGGGGCAGATATTGGGCCTCTGACCTGGGAGATGGAGGGGCCTCACTTGGGCAGGCCACTCATTTATTCATTCATTCATTCACTCACTCACCTGCCCCAGGGCCCAGCCCAGCCTCCATCTGCGCAGTGTCCAGGACGGGGGTGAGGAGGTGCCCGTGGCCCCGGGACACACTCCATAGTTTGCAGCAGACTGGCTGGCTTCTCGGAGCCTCAGATGTGGGCACAGTGTGCGGCGGCCGAGAGCCAGGAGATGGAGCGCCCCGAATCCCACCCCAGCGTCAGCACACAGCAGGGGAGGCAGTGGGTGGCACTCTGATGGGCCTGGAGGGCCCCTGCCTGCCTAAACTCTGCCATGGCTCCCTAGGGCCACGCCCATCCATGCACAGCTCCATCCCGCCCCAGGGCCTTTGCACAGCCATGCCCTAGGCCCCCATACCTTCCACCAGTGCCCCCTCCTCAGCACCGGCCCCATGCCCACGAGCCCCCGGCCTGGCTGCCAGTTCACTGCAGAGCCTCCCGGGGTCCGACCATGGCTGCCCCCGTGTGCCCGGCCCACAGTTCTGGCCTGGGCAGTGGCCTGGCAGCGGGCAGAAGAGACCAAGGCTGGCGGCAGCCAGTGCCTGTCCTGGCCCGCAAACCCTCGCTCTCGCCTTCTCTGTGGGACCCCTCCACAGAAGGGACAAAGCCATGGAAGCAGCTCTCAGGGTCACGCAGCCACCTGCAGTTCCAATTTTCCCGCCTGGACCCCGGCCAGCCCCGTGTAGATGCTGCTCCTGTAGATGCCATGGTCCCGCTGGGCTCGGATGCCTCCTGAGATGGGGACCTCAGCCCTGCACAGTGAGGCTGGCGTGGCCCTGGCGGGCACGTGGCCCCCTCCCAGGTGCCAGGGTGGCCACGAGACCCTGCTGTGCTGGGGGTCTGTTGGCAGGGTGATGCAGCTCTGGGCTCCTGCCGAGGGTTGGGGAGGGGTGAGCACACAGGTGCCCCCAGGCCGCACCTCTGCAAGAACCCCACACACACACTGACATGTGCCCAGGGCTCACTGGGGGGGTGTAACCCCCCTGAACGGGAACCTGGGCCTCTGCTGTGGGCCCCCCGCTCTGCTCCAGCTGCACAGGCCTCCTGGATCCGTGCTGCCCCAGGGCCTTTGCCCAGGCCCTGCCCTCAGCTCCCTTTTTTCTTTGCCCATTTTGCCAGCTGCTGGGTTTTGGCTCTGCAGCCGCCCAGGCCCACGCGGGCCCCTGCCCCCCACCACCCCCACTTGCCCTTCTCTTGAGCACCAGAGACAGGGCTGGGATACAGAAGGCACATGATAAATGCTGGCCAAGGGGAGACCCAGAGCTGAAGCCGACCCTGGAACTCGGGACCGGGGACCCCCACCCCGCCCAGCAGCTGCAGGGGACAGGGCCCCGGGAGCCACGGCCATGAGACCCAGGCCGCTTCCCAGAGGGGGACGAGACCTGGTCCCCGGCCGCAGGCTCTGAGCCCCTGGAGGACGGCCCGGGCCTCTCCTGGCCCCCAGCCCAGCCCCAAGGCCCCCAGCCCCACCTGGAATCTCTCCCTCCCCCACGGCGGGGTCACAGCCCCAAGGGCTGCGGCCTGCCCCCCTAGAAGCTTCCAGAAGGGCGCCCAAGCTTAGTGGAGCTGCCCCGGCCCTGCCCTACGTGGCCGCCCTAGGCCCTGCCTGGAGCCCCCCAGGGGCCACCTGCCTTCAGACCCCCCCCACCCCGGGGCCACCAGGGCCTGGCCAAGCCAGCCGCATGCCCTGGGGCCACGATGCTGGCCCACGTGGGCCCGGCGCCCACTCACCATCCACCACATCTTGGTTGTCATGTCCTAGTACAGCTGCCACTTCACCGCGGCCTCGTCAGCCTTGCTGGGTCCCTGGGCACCCGGCACCTCCATGCTGGCACAGGGCGCGGCCTACCCTACCCCACCCCACCACAGGCTCGGCGCGCACAGCCCCCATGGCCTGGGACCCTCGGAGCTGGAGGGGGAGAGGGAGAGAGAAATGGAAGTGGTGGCTGTGAAGGGAGCTTGGCGAGTGGCTACCCACGGCACCGGGGTGCAGGGGCAGCAGCAGCTCTGACTGGGAGCAGCCCCCCGCCCCCGTGAGGAGTGGCTGCTCCCATCCCCGCCTCCCGCTCACCAGCTCCTGTGCTGGGCCTGGCAAGCACAGGGCCCGCGGAGCAGCTGGACCCCTCCCACCACCTCCCAAGCCCCCTTCCTGGAGGCCGAGGGCTGGGGCTGCAGCTGGGGGAGGGGGCGCCCTCCGTGCAGGTAGGAGGATCCAGGGCCCCGGCTGAGGGTGCTGGGGCGGCTGTGTACGCATGGGGCGCCAAGGGTCCCCCCGGCCTGCAGGGCAGGACCTCGGGGGACCCCGGGGGCTCTGGGGTGGCCGCGGGGCTCTGGGCAGGAGGGCGCCCCCTGCTCCAGTGCCCACCCCCTGTCGCATCTCCCTCAGGACAGGTACCTCCTCCCTCGGGCCCGGGGACTCCCATAGGAGCTCCAGAGTCCACCCGGAGGCCCAGGAGGCAGTGGAGGCCAGGGAGGGAGGAGGCGCCCGGCCCGCACACGGCCCCGCGAGGAAAAGCCACGGGCTTGGCGCTGGTACCTGGGACGCCGGGACGTGGCGCCTGCGGGACTCCTTGCGGAGTCCTGGCCTCCAGCCGTCATTTGCCTCAGAGCCTGGTGGTGGCTGCGCACGATGACCCCAGGGCTTTGCAGGCCCAGGGAGGCAGGGCTGGGGCGGGAAGCGGATGCGGTGGGTAGGAGAGGAAGGGGAGAAAGGTGGAGGCCGAGGCCGACCCCTCTCACCCGCCCCACCCAACCCGCGGAGGCAGTGGTTCCCGGGCCAGGTCTGGCAGGGCGAGGACCCTTGCCCAGGGCTTAGCCTGGGCCGCATGTTCCCCTGGGAGACCGCGAGTGTCTCCTGGCGGGGGAGGAGGGCAGCCCCCACTCCGCAGCCTGAAGCCCTTGAGGGACGGAATCCACGAACCGGGGAGGAGACCCCGGGCCACGCTCAGGACCGGGGGTTTCAACAGCGCCCAGACCAAACGCTGCCCAGAGCAGAGCGCAGGGCGAGCAGAGGTTTGATTAAAGAGGCAATGACTTGGGACGCCTGCTGGACCGCATCCCACGTAGTTCCCGGTTCCAGTCCCGGCTGCTCCATTTCCGATCCAGCTCTGCTATGGCCTGGGAGAGCAGTGTAGGATGGCCTGGGTCCTTGGGCCCCTGCGCCTGCGTGGGAGACCAGATGGAGCTCCTGGCTCCTGATCGGCACGGCCATCTGGGGAATGACCTGGCGGATGGAGGACCTCTCTCTCTGTCTCTGTCTTTCTTTGTCATTCTCTCTCAATTCCCACTTTCAAATCAATCTCTCTTTAAAAAGTCAGATTATGGCCAACAATTCCCAGTCACAGACCCCAGAAGCTGCGGAAACGCAGATGGTAGAGGCCAGAAACTTCTGGGGGCTGGGGGGGGGGAAGAGGGCTGTCCTAGGACCCCAGCCCCCTTCCAACCAGGGCACCACCCGGACTGGGAGCCCGCAGGGAGGTCGGGGGTGATCGCGGCTGGACAGGACAGGGCGGGGGTGGGATGGGGGTAGGTGTATAGCGGGGGCAGGGGGCTCCTCCCCACCCCACAGCTGGCAGAGGGCTTCTCCTGGGAGGGCAGCACAGGTGGCTTTGTGAGGAGCTGGCTCCCTTGGCACTCAGGCAGGCGTGGGGCTGGAGCTGATGTGGCCAGGGCCCAGCCACCGGCCTCTCTCTCCCCGGCTCAGGATGCTCTGGACAGCGGCCCCCAGTGACCACAGCCCCTCAGCCAGCTCTGCTCAGCCTCAGCCGGGGCATGGACATAGGGCCCTTTAAGGAAATGCTGCTGAGGCAGCTAGAAGTCAAACTGGCATTCATTATGATGTTGGCATTATGGGTGGTGGCTTAACCTGCTACACCGTGATGATGGCCTTTTATCCTGCCCTCTTGCTAGGTGGCAGACATTGTGGTTCTGCCAGGCACACTTACACAGTGGGAACTCAGTTCTCTTCACTTACACTGTCAACATCTATTTCCCAAAGTATCCTTAGCAGGGATTAACCTGAAGCATCATAAAGTCTAATGACAAAGGATATATTTTTTATTTAAAAATGTTATTTTGATAGGGCCGGCGCCGCGGCTCACTAGGCTAATCCTCCACCTAGCGGCGCAGGCACACCGGGTTCTAGTCCCGGTCGGGGTGCTGGATTCTGTCCCGGTTGCCCCTCTTCCAGGCCAGCCCTCTGCTGTGGCCAGGGAGTGCAGTGGAGGATGGCCCAAGTGCTTGGGCCCTGCACCCCATGGGAGACCAGGAAAAGCACCTGGCTCCTGGCTCCTGCCATCTGATCAGTGCGGTGCGCCGGCCGCAGCGTGCCGGCCGCGGCGGCCATTGGAGGGTGAACCAACGGCAAAGGAAAACCTTTCTCTCTGTCTCTCTCTCTCACTGTCCACTCTGCCTGTCAAAAAAAAAAAAGTTATTTTGATAATATATTAACAAGTAATGACTCCCCTATGTAATCCCACTTAGATTTCTCCTTTTCTCCTCAGATTCTAGAATTTTCAGAGTAGCTATTAGTTTTGCTGATGGAATGACTGAAATGATCTGAAAGGAAAACAATACAGTGTTCTATTGGAGCGACATCATTGTGACATCTTTTTTAAAAGACTTATTTATTTATTCAAAAATCAGAGATGCAAGGAGAGGGGAGGCGGAGAGGGAGAGAGAGGTCTTCCATCCACTGATCCATTCCCCAATTGGCTGCAATGGATTGGAGCTGCACTGATCCAAAGGCAGGAGCCAGGAGCTTCTTCCAGGTCTCTCGTGTGTGTGCAGGGGCCCAAGGACTTGGGCCATCCACTACTGCTTTTGTGTCACTTGAACACTCTCTACATCCACCACTTTATCACATATATGGCTTTGCTAGAACTTTCCCTACTGGATGACACTGATGCAGGGGAGAAAATGAGAAAGTGATAAGCAAAAATTTCCCTTTACCATTACAACTCTGATAGGCACTGCTGCCCTGCAGCATCCAAACTGATCTAGTGTCCCACTTTCTGTATTTCCTAAGGTTCCTAGCATTAAATAAAACCAACCACACTGTTTTACTGTTTAGATTCTGAAAATTGATGATGGTAACTGCCAGTATTTTTTTAATCAATTATTTGTTTATACTATGATTTATTGGGTCCAACAATTAGTTTAAAATTTAGTGAACCCCTGCTCTCTTTTCTTTGCTCCTCCATCATCCTGGGAAATAAATACAAAAGTGTGTCTTTAAGTCATTTGCAAAGATGCCTTTTTCATCCAATCCAAACTTGAACCTCCAGTGTACAGCTGGAGTCTGCCATACTCATAGTATATGTCCACAATTGGGAAGGAAGAAAGTCATCTTACCAGCACCTCACAGGTGCACTCTGCATGCTCAAGGTGACAGCATATAGTTGCTCTGTGGTGATGTTATGCTATTCAGCACTATCAAAATTTCTTGAAAAGCATACACAGGAAATTTTCTCATTGTGTTGGGGACACATAATGACATAGGGATTTGCCTCACTTATGATAAATTTATGTTAACTAATATTTGAAATGACAAACTCTGTGTTTCCTCTATAATCTCATTCCCAATACACTGGAGAAGTGAGTCTTCTGTGAATATTTGCAAGGAAACTATGTGCTTGTATTAATTATATCACTTTCAGTTATGAAATTTTCTGCTCAATCATTTATACCAAATAGAGAATAAAGTCTGAGATTTGTATAGCAGCATTTTGACATATTTGATAAAATTGTACTTGGACAATAGAATTTCTCAAGAAGCATTTTTGGAAGGTTTTAATGGTATTTTGAAAGACTTAGAAATACTTAACTAGTCCTGTCAATTGTTTTTTTTTTTTTTTTTTTTGAAGGCAGAGTGGACAGTGAGAGAGACAGAGAGAAAGGTCTTCCTTTGCCATTGGTTCACCCTCAATGGCCGCCACAGCCAGCACACTGTGACTGGCGCACCACACTGATCCGAAGGCAGTAGCCAGGTGCCTCATCTTCAATGGGGTGCAGGGCCCAAGCACTTGAACCATCCTCCACTTCACTCCTGGGCCACAGCAGAGAGCTGGCTTGGAAGAGGGGCAACTGGGACAGAATCCGGCACCCTGACCGGGAGTAGAACCCAGTGTGCCCATGCCACAAGGTGGAGGATTAGCCTAGTAAGCCATGTTGCTGGCCCTGTCAATTGTTTTATCATCATTCATTGAATGCTCACTGCCTAGACATAAGGGTAAGTGCCAAATCATACCATTGAAAAAACTTTTGCTGTATTTATTTTGTACTTTTTTATTATGATTAGCTGAAAGTTGCATATAATTAGCTGATTTCTGAGTCAAGAAACCAAGCCATTCATACATTTCTTGATGCCCCTCTTCCAGTCCAGCTCTCTGCTGTGGCCCAGGAGTGCAGTGGAGAATGGCCCAAGTCCTTGGGCCCTGCACCCTCATGGGAGACCAGGAGAAGCACCTGGCTCCAGGCTTTGGAGTTGAACCAACAGTAAAGGAAGACCTTTCTCTCTGTCTCTTGCTCACTGCCCACTCTGCCTGTAAAAATAAATAAATAAGTAAGTAAATTTACAATATTTCTCCTGGACATTTCTTTTTTAAAATATCAAGGTGAAACCTTGCTTCCCATTTACATTCTTATATCAGTATTTAGAAATGAATAAAATATAAAATATAATTACTCTTCTATTACAATTGAAGCACATGATAAAGGGTGGACAACATGCTTTCCCATAAAACCCTCTCTTGGATTTTCTTCTTTTACCTTGATCTCATTGAGTTGACTGCTGAAGAACTTGACTTTTGCTTATGTTTTTGCTTTGTTCCCTGGCTACAAACTGTAACATAGTGGTTTCAGTTAAGCTTTTGATAATGTCATCAAATCAAAAGCTGTCATTGATGTGTGACTTAGTTAAGTCATGTTTCCATCTCTAATTTCCATCTCTGCTGATGTTGGTCACTCAGATGCCTTATCTGTTTGACCCTAGGGGCTCCAGGCTTTCATAGGGCTCCTGTTCTTCCAGGCATAAGGAGTCAGTAAGTTACATCTTTCATAATCCTTTGAGATACTATGGTTTACTGAATAACGTCTGGAGGGCAATACCTTAAAAATCTATCATTCACTTGGGAGATGCCTTTAACTTGCTGTGGTTTCAGTAGTTATCTGTGGCTGTTGAAGTCAGATGTTATTTTATACTTCCTTTGAATTATGTTTGATTTTATAAAGCAATATGTAAAGGATACTGTGCTATCAAAGAAAATCCATCAAACTACATCTATTCCAAAAGGATCCCAAAAACACCACTGAGAGAATGCTGGACTCATAAAATAGTTTCATAAAGTGGCAAAATATAAAACCAACACAGAAAAATAGTCATTGTATACACTGACAAGGTAATGGCTGAGAAAGATCAGTTCCATTCACAATAGTTCCAAAATAATCAAATATCTTGGAGTAAATTTAACCAAGGATGTCAAAGATATCTAAGATGAAAATTACAAAATGCCAAACAAAGAAATAGAAAAAGACATAAATGGAAAAATTATCCATGTTTATGGATTGAAAGAATCAATATAATCAAAATGCCCATATTAGTAAAAGTAATTTGAAGATTCAATGTATTTCTAGTGAAAATATTAAAGACATTCCTCACCTATCCAGAAAAAAATGTTGCTAAAATTCATATGGAAACAAAAGAGACCCTGAATACCTAAAACAATCTTATGTAATAAGAACAAAGGCAGAGGCATCACAATACCTGATTTCAAGACATACTACAAGGAAGTTACAATCAAAACAGCCTGGTACTGGCTGAAAAATAGACTGGTAGACCAATGAAACAGAATAGAAATTCCAGAAGTCAATTCATGCATACAACCAATTTATCTTTGATCATGAAGCTAAAATCTACCACTGGAGAACTGAGTCTCTTTAACAAATGGCTCTGGGGAAACTAGATCTCCATGTGCTGAAGTATGAGATTAGACCCCTACTCACACTTCACACAAAAATCCACTCAAAAATGTATCAAAGACAAAAATCTATGACCTGATACTATGAAATCTTCAAAGAACAATGGGGAAACTAGGCAAGATTTTGGCATAGGAAAAGGGTTCTTGGAAAAGACTCCAGAAGCACAGGCAATTAAATCCAAATAAGACAAATGGGATTACATAGAGCTGAGAATCTTCTTCACTGTAAAAGAACCAATCAGCATAAGTAAGAGGTAATGGACAGAATGGAAGAAATTATTTGCAAACTACAAAACTGATACAGGGTTAACATCCAGAATCTATAAAGAGTTCAAGAAACTCAACAACAACAGCAACAACAACAACAAACTAAGTTAAGAAATGGGAAAAGTAGTTGAACAGGCATTTTTCAAGAAAGGAAATTCAAGTGGCCAACAGACACTTAGAAAATGTTCAGGGTCACTAACTATTAGGGAAATGCAAATCAAAACCACACTGAGGTTTTGCCTCACTCCAGTTAGAACAGTCCACATACAGAAATCAACAAACAATAAATTCTGAAGAGCATGTTGGTAAAATGGTACCCTGGTACACTGTTGGTGGAAATGTAAACTGGTGCAACCATCATGGAAGACACAGATCTCAGAGATCTGAATATAGACCTACCATACAATTTATTCATCAGACCATCACGCTCCTGGGAATCTACACAAAACAAAACAGTAGATGAGTTACCTGAACCTCCATGTTTATTACAACACAATTGACAATAGCTAAGACAGAATCAATGCTGATGCCCATCAACTGATGACTGGCTAAAGAAATTTTGTTGTAGTTACACTATGCAATTCTACTCAGCTGAGAAAAAGATGAAATCCTGTCTTTTATAACGAGATGGTCACAACTGAAAACCATTATCCTGAGTGAAATAAGACAATCCTGAGATGACAGATACCATATATGTTCCTGGACCTGGGATAACTAACATAGTATCTGAAATATAATGTAATGGAGTGAAATAGATATCTTGAGATTTAAAAAAAGTTATAAAAACTTTAAATCAAATTATAATTAATGAGAAAATTAATAAGAGATAGATATGAATGAATAATGAAACCCCAGAATGCAGATAAAGCTGAGGACAAATGCATTCATGGATGAATTTTAAAAAATACAAAATAATTAATAACAATTCTTTCCAAAAACATAGAAAATTAAGGAAGGAAACATTTCTAATTTATTATATGAATAAAACAATACCCTAATAAGAATGGCAGGCAAAGCTGCTAGAAAAAGAGGGAGCCCAAGCCAGTGATGCAGCTCAATAGGCTAATCCTCAGCCTGAGGCACAGGCACCCCAGGTTCTAGTCCTGGTCAGGGCACCAGATTCTGTCCTGGTTACTCCTCTTCCAGTCCAGCTCTCTGCTTTGGCCCAGGAGTGCAGTGGAGGATGGCCCAAGTCCTTGGGCCATGCACCCACATGGGAGACCAGGAGAAGCACCTGACTCCTGGCTTCAGATTGGCGTGGTGCACCAGCTGCAGTGTGCCGGCCGCAGCAGCCATTGGGCATTGAACCAATGGCAAAGGAAGACCTTTCTCTCTGTCTCTCTCTCTCTCACTATCCACTCTGCCTGTCAAAAAAAAAAGAAAGAAAAACAAAAAGAGGGTTCCCAAAAATTAATACCTATTATGAATTTTGATACAAAAAATCTGTACAAAACAATACCAAAATAAATGCAACTGCTTGTTTAAAAGATTTTACAGAAAGGATTTATTCTTAGAAAGCAAGGTTAGTTTAACTTATGAAAATGAATCATTGTCATAATGCCACATTATCAGAATGAAGGGGAAAATATGACCATTTAAACTGATACAGAAAAAAAAAGCCACAACACCTTTTCATGATAAAGAGACTCAAAAAATAAATACTAGAAAACTATCTCAACATAATAAATAATGAAAGAAAAAACAAAGTTACCATTAACTTTCTCAATGAACAGGTACAAGGTAAAATGTACACTTTCACCATTTGTAATCTACATGGCCCTAGGAGATTAATGAGACTAATTAGGCAAGAATGAAAACACATTCAAACTGAGAAGGAAGATATCTTTATCTATATATGCATGAGAACATATATTTGTATAGAGAAGCATTGCTGTTTATTAATCTGAATTATAACACAGATAACTTGAAATTCTTCAATAATCACTCAATTACTATAGAAGCTGAAAGTTAGAAGTGATTAACATGTGCATTGGAGTGTGCAGAGTGCTTTGGAGCCTATGTGGATGGTATAGAAAGACCTGGGCAGAGTAGTGGTGATATCCTCATGGGCTGTGAAGAGACACATCACCTGGGAGTGTGGATGTTGTTCTGGGTGGAGGAGTGTGGTGGCATAGAAGAAACCTGAATCTTCATGGGCAGTCTTCAAAGTTAGGTGTGTGAGACCAATCCCCTGGACTTGCTCTACAAGTGGGGCATATCTGGGAGATGGTGCTCAAGGATCTGCATGCCTTGAGATCCTCTTAATGGGCTCCAGGGACCCATCAGATACTGAGGATACAATTTATGGAAGGAATTATTAAGATTATGGTCCATGTCACCATCAGGTGGAGTTTCTCTGCTTACCAACATTAGGCTGGTTGGCCCCATGGTGGGAGGAATGGTCAGTCTCTAAGATCTGATATCTGAATTGTTGATTTAGGAATTCTTCCATCATGAAGTTAATTGGACCTAAAGGATCAAACTCAAGAAAAGGAGGTGCATGGGCTGGAATTGTGGTTTAGTATGCTAAGTCTCTGCCTGTGGTGTGGGCATCACCTATGGGTTCCAGTTTGAGGCCTGCCTGCCCCATTTCCAATCCAGCTCTCTGCTAATGGCCTGGGAAACCAGTGTAAGATGGCCCAAGTACCACCTGCACCCATGTTGGAGACCTAGAAGAAAGTCCATTCTCCTGGATTATGATTGGCCCAGCTCTGGCTGTTGCAGGCATTTCAAGAGTGAACAAGTAGGTAGAAAACAAATCTCTCTGCCTCCCTCACTCTCTGTAATTTTGACTCCCAAGTAAGTATAAATCTTAAAAAAGAAGAGGAGCTGTCCATATAAAGATGTACAGATGGATGGAATGGGGATGATTAAGTGTCTTAGAAAATAGGGAATATATCCTTGATAAACCAGATGACACCAAATTCTGTTCTGATATGGGTGTAACTTCCTGCATTGGAGTTTATGCTGACAGAAGCATCAGCAAGGGCTACTCATTGTCTGGGATTGGAATAAGGAGCTGTGACATTCCATACCATTATAGACATAATCTACAGTAGCTCTCTTCCTTAAGGCCCTACCGAAATAGGATGCTTCCTTTGTTTTTCTTTTTCTTTTGATTTTGGTTAAATCACCAGTTTTGTGCTTATAATATATATTCCAGATTGATGATTTAGTGGCATAGGTATTCTTAAGGAAATAAAAATGAACTACATAATTTCTACAAGGGCTATATTAGTAGCTTAAGCTTGTAGAAAATGTAGTTTTTGTTCAGAAAAGAAGTTGTATACTTTCAATCAAAATCATGGAGAGAAAAACCAAGCTATATCTTCTGTAGGTTGCTCTGCTATAGAGCTCAGTATTATTGTGACATAGTGGGCTCTGTCTTTGCTCCAATTTTTTTTCTTAGTTTCATAAATTTTCCAAGGCATTTCTTACAACTACTCACTGTATTTATTTTGGATATTTCCATGTACTTCGCAATTTTCTTTCTCCCTACTGTATTATACATTCATTAATATATATTGTAATATCTCTGATCATTCTGTCATATAAGGTTTCTTCAACACATGCAAGTTATGAACAGACAAAGCCACCTAAAATTGCTTTATGCAGAATTTCTTTTGACAAAAATTATTTATAAAAGTGCAGGTTGGAGGGGATTCAAAGATGGCTGAATAGGGAAGACACGTGCTGATTCTGAGAAGAGGAAGTACTGGAAAAAAAATAGAAAGTAAATTCTCAGGGGAGAGCTGGAGAGAAGTTTGCAGTAGAAATTCTACAGAAAGAATAGGAATGCTGTGGAGCAGCATGGAGAGTGCAGATACATAGTAGCAAGTGTCACACTACACCTGAATCTCACAATCCTCAAGGAGACAAAGGATTCTAATATCAAGGTGAGGGCACACAGTGGCAGCCTGTACCACTGGTGATATGGCATGAGGGAGAACCTCTCAGATTACACTGAGTTTGAATCCATCTGGAGCCTGAGGGAGAGGGAGGATAAGCACCTCATCCAGTGAAGGAAAAGCACATTTCTTTCTTCTCATCCCCATACAAGGGTGCTCACAACAGGGAGAAGGTATCATCTTGACACCAGCAGAAGCTGCGGTGGCTCTCCTGTGCATGGCTGGGGGAAATTCCTAGAAGAAAAATGCTGTGTTCTCCTCTGACTTTGAGTCTGGTTGGAAGGGTTGAGAGGGAGCTGTGCTCCTACTTAGGATTTAGAGGTGCCCCCAACCTCTCAACATATCACAGGCTCTGGGGCTCAAATTGCCAAGGCAGATCACCCCTAAGCAGCTGGCTCTGGAAACGACTCTGTTTTCTACATGGATGAGGCAGGCTCATGGGGCAGAGGGTATCCTCTTCACCCCATGACTGTTGGAAATCTGTGACTGCAAGATACGGCATGGGGCCTAACTGGGTTTCTGGGCAATCACTGTGTCTGGCATCAGAAGCTCAGATCACCCTAACTGCCTGAGATAGGTCACTACAGAGGGTCCCATGCTCACTCTGAGGACTGCACAGATCCTGTTTTGCAGTTCGTGCTTCAGCATGGATGAGGTTTATGCCCATCATGGGCTGATCCTGAGCATTGATCAACATGGAAGAGAGGAGTGAGGGTGTGATTATGGCAGCAGGCATGATCCTACCCTCAACCTTACTGACTATACATATTCACCAGGCACAACATGGGTGTCGCCTTGGATTCTTGTCCCACACTTGAGCCCTGACCAGAGCTGACTTGCCTTATCAAGCACCTCTGTATTCAGTGAGGGAGCAATCACTCCACTCAGCCACAGAGGCACAGGTTGAAGATAAAACATACCACTGAAAAGAGTTTAGAAGGATACTAATCACATTTTTCAAATACGAATGTACATCCTCCTCCAAATAGTTGCTGTTCATACTTGTATCTAAAGTATCACAAGTTGATTCCTTTGACTGAGGTCAGGTGCCATGCTAAAAAATGCAGAGAGTACCTTGGAAAATGGTACTGGGAATGAAGGGAATGAAAGTACATACAAACAGAAATTAGAGACATCTATACTCACCTAAAATGACATGTAGTCTTCAGAACTAAAACCAAATGTATTAAAACGGCCTTACTATAAGGCACATTATATTTCCTAAAGCACAAGAACATTTCCATAATAAAAAAATGATACAACCTTTAATATGCAAAGAAGAGAATGATGTTTTCAAAAATATTGTATTTATTTTCTTAAGTAAAACTTGACCATTTGGTGGCTGTGATAAAAAGATTCCTTAAAAATCTGAAAGAGAACAAGAAAAACACTGCCATAATTAAATTACCAGACTGGCATCATTGGATCTTTGCCACTAACAACAAGAATGCTATCGAAAATAGCTAAACTTAATTCTGAGGAATTCCGTATTGTAAAATTAAATCTCTGAGCATGTGATACTTTAACATCAATGAAAGGATTTTTATTGAAGATCAAATTTTCAATTCAATCATCTGCAAAAAATGAATGTTGTAAAATTGAAAATATGGTGCTGGCTCTATGGCACAGCAGTTAAAGCCATGGCCTGTGGTGCTGGCATCCCATATGGGTACCAATTTGAACCTCAGCTGTTCTACTTCCTGGCTCACTGATGGTGTGCCTGGGAAAGCAGCAGCAGATAGCCCAAGTATTTGGGCCACTGCAGCCATGTGGGAAACCTGGAAGAAGCTCCAGGCTCTTGTTTCAGATTAGCCCAGCTCCAACCACTGTGGCCATTTTGAATGTGAACCTGAAAGTGGAAAACACCTCTCTCTCTCTCTCTCTATCTCTCTCTCTCTCTCTCTCTATCTCTCTCTCTCTCTCTCTCTCTCTCTCTGTCTCTCTCTCTCTTTCTATCTCTTTCTCTCTCCCCCCTTCCATTTTCCCCCTTCACTCTCTCTCTGCCTTTGCATTTCTGTAACTCTGCCTTTCAAAGAAATAAATGTCTTTAAAAATAGAATTGTGTCTTTCAATCTTAAACTATACAGAGAAAAATGAATAAAGCACAATGTAAATAAAAGGAAATAATACGAATCATATAAACCAATGAAACAGAAAACAGAAACATGATATAGAAAAATGAATTATATGAAAATATGCTTTAAAGATGATCAGTAAGTTGCATCACAGTACAGCAACACTTGTGAGGAGAATAGATAATTGACATAATTTAACAATATTAGGAAGTGAAAGAGATAACATCCATATAATGGGTAGATGAATAATATAAGGTAATATAACACATTTCTGCAAAAAATGAGAATTTACATGAGATAGATAAACTGAAAACTGCCCAGGGACAAATGGTTCTCAGGATTAGTTGATTCTTTGTGATGGTAAAAGACTGGCTTGTGAATGCAGCTTTCTAGGCAAACTTCACAATTCATCGCACAGCACCAACTGCCTTCTGTATAAGCTTTTCACATTTTAGTCTGGCATTCCTCTGCTCAATCACTCCAAAGCCAAGTGATGGAAAATCAGAGATACCCAGCTACTGCATTCTAGACTTATATGGAACTAAGTCAAAGAAGCTAATCCTAAGACTCTTTACCCTACTTACCCTTGGCATTCTCATTGATTCTCATTAAAAGCACAATAAAAACTATTTCTTGTAAAATTTTATTGAATTATACACTTTTAAATGTCACAATGCAATATTTCTATGCACAAACACAGTGAGAACTGATCAAAGAAAGCAATCAACCTCTACTGCTCCACCACTTTCATTTAGTACCTTAGTTCTCTCCTTCAGTTCCTTATGAAACATACACCAAAATTTATGCATGAAGATATAGAAAATTTGGATAGACCAATAAAAAAGGTTGAGATTGAGTAGTAAAGCCTTGCTACAAAACTAAGCTCAGAAATTGGTGGCTTCATTCATGCATTCTATCAAACTTTCAAGGGTAAACTAACATCAATTCTTCTTAAACTATTCAAAACAATGGATAGGGAGAAAACCATTCAAAACTTACTCTATGAGGCTGAATGAACTTACCTTAAAGATAAAACCAAACAAGAATACAATATGAAAGAGAACTAGGAACCATTATCCCTGATAAATGTAGCTGCAAAAACATTTAAGAAAATGCAAGCAAACTGAATTCAATGACACATCCACACTGACCAAACAGAATTTATACCAGGGATTCAGGGCTGTTATAGCATACCCAGATCAATAAATGTGATACATAACATCAATAATATAAGGATTAAATCCATACAAGTTCTTCAGTAAATACCAAAAAAGCATTTGATAAAATGCAATATCCTTTTATGATAAGTCATAAAAATTGGGTTTAGAAGGAATGTACCTCAACACAATAAAGGAAATATATGTCAAGCCCACAGCCAATATCATATAGAATGGGGAAAAACTGGAACAATTTGGACAAAGATCTGCAACTAGACAAGGCTCTCCACTGTCACCACTTTTATGCAATATAGTTCTGGAAGTTTTATTTAGAGCCACAGGCAAGAAAAAAGAAACAAAAAGGATAAAAATTGGAAAAGTGGAAATTAAAGTATCACTGTAGTTGACATGATTCTGTATATTGGGAAACAAAAAGACACCCCCCCCCCAACCAGACTATTAGAACTTATATGAGAATTCAGCAGTTTCAGGATGCAGATGCAAAGTGAACACACAAAAATCCATATCACTCATACATATCAACAATTATCTGGCTGAAGGACTTATAAGAACTCTTCCATTCACAAAAGCTACCAAATATTAAATAATGAAATAAATTTAACAAAGGATGTGAAAGAACTCTACAATGAAAATTGTAAAATATTAATGAAAGAAACAGAAGGTATAACAATGAAAAAATCAATGGTTCAAGTATTGTAGCAATTAATATTATTCCAAATGGCCACATTATTCCCTGAATTTACAGATTCAGTGCAATGCCCATAAAAATTTCAAGGACATTCCTTACAGAAAAAAAATCTTGAAATTTATACAGAAATGTAAATGACAGTAAGTGGCCAAAGCTGTTTAAACAATAAAAATAAAGCTATAGGCGTCAAATATCAGATTTCAACACACTGCAGGACAATTATTATTTAAAATGTATGGCACTGTGTGAAAATAGACATGTAACCTAAAGGGACAGACTATACAAGGCAAAAATAGCTGCACATCTACAATCAATTAATACTAGACAAATGTGCTAAAATTTTTCAGGTATTGGGAAAATTGAATCTATGCATGCAGAAGTTTGAAATGAAGCCAGTACATATATATACGTAATATATACAAAAATTTACTTTAAATGAATCAAGGATCTAACCTTAAGATCCAAAACCATCAAACTATTAGAGGAAAGCATAGCAAAAATGTTGCAACATTGGCCTAAGCAAAGATTTTTTTTGTAAAGCATCCCAGAAGCACAGGGAATAAAGAAAAAAATAGAGAAATGGGATTATACCAAGCTTAAAATGCTTCTGCACTCCAAAGGAAAAAAAATGAAGAGAAAAATGACAGAATAGAAAAAAATATTAGCAAACTATGCATCTGATAAATGATTCATATCCAGAACATATAAGGAGCTCAAGAAATCAACAAGACAATATGCATAAGAAACAAAGGATATCCACGGTTATTTTACAAAAGAAATACAAATGACCAACAGACATATGCAAAAATACTTAGTGTCACTATCCTTCAGGGAAATGCAAATAAAAACCACAATTAGATATCAACCTACCCCAGTTAGAATGGCTATAATGCCAAAATCAAAATTAAAAAATACTGACAATGTTGTTGAGAAAAGAATACCTTAATATACTATTGGTGGGAAAATGAATAACTGTTATGGAAAACAGTATAGAGATAAATAAAAACTCAAGGTGGATTTACTTTATGATTCAATTGTCTGATGCAGGGGGATATATCCAAAGAAATAAAATCAACGTATAAAAACTGCTTATGGCAGCAAAATGCACAATAGAAATAATATGGAGTGAGATTAGTTGTCCATAAACTGAAGGTTGGACAAGAAAATATTATATAGCCTTTCCTCCTTTCTCTTCACCCTCGTCTCTTGCCAGTAGGGTGCTGGCTGTAGCCCTGCACCTTCTGGGCACATCGCCTTTGGGCCAACCAGTGCTATGCTTCCTGGCCTGGGTGCTCTTCCATGTGGGTGGTTCCTGGTACTTGGACCTAAAAAGAGCCTGTAAAAACTGTGTAGCTCTGCATGCATTCCTATGGCCTTACTTCTTTTTTTTTTTTTTTTTTGACAGGCAGAGTGGACAGTGAGAGAGAGAGAAAGGTCTTCCTTTGCCATTGGTTCACCCTCCAATGGCCGCTGCAGCCAGCACACTGTGGCTGGCACCCTGACTGGACTAGAACCTGGTGTGCTGGCACCGCAAGGCAGAGGATTAGCCTAGTGAGCTGCGGTGCCGGCCTGGACTTACTTCTAAGGGTACAGTTTATAACTTGCTATGGGATCGCAAATACCCTTGGACTAGATGGTAATGGTAACATCTTAAATTTTAAAGTGATTATATAGGTGACATTGATTATTAAAAGTGATCATGTCAATAATATTTTGTGTTAACTACTACTAATAATAATATTTTTAAAAATGGAAATACTCCAACATGGGAAGGAGTCTGTACAGCAGACTGTACAGAGTGGCAAACGCCTTAAGTAGCACTCAGTGACCTCAAAATCAGCTCTAAAGGCATTCTGGTCTGGCTAAAAAGGCCCACAAGAGCATTTCAGGGATAGAAAGCCAGGTCCCTTGTGCAAAAAGTGTCCCTACTTGGAGAACCTCCCTGGGTGAGACGCCAGTGGAAACGAATGGCCATTAAAGAAGAATGTAGGTTTCTCTGGAGGGAGGAGAGAACTTCCACTTTGCTTATGGCTTTTCCTGAATATTGATGGAGTTTGTGGGACTCAAAAGGCTTCCATGGCCTAGGCAGTTCATGTCAAGAGCCTCAGGTAATCACTGACATCACACATGAGAGTGTTAATTGTTAAATTAACAAGAGTCACTGTGTACTAACTTCCTATGCAGGACCTCTGTTCTCAAAGAGCTACAGTATTAACATCAATGGTAAAATTTGATCCCTAAGATTTACTTTATTTCCATGTGTTAAGTTCTAGTTATTTCTAAATGTCAAACTCCATTGCCTGTATTCTTATGTATTTCTTCAAATTTTATTAAGTGCCTCAAACGTAAAATCTTGGATACATGTCTCTCTCTGAAATTCCTATCTCGTATGTTTAAACATAGGGTCAGATATTTAAAGGCAGCCAAGGAGATTTCTGGGAATAACAAAATTCTGTGGAATTTGGATTCCAAGCTTTTGTATATAGCTTTATTATTTATTTATTTATTTTTGACAGGCAGAGTTATACAGTGAAAGAGAGAGACAGAGAGGAAGGTCTTCCTTCCATTGGTTCACCCCCCAAATGGCCGCTGCAGCCAGCGAGCAGGGCCGATCTGAAGCCAGGAGCTAGGGTCCCCTCCTGGTCTCCCATGCAGGTGCAGGGCCCAAGCACCTAGGCCATCCTCCACTGCCTTCCTGGACCACAGCAGAGAGCTGGACTGGAAGAGGAGCAACTGGGACAGAATCCGGTGCCCCAACTGGGATTAGAATCTGGTGTACCGGTGCCACAGGCAGAGGATTAGCCTAGTGATCCATCCATGGCGCTGGCCTCTATATAGCTTTAAAGACACCCTGATGCAGATTCTGTACTGAAAGGTAGCTGCCAAAGTTATTCCAGATAACTAAGGAGGTTCTAACTAAAGCTCCTGTATTGAGAATTGCAGATGACAGGATTCTATACAATTTGGATTCCAAGCTTTTGTATATAGCTTTAAAGAGGCCCTGATGCAGACTCTGTACTGAAAAGGGTAGCTACAAAAGCTATTGATTCCAGTATTTGGATTCTAAGCCTTGTGTTTCCTTAAAGCCCCTGACACAGACACACTGCTGGACAGGGGAGCTACAGAAGGTGTTCCAAAGAATCAAGGAGTTTTTGACAAAAACTCCAACATTAGAAATTCCTGAGCAAGCCATTCATAAGAAGACCTCTTCAGATCAGAAACGGCTTAAATTAAAGGGACCTTACCAGGTGCTACTGAGCATGACTACCTCTATGAAATTAGGATTAACTTCTACCTCTTAAGTCTTCACAGGTGAATGTGAAAGACATGCCTAATTATTCCTATTAGCCAATCAGAAACCTTAGTACCTCTTCAAAGCAAAAAGGATATGTAAAGTTTTGCCTTTGTCACATCCAGACTGCTGCACCTTAAGGCAAACATGCTTTACCTGCCTTTCTTGATTATATCTGGGAACTGTTATTGAGGATAAAGCTACCTAATGAGTTCTATATAATTCTCCATACTCAAGCTAAAAGGGTTTATAATCTACATAAGGGTAGCCTATAACTGACCACTATCTGGAAATCTATAAGATATGTTGTTTTCATCTTAAGGGGCACCCCATTTATAATTGGATTTGTTCCAGTTTTGCTTATAGTAATTAAGAAACTTAAATGTTTCAGAACGTGACTTCAGGAAGTAACTGACCATGCAGGGGACACAGATGTTGGCAATGTCCGAGACTGCTCCATCTCACAAGACAAATTTGCTAGATAGACAGAGACTTCCAGACCCTGGATAGGCAAGGCTTGCACTACACCCCTCATAAGCAGGAAGCAGTTACAAAAGGGATGATTCTACATCCTTCAACTTCCCTTAGGATTAAGGGATGGAGTCTCTGAGGGGGGAATGAAGTAGACAGACATACAGATTAAAATTGATTAGGTTTGAGGGGCCGGCGCCATGGCTCACTTGGTTAATCCTCCGCCTGCAGCACCAGCATCCCATATGGGCACCAGGCTCTAGTTCTGGTTGCTCCTCTTCCAGTCCAGCTCTCTGCTGTGGCTCGGGAAGGCAGTAGAGGATGGCCCAAGTGCTTGGGCCCCTGAACCTGCATGGGAGACCAGGAAGAAGCACCTGGCTCCTGGCTTTGAATCGGTGTAGCTCCAATCCTAGCAGCCATTTGGAGGATGAACCAATGGACAGAAGACCTTTCTGTTTCCCTCCCTCACTGTCTAACTCTATCTGTCAAATAAAAATAAATTTTAAAAATTTATTAGAGGCCAGCGCCGTGGCTGAATAGGCTAATCCTCCACCTTGCGGCGCTGGCACACCGGGTTCTAGTCCCGGTTGGGGTGCCGGATTCTGTCCCGGTTGCCCCTCTTCCAGGCGAGCTCTCTGCTATGGCCAGGGAGTGCAGTGGAGGATGGCCCAGGTGCTTGGGCTCTGCACCCCATGGGAGACCAGGAAAAGCACCTGGATCCTGGCTCCTGCCATCGCATCAGCGCGGTGCGCCGGCCGCAGCGGCCATGGGAGGGTGAACCAATGGCAAAGGAAGACCTTTCTCTCTGTCTCTCTCTCACTGTCCACTCTGCCTGTCAAAAATAATAAAAAAAAATTAAAAAAAATAAAAATTTATTAGGTTTGAGAGCTGGAACATCACGCCTTCACCATGCCCCTTTGTGACCTCATATCCCTACCTTGCCACACCTGAGTGCCCACTGGCCAATCAGGTTAATGAACCACTCCCCTTTGAAAGTGGATCAAAAGCCTGGGACAGGGTATGTCTGGCCCTTTCATCCTTTCTCTTCACCCTAGCCTCTTGCCAGTAGGGGGCTGGCTGTAGGCCTGTGCCTTCAGGGCATGTGGCTTTGTGCCACCCATCCCATGCTTCCTGACTTGGATGCTCCTCCATATGGATGGTTCCTGGTACCTGGTATGAACCCAGATCTATCTCCCTCCTATAGATAAAGCCCTCACTTTCCTATGCATCGTTCATACTGAATCAAAGCTTAAAATGTGAAAAGAATAAAATATTATATATATATGCATATACATGATGGAATATGACAGGCACAAAACAATGAATTCCTGGCATTTGCATCAAAATGGATGCAACTGAGATTATTATGCTTCTGTTATTTGTGGACATTAATATAGAAAGAGTATAAAAATTGCATGGATATATTATTTTTATATAGATATAAATAATTGTTTACAGAATTAAGCCATATTCCCATATGGGAATATACCACATTTTCCCATGTTATGATTATTGCAATAAATCTATTTTGTGATATAATTGATTTGTTTTCAAAAAAGTAAACATCAACTTTATTATTATGAGCTGTAGTCATCCCAGTGTACTGTGGAACATTAAAATTTATTAATTCTATGTTTTGACACCTTATCAAACCTTTCTCTACCCTGACACCATAATGCCAAGGCTTCAGTACTTATTATTCCAATTTCAGATATACTTTTACTAAACTTTCACATAACAGTGATAAAATGTTGTATTCAACTTTCTGTTGTGAAATATTGGCTGATTTCACCTAATAGCCTCCAGTTGGATCCCTTTTTTGGGTGATGGTAGAATTTCATTCTTTTTATTCTTTTTATATTCTGTTGCCTCTATGTACTGAATTTTCTTCACCTATTTATGAATCAATTGACACCTACATTGATTCCACACCTCATTACTGTGAATAAGGCCAGGCATGAGAGCACAAGTTCTCTTTGATGTATTAATTTCACTTAATTCAAATGTATGACTAGATATGGAATAGCTGCATCATTAGTCAGTTTTTTTTTTTTAATTTTGGGGGTAACATCCACACTGGTCTCCAAAATAGCTGTACTAAAGTTCATTCTCATTAACAATTTATAAGGGCTCCTTTTTCTATACATCCTCATGAGCATTTACTTATGGCCTGAGAATAGTCGCTCCAACTGTTTTAATTTGCATAATTGGTTCCTAAAGGTCTAGAACTCCTAAACAGACCAATAACCAAGAGGGAGTTTAATTCAGTAATAAACAACCTCCTAACAAAGGAAAGCCTAGTACCAGATGGCTTTACTGCTGAACTCTATCAAATTTTTAAAGAGGAACTAACTCCAATTCTCAAACCATTCAAAACATTTGAAAGGGAAGCAATCCTGCCAAACTACATCTATGAGGCCAGCATCACCTAAAGTCCTAAAGCAGAAAAGGATAGAAGAAAGATACTCACAGATGACTATCCCTGATCAACAGATATAAAGACCCAAACAAAATAACAGTTAATTGAATCCAATGACACCTCAGAAAGATCATTCACCGGGCAAGTTGAATTTATCTCTGGTTTGCAAGAATGGTTCATCATATAGAAATAAATATGACACACCACACTATTCATATGATTATTTCAATAAATGCTAAGAAATAAGTTGATAAAATACATCATCTGGTGATAGAAGTCTTTATTCTTTAACACAGTCAAGGCAAAATATTACAAACCCACATCAAGCCTTATGTGGAGAAGTATGAAGCATTTCCACTAAGATCCAGAACCAGACATGGATGTCCACTCTCAACATTGGTATTCAACATAGTTTCCAAAGATTTATGCAGAGCCATTAAGTAGGAACAGGAAATTAAAGGGATACCAAATGGACAGGAGAAAGTAAAATTTTCCTTGTTTGCAGATGACATGTTCCTATATATACTGAAACCAAAGGACTCCACCAAGAGACTATTGCAACTCATAACCGTGTATGGTAAAGTTGCAAAAAATAAATTCTACACACAAAAATAAATAACATTTGTATACATAGAAAATGTCATGACAGAGAATAAATTTGTAAGATCAGTATCATTTTCAATATTTACTAAAAATTTAAATCCCTTGAATAAACTTAACCCAGAATGTGAAAAATCTGTATAAAGAAAATTACAAAACATTTAAAAAAAATAGAAGAAGACGCACAACAAAATAGAAAACTCTTTCATGTCTGTGTATTGGAAGAATTAATACAATCAAAATACCCATATTACCCAAAGCAATTCACAAATTCAGCATAATCCCTATCAAAATATCAGCCATATTATTCTCATGTCTAGAAAAAAATTATGCTAAAATTAATATGAAAACAAGAGATCTATGATAGCTAAAGCACTAGTAAAGAAATAAAACAAAACTGAGGGCATCACAATATTGGATTTCAAGACACACTATACAGGGAAGTTATAATCAAAACAACCTGGTACTGGCACAACAGACATGACAACCTACAGAACAGAATAGAAAGTCCAGAAACTAACCCACACATCTACAACCAACTAATCTTTTACAAATGAGCTGAAATCAATCCCTGGTGAAATGAGAGTCTACAACAAATTATGTTGAAAAATTATATCCACACTTACAGAAGCATGAAACAAGACGCCTACATTTCATCTTATATAACAATCAACTCAAAATGGACTAAAGGTCTAAATCTATGTCCTGATATAATCAAATTACATTCCACTCTCTTCAACTTGTCACTTCACAAATGCCTAAAAATTCAACAATGATTTAGATATGACACCAAACGCAGGTGACAAAAATGAAAATAAGGAAATAGGACTATAAAAAAACAAACCAAAAAACTACATGCTAAAGGAAAAGATAAATACATAAAGCAAATAATGGGAGAAAATATTGGCAAAGAGTATGATTAAATAAAGAATACATAAGACATACAGAAATCAAAAGCAAATATAATAAAAACTGATAAATGACCTAAACAGTTTGGACAAATGATCTGACTAGTTGTTCCAGTGAAGATATGCAAACAGCCAACAGGTACTTGAAAAGGGGCTCAGCATGGATTATCAAGACTAAAATGGTTATCATTTAACATATGTAAAAATGGATATTATCAAAAAGTATGAAAAAAGGTAACAAGTATTGAACCAGGTGTGGAGAAATGGGAACATATAAATTGGTTGTAGGAATGTAAATTGGTACATCCACCATGAAAAACACTATGGAAATGCCTCTAAAAATGGAACAAATGACAAAACAATCTCATTAATTTATGTGCATCCAAAAGAAATAAAATCACTATCTCAAAGGTACACCTGCACATCCATGTTCATGGAAGCATTATTTACAAGAATAAGATATTGAAATAACCACATTGTCTGTCAACAGATCAAAAGATAGAGCATGATACTCACACAATGGAAACACATTCAACCTTAAAAAATAAATCCTGACGTTTTGTCACAACATGGATCCCAAAGTTAGAATGTGAACATTAGGCTGCTTGACATAACACAGAGTAAAATAAATGCTACTCATTTGTGGAATCTAAGAAAGTCAATCATAAGCACAGAATATAATAAGGGTTGCGAGGGGCTAAGGGTGAAAGAAACTGGAAGATGTTAGATGAATGACACATTTGCAGTTAGGAGATAAATTAACATTGAGATGTATAATAGAGCACAGTAATGATATGAATACAGTATTAGATACAACAGGTTAACATCTGAAATATCTTTTAAAAACTATGTAAGGTGATGGTTAGTTAATTGTTCTAGTCATTTCATAATATAAATGGATAAGGGGACACCAAAAGGTTTTTGATAAAGGGCTTAAAATATAATGTGACTATTCCATAAGCTTTTAAAAGTTCCCCACATGGCAAAACAACAAGTTGCAGGCCTTGCATGTATACAAATTTTGTTTGTCAATTATACTTACATAATCTTTAAAAAATCACCCTCTATCAAAATGAAAAATGAAAAAAAAACTAACTTAGGAATGCAGGCTTATATCTTTGAGGTGAGAAGATAATCACGAAACATAAATAGATTTTTTTTTTTTTCTTCAAAATTTGCTTTATGTAATTGGGTGGATATAAATTAATGAACAGAAATTTAAGCAAGATACATGTAACAATTTAACAGAACCTGATAATCTAATTTCATTCACTCTTTCTCAAATTCATCTTTAAGTCTTTCCATCATGGGGCTCACAAGAAATTAACTAACATATGGATACTACAGTTGAATGTTCAATCTGCAAAGTACTTATACCATACTGAAGTCCCCTATAATGTAATTATAAAGAACCTTCAAGATACTCATCTTCTGAATGTACAGAACTGTTTGAGTCAAAATTCAACTCAATATAAACTAGCAAGTTCTTCGTTGAGACAGCTTCTCCTTTTGCTAATGAACGATTTTTAGCTAGCTGTAGTATCACTGAGTTGAACAAATAAGTCACCTTTGAGTACATAAGGAAAAACAAACACATGCTAAATGAAACATTACTACTACATCATTACCAGACCATCCCTACCTCTAACACTTCAGAAGCTTAGAGATTTATTCTTACATTAACTGCAAGAAAAAGATAAAGAAGAAATTCCTTCTTTTTTGAGATTACAACCATGAAGTCGGGTGGTTATACAAATTCTGCATTTGTGTGCAAACATGAAACACATTTATCTTGGTTCTCCCTGCTTTGTCTCGTCAGCTAGCTAGCAGGACTTAACAAGTATCTTCCCAAGAACAAAGACTGAGATGTGTTTTATAGAACTTCAATAACCTCAGCACTACAGTGATGAGAGATGCAGTATCCTTTTGCTATGGTTCAAGACAACAGGGAAGGAGGTCACAGGAAAGAGAATAAATCAAAAGTGTTACAGCTGAGAAACTACTTCTCATTTAAGTTTCACCATGGTGCTACACTTATTTTTACATAAGCACTGGTGGCATAATTCAATAAATCAAAACTCTTAATATTTAAAATTTACCTTGACTTTCAATTATCACCATATTAACAACTGAAAGAATTAGATAAAACACATAGGAAATGGTAATATTAAACCCCACTTTGCTAGAATTTATTTCTTGACACCATTAACTCAGTTTTTTTAAATACATATAGAAAAGGGATAGTGCATCTCAGTTTGCTTACAAGCTAGGAGACCACTTTGAATTCTGCATTTCCTAACTGCAAACAGAATATAGCACTTATAACAGGTTATAAATAAACTGGTTTTCAAGCATAGAGCCAGCCCCAACGATAATAATACACTATTTAAAAAGACCTAAGGCAATGAATTCCATTTCCAATGGAAAAAAAGAACTGTGCAAACAAGCTTAAAACTACTTTTTTTTTTTTGTGCCAGTGTTATAAAATGTAGCTTTTAATAAAACCTTGACCCAAATGCCAGCAACTTCAGAAAAGAATTTGAGTTGGGTGGGTGGGTGGGGAGAACGTTATTTCATTTAGGAAAAATAACCACTATCTTTTTCCTAATCTTCAACACACACAATTTAAACATATACAGCTGCTGTAACACTTTACACAATTCCTATGTACTGGAGCAATTACAAGATCTAAATACAATTATATTTTTAAACACTGGGTCAAGGCTTTACATAAAAATACCATCCTACTTTCCCCCCTAATTTCTAAAATATCACATACTTTCCCCCAACATCTGCAGCCATCCAGGAATTTCTAGGAAACTTTTGTGCATGATCTTAATTCCTAATTCCTGGCTCTTTGGGCTCAGTGACAAAAGATCAAAACCACCAAAATGATGGTTCACTTGAAGTCAGACGAGAGACCCTGGCTCAATTAGTCTCATAGGATGAAAGCAGTGCTGCATCAACTGGCTCCATGCAGGAGGGGCACGTGAAGGATCTCATCAGCCAGTCATCTATACAGTCCAGGTGGTAGATGTGCATGCACGGCAGGAATCGAATTGGGTCCCCATAAACAAAGTCCATCATACAGATCACACACTCCCGGATCTTTTTCTCTGATCCATCTCTTCCAGGGTCATAAACTCCTTTAGGCAGATGCTGTATAAGGCCTATTCTTTGAGCTATCCTAATTTGTTCCTCTTCAGTCAGCTGAGTTGCTAGCCGAGTCTGGCTGGGTGTTGGATGATAGACTGGAACAGGAACTTGTTCCTGATATGGCGGCGGCGGCTCCTGATCCGGCTCCGTCCCCTCGCCAAAGCTAGCGCGGTCGGACTGAGACTCGTGAAGCAGAGAGATGTCATCCGAGGTGGGGGACTTGAGGCAGTTCCCCATCTTCCGGGGCGGGTGTGTGCGATCTGGGGTAGGAAGAAAGCAGTGGCGGGGTCGTTCGCACGCTCCGCGGTCAGCCTCGGTCGGCGAGGTGGGGTCGAGCGACGGGCCGGAGCTCAGGCGGCGGCGGCTCCCCCGCCCCCCGGCGCCGCCGAGGGGCAGCTCATGCCAGCCCCCGGGGGTGGGGGCTCAGGGCTGGGCCGCGGGCTCGGCTGGGGTCGAGACGGTTGCCTCCGGCGAAGCCGCGACGCGGGGGGGGGCGGGGAGACGAAGCACTTCCCCACCCCGCCCCCCCGCGGGGCGGCGGCGGCCACGGGGCTGCTGGGCTTAATCCAGGTCAGGAGCGGGGGGCGCGGCCGTCGCGGCTGCCCCAGCTGCTGCCTCAGCTGCTGCTGCTGCCCCCGCCGGCAACCGCGCCGCGGCCGCGGGCCTCATCCTAGTCCGCCTCAGCGCGGCGGCGGCGGCCAGAACGAGCGAAACATAAATAGATTTTAAAACAGATAAATATGTGACCAGCTAAAATTTGTATTTTGAAAGTTCAGAGACAGATGACAGCCTGTCCATGTAATGAGCAGGGCTAAGATGACATCCAAACATCAATGTACAGTGTCCTCCTGCCCCCCCCCACAACCTGTACAAAAACCTGAGTCAAATAAAACTGCTTTGTTTTTAATTTTTCTAGTCTAGGCCACTGTTATTGTGAGCAGAAAGCGGAGGTAAGATTCTTAGTATGAGCTATGCTGAGGCCCTGCTTCTCACAAAATCAGAAAACAAGGGAATGAAGTCAGTCTTGGAAAAAATAACGGAGCACTCCATGAAGGACAACTCCTCCCCTGCATGAACCCCACACACAGGGTCTGGGTTCTCCCTGGTGTCCATCGCGTGCTCACCGCACAATCTGGGAGGCCGGGGATGCCACCAACACTGGTTCTCAGAAACTGGTCCAGCCGACAACTGGCTGTGAGGAGACAGGACTCCAGGAGTCCCAGCTGCCAGCCCAGCCCCGACACTGCAGACCAGAGTGGGCCTAGGGAAGGGCCGTGCCAGCAGGGAGATGCGGCCCACAGATTCCCAGAGAGGACCCTGGGGAGGCCCGCCTCAGACCAGCCTTCTCCACAACTTTCCCCAACTCCTCCTTCCCCACATCTGCATGCCGGGACTCTCACACTCACCATGACAGCTTCCGAGGGGAGCGCTGTCCTGACGCTGAGTTACACCAGAATTCAGTAAACACCAGAGGCCCCGCCCCGGACCTCTCTCCGCTGTGACGCTGGAAGACTATTATGGAGTCAAGATCTCGCGTGATTACGTAGCATTCATGCCCCACGCCTGATTGGACAGCGTGGATATCCTTGAGCGTGCACAACATTACCAAAGTCGCATCAATCAGCATCCTCCACAGTGCTGACAAACAACTTCAGATGTTCCGGGAAGGAATAATAAGAGGTGAGCCCTGTGTTCCGTTCTGAAATTGTGTCCTGCCACGGGGGTTTTCACCTCCCTCGTCCACCACCTGCTGGGCCCACTCCTGCCTCCAGGGTCTTTCTTTCCTGCGAGGAACCTACCTGGGCTCACAATAACCTGCTTCAGATCAGTAACAATTTAAAGGCTGTTTATTAGCTCCTGAGTACTTTTCAGTTGTTTCTGTTTTTCATATTGCTTTAAAGAACATTTAGAGACAGATAATTTAATCTGTCTGTTGGTTTCCATTTCTCTTGCAGATTTTTTCTAGTCTGCCTATTGTCCTTTAGTATTATTTTTATTTGTTTCATACTGATTCTTAGTAATCACTGGATTTTATGATCTTTCTAGTAATCTCATCAGTTATTTTTTAAGATTTTCATCAATTATCTGTATATAAGCATAATCCAAAATATTCACGTTGCATTACATAGGAATTGATCTCTACAACTTATGCTTGATTTTTGCTGCTTACTTCCCTGACCACTCTTGCAGCAGAAAGTTGGAGAGAGAAAGTGCAGGCATTGTCTAAGTTTACTTCCAGGGAAAATACTTTCAATGATCCTGTATTAGCTGTGTAGTTTTTTATAGGTTCCTTTTGCTCTTGATTATATAAGATCACTGACTTTTCTCTTGTTCTCCTAGCAGTTTTATTTTGTACTAGATGCTGAACTTTATCCAATGCTTTGCAACACGTAATCTACATGCTTGTGTGATTTCCCTTTACTGTTTGCTTCCTGGATGCCTGGTCTGGAAATCGTAACCACTATTGCATTTTTCATTACTTCTTGCTTGCTATGGATATGTTATGATTTTATGAAGTGAGTTCATTTATTATATTGATATGTTGCTTAAGATACTTGTAGCTGTGTTTATTGAAGGGGTACTTTAAAAAAAGTAAGTTCTGGTCCATTTGCATCATCTTTAATGTAATGTTGATTTTCCAAAAGAAATTTTTAAATTTTTTTTCTCTGCTTATTTCCACTTTGAGTATGTATGGGAAATGTAGATTTGCATCTTCCTCTTTGAAATTCTGGGGTATTCTTTAAATCTGTATCTGAAATTTAGATTTGTGAGACTTTTTTCATTATTGGTTTGTTGGAATTTTTAAAATGTGATTCAACTTACTTGGTTTATATGAGTTTTTTCTAATTTGTATTTTGTTTTGGAAACTGATTTTCAAAATACAAAGAATTTTGAACTCTGTAGTCATATTTTTACCTCTAAGGTTTTCACAGCTTTCTCCTTATATCTTAGGAAATGCTTGTTATCTCTAGAAAATAATTATCTTGTTTAACGTATGAAGACATTTGTTTGTGTTATTGTTCCATTTGTTTCCTTAAATGCTTTTTCTAACAGTTTGCTAACATTGCTAACATTTTTCTTAAAAAAAATTATATCCTTGTTTATTTGTGGTACTTTATATGGTATTTCATAGATGTCTGTCATTATCTTTTTCTCTTGCTTTTATTAAATATTCTTTCAATATTTTTGATTCTTGACAAAGAAGATGTAATCTTTGATTTTCAGTGTTTTAACATCATAATTTAAAGCTGTACATTATCTCCAGGCATTGATTTATCTGCATTCTCTTATTCCCTCTTGTGTTTCCAAACCCTGTATATTCAGGCCCTGTGTGTCTCCCAGTGTTTTGACCCCCATGGGACTGCAGCCATCACAGGCTAAATGTATCTCAATGTCTGCAACCCATATGTTCTGATTGGTAACAGATTCATTGCACTCCTTTTCTTTACTCTTGTGTGCCTAGTAATCTCAGCACATCAACTACTATTTCCATGTCTGGAAAAGAGCTGAGCCCTCAAAACCTATCACATCCTCATAGAGCCATGTTTCTCCTGATTTCATTTAGTGAAGCAACTAAAATTTCCCAGACATCTTAGGTAGACATTCTGTTATTTACTATTGACAATATCTGAATCATCTGATCTGTTCTGATCATCAGTTTTTATTTTTTTCTTTATGAGGATGTTAGTTTATTGCCAAATTGTATTGATGCTAATGAGATTCATATACCTGATTTTTCTATTTACTGGAGTGTCCTGAATGGCAGAACTCCACCCTCACAGAGCATATATGAAGATGGTTTTACAAATTATATATGTAAAAACAGTTAAGTTTTTAAAGTGCTCTGGAGAAAAAATAAAATAATGGATAGGTCCTAATGCAGGGGGCAAAGATTATTTCAGCTGTAACACATTGAAAAACTCAACTATGGGCAATTATTTGAGCTTAAAACATAATGACAGGGTCCAGTGATATGACCTAACAGGTACGGCCACTGCCTGCAGTGCCAGCATCCCATATGGGCATCAGTTCAAGTCCTAGCTATTCCACTTCTGATCCAGCTCTCTGCTATGGCCTGAAAAATCAGTCGAAGATGGCCCAAGTCTTTGGGCCCCTTCACCTACATGGGAGACTTGGAAGAAGCTCCTGGTACCTGGCTTTGATCTGTGCAGCAATGGCCATTGTGGCCGTCTGGGGAGTGAACCAGCAGATGGAAGACCTCTTTCTCTATTTCTGCCTCTCCTTCTCTCTTTGTGTAACCCTGACTTTCAAATCAATAAATATTTTAAAAAACATAATGATAGAGAGCAACTTTCAGTAAGGAAGCTAGAAAGATTGCCTTTAAGTTGAAGCAAAAACATATTTAATGATCTTTATGAGGGAAAGAAAAATATGGAAGTATTTACCTGGAAGATGAAGAAAGAAGTGAATTATGGTGATTATAGTCAATGCAAAGTAATTTATTCTCCAAAATTACTGAGAAAATAGATTGAAAATGTTCTACCTCTGAAAAATGTGCAAGTTTATATGTATGATAATTCTCTTTATTAAGCCATTACAAAATACATACATATTTCAAAACAATATGTATAATGATACTGCAAAGAAGTTCACATAAGGTGGGATTTGTCGCTCCCCCTCTTCATGGAGGAATGACACTAAACCCTGCCTAGGCTTCATATTCGAGTCACGGCACCATTATGTCGCTCCCCGTCTTTGTGGAGGAATGACACAGGACCCTGCGCTGTTCTTTCGTCTGCTCGGCCCTTCCCGGGTTTGCTGCTGGTTCTTCCCGGGTTGGCTACTGTCCCTTCCACCTCCATGGAAGGGCGGTTCCCCTGCCACTTTCCCCACTTCCGCGGGGGAGCGGCACACCGCCGGCCGGCTCTCTCGGGGGCTGCACAGGTGTTCCTTCAGATAGATGTTGCCCGGTGCATGTTGTCTCTCTCCTCCTTTATAGTCCTCTTCCACCAATCCCAACTCTGCTACCCACACACCGAGTACGCTGCTCTCCTGCAATCAGGAGCAGGATCAGCTCCTGCAGGTTATTGGTCGAACTGGAGGCAGCTGCTTAGAAGCTGTTCACTCCTCTCCCAGTGCCATATTGTGGGAGAGCAGATGCATAGAATAAGTCAATTCCAGTAACAGTCTAGTCCAAGTTGCTCCCCACAGATCCCCCTTTCTTTTTATTTTTGGCGTTGATACGCGCCTGTCTTCAGTGCCCCATGGCACACACTCTGCTCTGCTTGCTAGAGTTGCCCACAGGTGCTTACAAGCCATACCAATCAGGCAAACCGAATCCAGGTCCTCTTCGCCATGTTGTGAGGAGGTTTTTAGGCGCTGATGCGTGCCTGAGTTCAGTGCCCTGCCGCGCATGCTCTGCTCTGCTAGAACTGCCTGCAGGTGCTTACAAGCCCTATCAATCAGGCAAACCGAATCCAAGCCCTCTCATTGCCGTCTTGTGGGGAGACTTATTGGTGTTGATAACGTGCCTGTCTTCAGTGACCTGCAGTGGTTAAGCTGCTAGCCGCCAGCAGGTGCTTATCATCTTACTAATCAAGCAGACCGAATCCAAGCTCTCTCATTGCCATGTTGTGGGGAGGCCTTATTTTTCTCTATTTCTCTACCTCCGGGCATTCCTATCTCTCCTATTTTACTTCTATCTGGCAGCATTCCTATTTCTCTCATTTTACTTCTAAACTTGTTTCTCTTATCCCCGCGGCTTCCCGGCGCCCACCCTGAGGCTGCTTCTCGGTGCCTCACCCCGAGGCTGCTTCTCGGTGCCTCACCTGCAGCTGCTTCCAGCCTCTGCGCAGCTTCCCGGTGCCCGCCCCAAGGCAGCTTCCCGGCTCTGCACGGCTTACCGGCTTCTATTCACGCGATCCGCGGTCTCCACGGCCTTCGCGCCCGCACCACGGCCTTCGCGCCAGCCCCGCGTTCCCTATCTATTCACGCCCCATGCTCTCTCTGCACGCGGCGGCTTCCGTGAATCACACAGCCCAGCTCACGTTTCCACCACCGGCATTCAATCCAAGTACCCCGGGCTAACCTGACAAATTCAACCCAGCTCACGTCTGCGCCCTTCGGCTTGGCTTCCCGTCCTTTGCTCCCCGGGCTAATCTGACGGATTCCAACCTGGCGGCCCACGTCTCTGCCTCTGGTTCCAGATTTTTGCCTTTTGCTCCCCGGGCTGACTTGAAGAATCCCAAGATAGCTTACGTCTCCGCTTCAGCCTGCACTCGCGGCTTCATCCTCCCTAACATATTTTTCTTTACCCGGTATGTTTCCTAACTTTTCTTACAACAATATTCCCCTCTCACTTCTCCTGGCTTCTCCCCACAGTCTGTATCCGAGTCTATGCCTAGGCTTTCGATAGCTTCTTCCGGCACCTTTTCCGTCCGGCTTTCCCCTAGGCTCTTTGCTAGTCTCTCTCTCTGGTATTTTCCCACTTCTTCCCGTTTCTTCCCTCCTAGGTTTTCTATCCGAGTCACGGCACCATTATGTTGCTCCTCCTCTTCGTGGAGGAACGACACTAAACCCTGCCTAGGTTTCCTATCCGAGTCACGGCACCATTATGTCGCTCCCCCTCTTCATGGAGGAATGACACTAAACCCTGCCTAGGCTTCATATCCGAGTCACGGCACCATTATGTCGCTCCCCTTCTTCATGGAGGAATGACACTAAACCCTGCCTAGGCTTCATATCCGAGTCACGGCACCATTATGTCTCTCCCTGTCTTCATGGAGGAATGACACAGGACCCTGCACTGTTCTTTCGTCTGCTCGGCCCTTCCCGGGTTTGCTGCTGGTTCTTGCCAGGTTGGCTACCGTCCCTTCCACCTCTGTGGAAGGGCGGTTCCCCTGCCACTTTCCCCACTTCCACGGGGGAGCGGCACACCGCCGGCCAGCTCTCTCGGGGGCTGCACAGGTGTTCCTTCAGATAGATGTTGCCCGGTGCATGTTGTCTCTCTCCTCCTTTATAGTCCTCTTCCACCAATCCCAACTCTGCTACCCACATGCCGAGTATGCAGCTCTCCTCCAATCAGGAGCAGGTCCTGCTGTTTATTGGTTGAACTGGAGGCAGCTGTGTAGAAGCTGTTTCCTCCTCTCCCAGTGCCATATTGTGGGAGAGCAGATGCATAGAATAAGTCTTAATTCCAGTAACAGTCTAGTCCGAGTTGCTCCCCACAGGATTAAATGATTTATATTAAGAAAAACTTAAAATAGATTTATAGATATGTATAATACAAATTTTCAATGTGTTTTTAAAGATCCTTTATGTGGATTACAAATTTTCTTGCACAAAAATAAACTTGTCTTTGAATTTCATTTACCTCAAATATTTTGAAATACTCATTGTATGTAATACGTGACTATATACTGTATATGTTTTAGCTTTTATTTATTTTTTCAAGTGAATAAATAAAAAATGAGAAGTTACTGATGAATTTCAAGCATAGAGATCATTTTTATGTCTCTGGTGTTTTAAGAGACAACATATCCTGTAGACACTGGACAGTAAAAGGATAAGAGTAATTAGTAAGACCACATTAGGCCAGTGCCACGGCTCACTAGGCTAATCCTCTGCCTTGCGGCACTGGCACACTGGGTTCTAGTCCCAGTCGGGGCACCGGATTCTGTCCCGGTTGCCCCTCTTCCAGGCCAGCTCTCTGCTGTGGCCTAGGAGTGCAGTGGAGGATGGCCCAAGTGCTTGGGCCCTGCACCCCATGGGAGACCAGGAGAACCACCTGGCTCCTGCCATCGGATCAGTGTGGTGCTCCAGCTGCAGTGCACTGACCACGGCAGCCATTGGAGGGAGAACCAACGGCAAAAGGAAGACCTTTCTCTCTGTCTCTCTCTCTCTGTCCACTCTGCCTGTCAAAAAAAAAAAAAGACCACATTAGGGCCGGTGCCATGGCTCAATAGGCTAATCTTCCACCTATGGCACTGGCACACTGGGTTCTAGTCCTGGATGGAGTGCCGGATTCTGTCCCGGTTGCTCCTCTTCCATTCCAGCTCTCTGCTGTGGCCCAGGAGTGCAGTGGAGGACTGCTCTCTGCTGTGGCCCAGGAGTACAGTGGAGGATGGCCCAAGTCCTTGGGCCCTGCACCCACATGGGAGACCAGGAGGAAGCACCTGGCTCCTGGCTTCAGATCCGCGTGGTGCGCCGGCTACAGTTGCCATTCGGGGTGAACCAACAGAAAAGGAAGATCTTTCTGTCTCTCTCTCTCTCACTGTCCACTCTGCCTGTTTATTTGTTGATTGATTGTCATTGTAAACATTGTGTGGAACATAATGTGCAGATATTCTTATGGTCTACTCCTTTTGTTCCCCTCGAATAAATTTCTAGAAATGAAATAACTGGATTAAAGGGCATGCTCAATCTAATCTTTCATTGCACAAGTCATCCTATCTGGGAGTCATTTCATTGAGTCATAGCAATTTGAGAAAAATTCAAGTAGTAGTTACTGTTATTAATCCTGCCTTCCATCTTTCAATTAGTAACCATAGTTTGGGCATTACTAATACACCCAGATGACAAAATATTTCCTCCTCAGTAGAATGGTAATAAAATAACTTGTATGTTCAGATAGTACTATAATATATTCTCTGAAGCCTAAAGATCTATGGACTAGACAACAAGAAGCATAATTAACTGGGCAGTTAAATGTTTTATGGGAGTGGAAATTTATATAGTATCAGAGTAACCTCACATCCTTTGTTACAAAGTGGAATAACTACAATGAACAATGTGTTATCACCTCATTATTTAATTTGAGAAGCTTTTATATTTTTTTATTAAGTTGGTCTATGTAAAGAAAGATGAGGCTCTTATTTAAATATAAATTTCAGTTAAACAGCATGATTTTTAGTATAATTATGTTCCACATAGTATTAGGGTTTCCTGTATTTTATCTGGCAGTACTGCTCTTGTAGCAATACAATGTGTGATACACATATTTCATATACATATTCTCTTCCTGTCAAACATGTTTAACTTGAACCTAAAATGATTTGTCTCCTGTTTCAAGGATATTTAGAAGACAGAATAAAATATTAAAAGACAAATTAAGAGAATCTAGATGAAAAAAAGAAAAAAGGGACATTCTTAAGGATAGCTAGACTTTGTTTCCAGCACATCAGTGAAATCTTAATGGAAAGGTAAAAGACTAAATGACAGAAATGGGCAAAGAATGAATTCAGTCAGTTGTCCTCCTTTGTTCCCTTGACATATCTGATACACGGAAAAATAATCATTGCTTTTTTTTTTTTTTTTTGGACAGGCATAGTGGAGAGTGAGAGAGAATGAGAGTGAGAGTGAGAGAGAGAGAGAGAAAGGTATTCCTTTGCCATTGGTTCACCCTCCAATGGCCACCATGGCCAGTGCACCACGCTGATCCGAAGGCAGGAGCCAAGTGCTTCTCCTGGTCTCCCAAGGGGTGCAGGGCCCAAGCACTTGGGCCATCCTCCACTGCACTCCTAGGCCACAGCACAGAGCTGGCCTGGAAGAGGGGCAACTGGGACAGAATCCAGTGCCCTGACCGGGACTAGAATCCGGTGTGCCGGCGCCACAGGTGGATTAGCCTATTGAGCCACAGCGCTGGCAGTAATCATTGCTCTTAAAATGGGATAGCAATGCATTGCTGAACAAAAATAGATTTTATGAATTCATGAAATCAGGTAACTTTTGTACACATAGAATGTTGTCATATTGGACATAAACAAAAATATTTCTTCACAAAGAGATCTGGGATGATATGATAAGTCTAAAAATGCAAAGAGAATATGTATTATGTAAAAGCTTCATGCATATTTGTACAAATATGAACTTGCCTTTTAACTTCATTTTTGGAAAATTTCATGTTCCTTTCTGTATAGTTACTAATAAACCTTCTTTTAACCCCATGCCGTTTTTTACCACTTCATTCTCTTTATAAAGATAGATTTATTTATTTATTTATTTATTTGAAAAATGGAGTTACAGAGAGAGGGAAAGACAGAAAGGTTCTCCATTAACTGGTTCACTTCTCAAATGGCTGCAATGGACTGAGCTGAGTTGATGTGAATCCAGGAGACTGGATCTCTCATGAGGGTGCAGGGTCCCAAGCACTTAAGCATTCTTCTACTGCTTTCCCATGGCATTGCAGAGAGCTGGATTTGAAGTATAGTAGCTCAGAACGGAACTGGTGCCCATATGGAATGCCAGGACTGCAGGTGGCAGCTTTTCCCAGTACACCAAAGTGCCAGCCCCATCACTTAATTCTTCAAAGTGATACTTATTTACCTTTTCCTAAGCCTGTGCAATATGACTAAAAATATAAAATTTACTATGTGCAGTTGTTAAAATGTTGGACTTTTAAATCAGACATTTCAACAATTGGAAGTTAAAGATGTTAATCCTATACTCTCATTTAAATAATTGGCTTGATAGTGTTACCAATAAACTCAGAGTATCCTACTTTACTATTTGGATAGCTGTCTATACTTTAGATGCATACATTGTCATCTTTTTCTTGTGAAATTTTGTTATACTTCAAAACAAAGCAAAAGAAATACCAGCACTGCACAGACATACTATTTGTTGTAAAATAAACAATACATAAACCTTTAGCTGCAGCGGTCTACAGTTTGTTTCTTTCTGTTTTATGCTGTAAATATAAAAAGCATCAAAAGTTGGCAAGTATAAAAATGGGGATCAATAAGACTCAATGAAAACCTTTAGCAATAATGCTAATGTCAATTATGTTAACATTTAATTACATGCACTGTACCAATTAAGTTATTTCAAATTCTGACACAAGAACATAGTTTCTATAATTACCTTAATAAACCCTAAAAATCAATCCTACATAGAAAAGTGCTAATCAAACACAACCTGCATTTGAGAGAGGAAGACATGATATCCTACAACATATACATTAATTGATCACAATAGGGGGGAAAGAAAGCCAAGGCAAAACATTCCCAATGAGGAAAGCTGTGCTCATTAATATTTCAGACAATAAAAATTACAGTAGTTATCAGGGAAACATAATTCTCTCTCATTTTCATAGATTTAATTTTGGCTATTTGTTCAAAGATTTATGTTTCTCTTCCAGCATAAAATTTGCGGTATTTCATAAGCTCCTGTCTCAGTAAATATGAAAATACTTCACAAAGATAGTTATGCCTTCAAGTTAAGCATTCATCCATAAAAGAGGTTGCCAGCAAACACTGTCTCATGAACAATGTTCAGTGGTTCCTGAATGATTTAAAGTGAATGTGAGTTGTTTCAATGGAGACAACTGCATTTTTCTGTTAAACTTTCAATTACTGAATTACATGTGTTTCCTTTTTTTTTTTACCTTGACAGGTTATGGTCATTAGAAAGCTTTTTAAGTACATATTAGATTATACCAATACATAATGATAAATACCAATGTATAACTGCAAAGAGCTTACAGACAAAGTATTGACTATGTTATACAAAATTGTGACTGAAGTTTCAGTGTAGATTTACTGCTCTCTCTCACAAAGGCAAGAAACATTCCATGGTAGGAATTTACACAAGAATTACCTGTTTTTAAATAAAAATGTTACTCTTTATAGGACATTATACTAGTTCATTTTACATAATGTTAAAGGCTTAGAAATGCATTAATTCTCAGTATATAAATATGGCACTGTAACCCATTTAAAATGAAAAAAAATTGACCCATGGCAATATCTATGATTATTTTATAGCTCCTTATGTTAGAAAAATTAAAGTAAAGGAAAATGTTACAGAGAAACAAAAAAATACAGAATTACAACAACTATGGCCTAAAATTATGTATGGTACAGTCTTCATTCAAATTCAGTAACTAAGTCATTTCTGGAATAAACAATGTGGATAATTAGGTTAGGATAGTGTTTCTGTTGGCATTCAGGTCAAAGTCACAAGTTATGTAGAAATAATTTACACATTTTATGAGAAAGGATAACTCTGAAATAGAGTGACTGTTTAAAAATCACATTCTGATATACAGCGAGCATATTCAATTTGGGCAAAGTTTGATGGAATTTAATCTTCAGTGGAAAAACAACTAAAAACCATAATCCTGGTGATGCTGCTTATTTTTACCAAGGTGAAGAAAGGAAACATGATTTCAAGGTACAACACATATTTACAGGTTAAATGAGAAATTATGAACAATTTAAGGACCAGAATATTCCCTACTGAAGCACAAATACATGATTGTCAGTTGATTGAACATTTAATATGTCTCATAGATGTCTCTGGTGCTTCTGGAGTTTTCACTTTTTAAATTTCTTACGGCAGTTGATCAAAGTCTTGTTTTTCCAAATCAGATCTCATAACAACTCATCCATTAAAATCTACTTCTGCCTTAAATCTTTTTTTTTATTTTTTTTTTATCTTTTATTTAATGAATATAAATTTCCAAAGTACGACTCATGGGTTACAATGGCTTCCCCCCCCATACCGTCCCTCCCACCCACAACCCTCCCCTTTCCCACTCCCTCTCCCCTTCCATTCACATCAAGATTCATTTTCAATTATCTTAATATACAGAAGATCAGCTTAGTATACCTTAAGTAAGGATTTCAACAGTTTGCTCCCACACAGAAACATAAAGTGAAAAATAATAGATGATTTTTTTTAATGATGATGAAATCAGATCAGACCTATTGTCATGTTTAATCCCAGTGAGAGTCAAGTTGGGAATTGATAATTTCTTTTTTTTTTCTTTTTTTTTTTTTACAGAAGATCAGTTTAGTGTACATTAAGTAAAGATTTCAATCGTTTGCACCCCCATAGAAACACAAAGTGAAATATACTGTTTGAGTACTCATTATAGCATTAAGCCTCAGTGTACAGCACGTTAAGGACAGAGATCCTACATGAGGAGTAAGTGCACAGTGACTCCTGTTGTTGACTTTACAAATTGACACTCCGCCTTAAATCTTATGTTACTTAATCTCAGATCTGTGGCTTTAATGTCATGAATTGCCCCTTACTGATGGATCCTTCTTGAGGACTTCAGTAAGCTGTTGTGCTTGCTCTGGATGGATGTTATCACCCTAAGAAGACACCTGTGTTAGTGTAGTTGAGGAATGGTGAGGCCACACCTATTAAGATACCCATACACACAACTAACCGAGCACCAAAAAGGAAACCTTTTGAAATGAAATGGACACGATGAGAAAGAGTGACTTGATTGGCCCTTGTCCTGACTGTTGATGTACAATGTAATACTTTATCCATTTTAGTATTTTTTGTTCTACTTAATACTATTGGTTGTACTATGTAATTAACACACAATTATTCTTAGGTGTTTAAATTTAACAGAAAAGTGATCCCTGTTAAATATAAGAGTGGGAATAAGAGAGGGAGGAGATGTACAATTTGGGACATGCTTAAGCTGACTTACCTCAAACGGTAGAGTTAGAAACATACCAGGGGATTCCAATTCAATCCCATCAAGGTGGCATGTACCAATGCCATCTCACTAGTCTAAGTGATCAATTTCAGTTCACAATTGATCATACTGATAGGTCTAAGAGTCAAAGGGATCACATGAACAATACTAGTGTCTGCAAATACTAACTGATAGAATCAAAAAGGGAGAGAACGATCCAACATGGGAAACAAGATACACAGCAGACTCACAGAATGGCAGATGTCCTAAACAGAACTCTGGCCTCAGAATCAGCCCTTAAGGCAGTTGGATCTGGTGAAGAGCCCATGAGAATATTTTAGGCATGGAAAGTCAAGACAATCTGGAAAAAAAAAAAAAACCCTAAATGAAAGATCTCTGTGAGATCCCAGTAGAAAGAACAGGTCTTCAAAGAAGGAGGTACCTTTCTCTCAAGGAAGGAGTGAACCTCCACTTTGACTATGACCTTGTCTAAATAAGATTGAAGTCAGCGAACTCAAAAGGCTTCCATAGCCTAGGCAACTCATGACAAGAGCCTAGGGTGATTACTGATGCCATAAACAAGAGTTTCAATTTGTTACCTCTCTTCCCCATTGTGAAATCAAGGAAGCTACATAGAAGTACAGCTGTAGGTGCTTATGCAGCAAATGGAACCCAGATGGTGGATCAATTGTCTGGGTAGGAGCAACAGTTCTGGCTGCCCTACAATGTGCAGTGTGGTAAGTGAAAGATATATGAGGGAACTTCAAAAAGTTCATGAAAATTGGAGTTGAAAGTATGAGTTTATTTTGGTACATTTTTGGCAAAAAGACATTTTCATAATATATAGAGAATGCATAATAATGAGAAGCACATGAATTTCAAAATTAGCATTGCACCAACACAAACGCATGTGTTAGTTCCATTTTAAAATATTTAAAAATATTTTAAGGATTTATTCATTTATTTGAATGATTTAGAGAGAAAGAGAGCAAGACAGAGACCGAGAGACAGAGAGAGAGAGAGAGAGAGAGAGAGAGAGAGAGAGCACTTCTAGCCACTGGCTCACTCCCCAGATGGGAGTTATACAAAACTATTGATTTCATTATTTTAGGTACTGCTTTAGGGTTTAAGATATAGGGTTTCAATGATAAAATAAATGGCATTCAAATATTATACTGCTTTATATATGAGAATTTTATAATACCATGTTTTTGACTTTTTTCCTCTTCACCTTTATCTTATTTTCTTGTATACCTAACTTTATTTCATAAACCACATGCTACACCATATTTTACATACTAAATTATGCTTTTAACAGAACAGCACGATTTAATTTAAAGAACACATTGTTTGAATGCAATTTCATGATTGCTACCAAAGTTATGGTATATAAAGTTTATATAACTAACATCATAATCCATTTTAATAAGATTATTTATTTATTTGAAATGCAGAGTTACAGAGAGGCAGAGGCAGAGGGAGAGAGAAAGAGAGAGAGAGAGAGGTTTCATCTGCTGGTTCACTCACCAGATGGCTTCAATGGCTGGAGCTGTGCCAAACTGAAGCCAGGAGCCAAGAGCTTTTTCTGAGTCACCCATGTGGGCGCAGGGGCACAAAGACTTGGGCAACCTTCTACTGCTTTGCCATGACATAGCAGAGAGCTGGATCTGAAGTGGAGCAGCCGGGACACAAACCAGCACCCATATGGGATGCCAGCACTGCAGGCAATGGCTTTACCCACTAAGCCACAGTGCCAGCCCCACCATAATCCATGTCTTCCACTCACAAATTCCTTTCATGCCCATTTGCAGTTCATCCCATTCCCAACTTCAACACTAGGAAACTACAAATATGCTTTCTGCATTTATAGAATATATTTTTTAAGAAAGACATGTAGATTCTGTGTCTAGCTTCTTTCACCTAGCATAATGTTCCGAAAATCCATTTATGTTGTACATTTTGTTTGAGTAATAATTTCACTGAGCAGATGCACCATAGTTTATCTATTTGCTCATTGAAAACATTTAGGTTTTTCAGTTTTATTTGAATGTTAATAAAGCTGTTATGTATATTCAGATTCAGATTCTTTGTGTGAATGTTAAGTTTTCATTCCCCTAAGATAAAGAGCTGGGAACGCAACTTTTAAATTATACTCATATGGTAATGTGTGTTTATAAAACACAGCCATGATTTTTTTTTTACAGGCAGAGTGGACAGAGAGAGAGAGAGAGAGAGAGAGAGAGAGAGAGAGAAAGGTCTTCCTTTTGCCATTGGTTCACCCTCCAATGGCCACCGCGGCCAGTGCGCTGCAGCCAGCAAACCGCGCTGATCCGGATGGCAGGATACAGGTGCTTATCCTGGTCTCCCATGAGGGTGCAGGGCCCAAGCACTTGGGCCATCCTCCACTGCACTCCCTGGCCACAGCAGAGACCTGGCCTGGAAGAGGGACAACCAGGACAGAATCTGGCACCCCGACCAGGACTAGAACCCCGTGTGCCAGCACCACAAGGTGGATTAGCCTAGTGAGCCACGGATGATTTTTTCAAGAGCTGATATTCCAGCTTACATTCTAACCTGAAATTTGAGAGAGGTCTTGTCACTCCAAATCCTTGCTACCACTTTATACCATTAGCATAAACTTTAGTCAGTACAATAGATTGTGGCAGTATCTCATTCTGTCCTTAATTTGTATTTCCACAAAGGCTAATGAACTTGTTTATTTGTCATGTACTTACTTCCTATATGTATATACCTGCCCCTTTATGAAATGTATGTCTTTATCATGTCTTTATCCATTTCTAATTGGACTTCCTATTTTCCTACAAATGAGTTGAGTATGTATATATACTCATATATATATAAGGTGTATATAGTGTGTATATGTATATCTAGTATCTATATACACACACATACATACTAGATACCTGTACTTTTTGAGACATGTGATTTGCAAATGTTTTCACCCAGTTAGTAGGTAGTATTTCTTTTTTTGTAACACTGTAAATGCATACTGAAACATTCAGCTATCGTTTTTGTACACAATTTTTCTTACCTCAGTCAGCCATTTTTATATGTACAAATTTTGAATCTGTCATTTTGTAGATATATAATTATATATTCCTTGTCAATTGGTCTTTTTATCATTATGAAATGTTATTTTTTATCCCTAGCAATATGCTATGTCCTGAAATCTATGTTGCTTCTTGTCAATATAGTCAGTCTAGCTTACTAAGATTAGTGTTTGCAAGGTATTCTTTTTTTTTAATTTGTCTGTGTACTGATATTTAATTTAATTTTCATTTATTTTAGAAATTTAACTTCTTTAGCATATAGTTGGAGTGGCTTTTCTTCTTCAGTATGAAAACTGAGTTAATTGGAATGTTTACAGCCTTTATAGTTAACGTAATCACCAGTAAGACTTTCAGTGTTTTATTGTACTGTATATTTGTTGTTTTTGTTCTTGCTTACTAAGTTTTCTTTCTTGATTCAGCTAATTGAGTTTATTTATTCACTGAGGATATGTTTGTCCTAGCTATTTGCTTATGTCCTTTAGCCCTTTATTCTTTCTAAAATATGATTTTCTATGCATTAATATAACCACATTTACCTTATCTCAGTCTATTTGTTAAGCAGTTTTATTTATTTATGGGCATGCAGGGATGGAGATGAGGGTGAGAGCTAGAGTGAGAGCAAGAAAATCAGAAAGAGTGTGTGTGTGAGGGAGAGAGAGGGAGAGAGAGAGAGAGAGATATCTCCCATCAGTAGGCTTCTCTCTCAAATACCAAAAATGATCATGATTTGGCTAATTCCAAAGTGGTAACTGGACTGAAATCCAGATCTCCCACATTGGTGGCAAGGACCCATCAATTTGAGTCATCATTTGTTGCTGCCCAAATGTGTACACCAGGTGGAAACTGGAATCAGAAACCAAAGTAGGATTCAAACCATTATGTTAAAGGGAGGGAGAGAGAGAGAGAAGGAAAGGGGAATGGAGGAGAAGGGAGGGGATGGGAGGGGAGGGGAGGGAAGGGGAGGGGAGGGAAGGGCAGGAGAGGGGAGTGGAGCAGAGGGAGAGGAGGGAAGGGAAGGGAAGGGGAGAGGAGGGGAGGGATACAAGGAGACAGACATTCTATAGGCTAGGTCACTCCACAGATGCTGGATGATGACAATACCCAGAGCTGGTCCAGGCCAGAAGATGGCAAATCAATCCAAGCCACCTCTATAGGTGACAGAGATTCAACTATTTGAGCCATCACCTGCTGCCTCCCAGAGTTTGCACCAGCAGGAAACTGCAATCAGGAGTGGAGCTGGGACTCCAATCCAGGCCCTCCCATAAGGGATGCAGCTGTCTCAAGTGGTATCTTAATCTCTGTGACAAAGGCCTGCCCCATATGTATTTTATTAATTCCAAAACTCATTGTTATTATTGTTACATTAAATGGATAAATGTGTATTGAAAGAATTTTAAAAATAAGAGAAACACATTTTATATTTACCTATGTATTTACCATTTCTGGGCTCTTTATTTCTTTTTTGTGGATCTGGATTTCCATTTGGCACAAATTTCCTTCAATTTACAATAAATATTTGTACAATAAAATTTTGTTCAAATTATTGTGTAATTCGTAGCAGATAATTTTTTTCATATTTGTATACCTGAAAAAGCATTTCATCATATATATGAAAGAAACATATATATGTGTGTGTGTACACAAATATATTTATCTATAAAATGCATATATATGTTGCATACATATGTTTATACTTTTAAATTAAATATAGATGTTATGGTGAGAATTCACTCTCATTGTTGGAACTTGGAAACCTCCCAGTTTGGGGAATGGTTTTATCTTGGGCTTCCTAGTTTCACCTGACTCACACACACCTTAATATCCACTAATGCAGAGACCCTTATGCAGATTTATGTAGATCTTTCTCTGGGTAGCTTCCTTCTTCCTGATCCATGTTTCCCAAATCACACCTGCTTCAGCCTCTGACAACACAAGGTCTACTCAGCCCAGAAGAACCACCTGTTTCCATCCTCCTGAACTACCTTCTTCTAACAGAAATGGGTCCTCTTTTATAGGGGTCTCTTGTTTTCTTGCTCAAGGATTATGGCCCAACACTGCTGTTGCCCAATACCTGTATGCACTGGCCTCATTTTTCTGTGCTCTTACTGTTTATGGTGGGAAGAAAAATCTGGTACCAGTTACTTCAACAAGGCTCAAAATGAAAAAAGGCAGGATGGCACCATGGCTCACTTGGCTAATCCTCCGCCTGTGGTGCTGGCACCTCAAGTTCTAGTCACAGTTGGGGCTCCAGGTACTAGTCCCAATTGCTCCTCTTCCAGTCCAGCTCTCTGCTGCAGCCCGGGAGAGCAGTGGAGCATGGCCCAAGTACTTGGGTCCCTGCACCTGCATGGGAGACCGGGAGGAAGTACCTGCTCCTGGCTTCAAATAGGTGCAGTACCAGCCATTGCAGCCATTAGGGAAGTGAACCAACGGAAGGAAGACCTTTCTGTCTTTCTCTCACTGTCTATAACTCTCTGTCTCTCTTTCTTACTCTGCCTGTAAAAAATTTAAAAAAAGAAAAAAGCTAATATTTTTTATTATTTCATTGCAGTTAGTGCTCTTGCAATCTTTCTTGGGTATAGATTGGTGAATTTAGAAATTAAATATATTTAATAATTATAACTTTCTCATTGGTGGTAAACTCTGTCTCTCTTCAGTACAAACAATAAAAAGAGTCAAAATCATTATCAATCCTTTTCTGGTTTAATTATTTATTTATGACTACATTTTTTCAGAAGAATATTTATGGCATGTCATTAAATTAACTGAATAACAACTGAATGGAAAATTTTCACAAGTCTTTGGAGAAGAGAATAAATTTCTGTTGTTTTTCAACATAAATGATAACTTTGTTTTCACATAGCACTCCTGTTTTACACATTTATTAGAAAATACTTGGGTGTTCTTTGCCCCTCAGCAGGTTAACGTGCTTCTTGGTATGTTCACATCCCATATTGGATTACCTGGGATCTGCTGCCCAGATAGATTTTGGATTGTGCTGCTCAAATAGATTTTGACGTGCTGTCCATATTGATACTGGATTGCCTTGGATCTGCTGCCCATATAGATATTGGATTGCCTGGGATCTGCTGCCCACATAGATTCCTGCTGATGCACCTTAGAGGCAGAGATTATGGTCCAAGTGCTTGGGTCCCTTTCACCCACCAGGAAGATCTTAATGGAGTTCTTCACTTTTGGCTTATATTTGAGACAGCCTTGGTTATTGTAAACATTTGGGGAATGAACCAGCAGATGGGGGTTTATCTCTATCTTGCTCTCTCTCTCCTTTTCAAATACAAAATAATAATAATAAAAGACTTTATAAAGATTTTAAAAATCCCTACTTTTAGAATTCATTGTTGAAAATGACCAATATGAGAAGGTAAGTGTTATTTTAATTCCTTTGAAGGTAATGATTATTTGAGGTTATTCTAGTATACATATAGAATTTTTCCCCATTCTTAAATTTGAGTGTGTTTCTAATATATGTCTTCATGTATTCTACTCATTAAATTGACTTAGAATATAGTGAACTCTTCCAAATTACAATATCACTTTATAAGATCTATACATATATACCATATCACATTTCAATATTTGGGGATAATTACTGCATTAACTCATGCTGCTAAGTGTATTTGGATGCAGTCCACTTTTCTTAATAGATCTAGGCATTTATACTTCTAACAAATATATATCTGATAAAAATGGTTAAGCTTCGGCGAACTCAAAAGGCTTCCATAGCCTAGGCAACTCATGACAAGAGCCTAGGGTGATTACTGATGCCATAAACAAGAGTGTCAATTTGTTAAGTCAACAACAGGAGTCACTGTGCACTTATTCCTCATGTAGGATCTCTGTCCTTAATGTGCTGAACATTGTGATTTAATGCTATAACTAGTACTCAAACAGTATTTTTCACTTTGTGTTTCTGTGTGGGTGCAAACTGTTGAAATCTTTATTTAATATATACTAAATTGATCTTCTGTATGTAAAGATAATTGAAAATGAATCTTAATGTGAATGGAATGGAAGAGGGAGCAGGAGTTGGGAGGGTTGTGTGTGGGAGGGAAGTTATGGGGGGAAAAAGCCACTGTAATCCATAAGCTGTACTTTGGAAATTTATATTTGTTAAATAAAAGTTAAAAAAAAAAACTAGTGATGTAACCACAAAAACAATGATTGTTTGTACAAATATTCATCTTAATGCAAGCTATATATGTGTGTTCATGTAAAACCAAGAACAGAGACATCATGGGAGCAGGTGCTATCCAAATTATTCAATTGACAAACTTGTCAAAACATAATTAAGCAATAATGCTGTGGCATATTTTTTAATATCATATTTTGGATAGGGTTGGTGCTTCATTTAATTTGCAATTCGGTCTTTTCTGACAAATTGAATGAGTTCAATTTGGCAGTAGATGAACAAAATTGCTTTGAACAGAATTACCAAAATCATATGAACCATAAAATTAATTTTAGTTTAGCAGAGTTTGATACCAAGATATCAGACATTTATAATGACATTTTTAATATCTGAAAATATTAATTTACATTTAAAGCATTTATTTATTTATTTTTGACAGGCAGAGTGGACAGTGAGAGAGAGACAGAGAGAAAGGCCTTCCTTTTCCATTGGTTCACCCCCCAGTGGCCACTGCTGCCGGCATGCTGTGGCCAGTGCACTGCACTGATCCAAAGCCAGAAGCCAGGTGCTTCTCCTGGACTCCCATGTGGGTGCAGGGCCCAAGCACTTGGGCCATCCTCCACTGCACTCCCAGGCCACAGCAGAGAGCTGGCCTGGAAGAGGGACAACTGGGACAGAATCTGGTGTTCTGACCAGGACTAGAACCCAGTGTGCCAGCACCGCAAGCAGAAGATTAGCCTATTGAGCCACAGCGCCGGCCATTAAAGCATTTTATTTTATTTTATGTATTTTTTTTGACAGGCAGAGTGGACAGTGAGAGAGAGAGAGACAGAGAGAAAGGTCTTCCCTTGCTGTTGGTTCACCCTCCAATGGCCGCTGTGGTCGACACACTAAAGCCGGCGCACTGTGCTGATCTGAATACAGGAGCCAGGTGCTTATCCTGGTCTCCCATGTGGGTGCAGGGCCCAAGCACTTGGGCCATCTTCCACTGCACTCCCGGGCCATAGCAGAGAGCTGGCCTGGAAGAGGGGCAACCAGGACAGAATCTAGCACCCTGACCAGGACTAGAACCCAGTGTACTGGTGCTGCAAGGTGGAGGATTAGCCTATTGAGCCATGGCGCCGGCCCATTAAAGCATTTTAGATAAATAATAGATTGAATTTATTTGAAAGTCAGAGTAAGAAAGAGAGAGAGAAAGAGATAGGGAGAAAGAGGTCCTCTATCCATTGGTGTACGCCCAAATGGACTCAGTGGCCTGATCTAAGCCAGGCCAATGCAAAATGCATGGAGCTTCATCCACGTCTCCCATATGATTGGCAGGGACCCAAGCACATAGGTCATATCCCATTGTTTCCACAGCCACATTTTCAGGAAGCTGGATCAGAAGTGGAGCTGGTGTCCTCAAACTGGCAGTCATGGGATGTCAACATCAGGTGCCTTGGCTTTATCTGCTGAACCACAGCACTGGCCCCAAACTGCAAGTAATGTTTTTCAAAATTAAACTCTGGAAATTATTAAGAATCTATTCATACTGTCTATTCTTCTCTTTCACTCTGCCTTTCAAATAAATAAATAAAATTTATTCATCACAATGAGATGAGCTATCACTTGCAAATTCCAGCTGCTCCACTTTCATTCCAGCTCCCTTTTAAGGTACCTTGAAAAGCAGTGGAAGATGATTCAAGTACTTGGGCGACTGCCACCCTGTGGGTGACTCATATTATCCAGTTCCTGACTCCTGAATTCCACCTAAAAAACACCAGTGTTACAGCCATTTGAGAGTGAACCAATGGTTGGAAGATAAATTCCCCCCCCCATTCCCTCTCCATCTTTGCCATACTACTTTTCAATAAATAAAGTGATTCATGTTAAAAAGAATATGTTATTTGTGATGGCATTGTGGTCCAGCTAGTTAATCTACTACTTGCCATGCAAGCATCCCATATCAGAGTGCCAGTTTGAGTGCTGGTTGCTCCACTTCTGATCAGGTTTCTTGCTAATTCATCTGGGAACATGAAGATGACCCAAGTATTTGAGCCCATGCCACCTGTGTGTGGGAAACCAAGCTTGAGTTTTTGCCTCCTGGCTTCAGGGTTTGGCCTGGCTATTGGATCCATTTCAATTGTGAATCATTGGATGGAAGATATCTCTCCTCTCTCTCTCTCTCTTTCTCTCTCTCTCCCTCTTCTCTCTCTCCTCTCTCATTATAATTTTTAAATTATGTTAAAAATTAATATCAATTTTTGTAAAAATCATGACTCTATTGAAAACTATCCATGATCTAATTATGGGTGCTGTCACTGTGGTGTAGTGGGTAAAGCTGCAGCCTGCAATGGCAGCATCCCATGTGGGCACCAGTTTGAGTCCTGGCTGCTCTGCTTCCAATCCAGCTCTCTGCTATGGCCTGGGAAAGCAGTAGAAGATGTCCCGAGTCTTTGGACACCTGGACCCATGCGAGAGACCTGGAAGATCTTGGCTCCTGGTTTTTGATTGGCAGAGCTTCAGCTGTTGTGGCCAATTGGGGAGTGAACCAATGGATGGAAGGCCTTTTTCTTTCTCTCTGCCTCTCTTTCTCTCTTGGTGTAACTCTGACTTTCAAATAAATAAATAGATCTTTAAAAATGATCTAATTTTGAATATCTATGACTAATAAATTATTTGTATTTATTCTTTACTTCTGAGTAAACATAATGCACTCTTAATGACTAACATGCGGCCAGACCTGTGGCTTAATAGGTAAAACTGCGGCCTGCAGTGTTAGCATCCCATATGGGCACTGGTTCAAATCCTGGCTGATCAACCTCTGATCCAGCTCTCTGCTATGTCCTGTAAATCAGTAGAATATGGCCCAAATCCTTGGGCCCCTACATACAGTTGAAACATGGAAGTGGCTTGTGGATTCTAGCTTTGAATTTGTGCAGCTCTGGGCATTGTGGCCATCTGGAGAGTGAACCAGCAGATGGAAGACCTTTCTCTCTCTCTCTCTCTCTCTCTCTCTCTCTCTCTCTCTCTCTCTCTCTCTTTGTCTCTCTGCCTTTGCCTCTCTGTAACTCTGCCCTTCAAAGAAATAAATAAATCTTTAAGAAATTAATATCATATGTTCTCCCTGATTGGTGAAAACTAACTGAGCACCAAAAAGGAAACCTGTTAAAGTGAAATGAACACTATGAGAAATGGTGACTTGATCAGCCCTTGCCCTGACCGTTGATGAACAACTTAATAAGTTATCCCTCTTAGTTTTTTTTTTTTTGTTTGTTTGTTCTACTTAATACTTTTGGTTGAATACTGCAATCAATACACAGCTATTCTTAAGTGTTGAAACTTCACTGAAAAATGATCACTGTTAAATATAAGAGTGGGAATAAGAGAGGGAAGAGATGTGCAATTTGGGACATGATCAAGCTGACTTACCTCAAACGGTAGAGTTAGAAACATACCAGGGGATTCCAATACAATCCCATCAAGGTGGCATGTACCAATGCCATCACACTAGTCCCAGTGATCAATTTCTGTACACAATTGATCATAATGATAGGACTAAGAGCCAAAGGGAGCACAAAACAAGACTAGTGTCTGCAAATACTGACAGAATCAAAAAGGGAGAGAATGATCCAACATGGGAAGCAGGATACACAGCAGACTCATAAAATGGCAGATGTCCTAAACAGCACTCTGGCCTCAGAATCAGCCCTTAAGGCATGTGGATGTGGCTGAAAAGCCCATGAGAGTATTTCAGGCATGGAAAGCCAAAACACTCTGGAAAAAAAAAAAAGGAAAAAAAAAGACCTAAATGAAAGATCTCCGCGAGTGAGATCCCAGTGGAAAGAGCAGGTCATCAAAGAAGGAGGTACCTTTCTCTGAAGGGAGGAGAGAACTTCCACTTTGACTATGACCATGTCTAAATATGATCAGAGTCGGTGAACTCAGGGGGCTTCCATAGTCTAGGCGACTCATGACAAGAGCCTAGGGTGATTACTGATGCCATAAACAAGAGTGTCAATTTGTTAAGTCAACAACAGGAGTCACTGTGCACTTACTCCTCATGTAGGATCTCTGTCCTTAATATGCTGTACATTGTGATTTAATGCTCTAACTAGTACTCAAACAGTATTTTTCACTTTGTGTTTCTATGTGGGTGCAAACTGTTGAAATCTTTACTTAATATATGCTAAACTGATCTTCTGTATATAAAGAGAATTGAAAATGAATCTTGATGTGAATGGAAGGGTAGAGGGAGCAGGAAAGGGGAGGGTTGTGAGTGGGAGGGAAGTTATGGGTGGAAGCCATTGTACTCCATAAACTGTACTTTGGAAATTTATATTCATTAAATAAAAGTTAAAAAAATAAATTAATGAATAAAGAAATTCATAGATTTAATAAGATTGAGGGAATTTGTCATCAGTAAATCTATCTTACAAGAATTGCTAAAAGTACTTCAAGGTAAAATGAAGGGGTATTTGATGATAGCAAATATTAACACAAAGACATAAAATGTACCACTAATAGCACAATGTAGAAAAACAAACTGTAATAATATATTTTCATTGTAACTCTTTTTTCCACCTTCCTAAAAGATAACATGTCTGTGTTGAAAAATGAAACATTAACTCCAATTATTTGCAAACTTTTCAAAAATAGATGGGAAACACTCCACTCATTCAGTGAGGCCAGCATTATCCTCATACTAAAATCAAAAAATACACTCAGGAAAACCAAGACAATATTCCCTATTTTTATAGATGAGTAATCCTCAGCAAAAATGTGAACAAACAATTCAGTAACACCTAAAAAGATACTTTATATATAACCAAATGGAATATCTTTTGAATTAAAGGAAAATTAAACAAATGAAAATCATTCAATGTAATATACAAAAAAATAGAAAAAGAACAATAAAGGATACAAACATCTCAATAAACAAAAAACAATTTGACAAAACCCACACTTCTTCATTATAAGAGCACCCAAAACTAGGAAAAGGATTTTTTTTTGACAGGCAGTTAGACAGTGAGAGAGACAGAGAGAAAGGTCTTCATTCCATTGGTTCACCCCCAAAATGGCCGCTATTGCTGGTGCACTTCCTCCTGGTGCTTCCTCCTGGTCTCCCATGCGGGTGCAGGGCCCAAGCACTTGGGCCATCCTCCTCTGCCTTCTTGGGCCACATCAGAGAGCTGGACTGGAAGAGGAGCAACCGGGACAGAACTGGCACCCCAAGTGAGACTAGAACCCAGAGTACCAGCACCACAGGTGGAGGATTAGCCTAGTGAGCCATGGTGCCAGCCTAGGAAAAGGATTTTATTAGCCTATTATGCTATAGTAAAAGTGTCTCTACTTTTTAGAGGATTATTATATTGAATTACATTTGTTTGTTACTCCGCTACATTGTAAAGTTCTTTAAAAATATTTATTTATTTCTATTTTTTGGTCCCTGATATATGGCTTTGGCTAAAATAAAACTAATGGTTAAATGAATATGACCGAACATGCAGTAACATATCAACAAATAAAGATATCCAAAAATTAAAACACAGCGTTTTGCCTGTCAGAGTGTATAAATGCATCTGCCATAAATCTTGGTACAATTCTTACTATATTTCTTTTACTTATGATATTTTGTAATAAGGAGGGGAAATAGGCAAGAAAGAACTTATGAAGAGTAGTTGCCAAAACTTCCTTGTCACTTCACCTAACTCAGTTATAGAAGTAGTGGGAAATGGACCTGGTAAATCTAATCTGAATCATTAAATGTAATTCTTAAAGAGTTAACTTTTGCATGAGTGATAAGAACATTTTTCTGTACCTTCACTGTTAGTAATCATCTGTATTATCTATTCTAAATCAAGCCTGTGTTTAAAGCTCATTTTCAGTAGTGCCATTGTTCATACTCACGGTGGTTTTATGATTAATCCATTGCATATGAAATAGCATAATATACATTAATTTAATATGTATTAAATGTTATTAAAATATTTGATCATCTTCATCAGTACAGAATTAATCTAAAATGTCATAATGTACTGAGATTTTCAGTGGAAATCTAAATAAATGGAAGCCTTAATGGGATAAAATGGTTAAACAATAAAATACTATTGTACTCTAATTTACATTATCGATCTGAGAAATATTGAAAAGGAAATTTAATCAAATATAGATGAATAAAATTTATAAAACACAATCTGAGGTCAGGTATATTTACTTTTAAAATATTACATGAAAGAGCAACAAAGAAAAATACTACCATCCCATTTTAGCAACAATTTTGACTCCTAAATATTGGTATTTTTCATCATCCTTAATCACAAACTTCAATCCATGAAAACCTGAGTGATAGCATCAAGTTCTAATTTCTGAAAAACATAAAATATACTCAACAGCCCAAGTAGTTTCTATCAACTATAACTCTAACCATGAGTTTCTCAGCCTACTATGAAAATATTCTGAAAGAAAAAAAAAACTTTAATGAAATAAGAATAATGGAACCATTATCAGATAACATAAAATGTCCTTACAAAGTCTAACACAAAGAACACATTAAAAGAAAATTTCTTTCCATCCACTGGTTTCATGTCACATTGCACAGAAATGAGCTGCAAGAAAAATGTTCAGGTGAACCAAGAGCAATTTCTTTAAATAACTAACAAGTAGAAAACTGTTCTACTGTTTGGCTTAACTAGACTTTCTGCCAGTTTCTTGAATTTCTTAATTAAATTTGTTTGTATACATAAAATAAATAACTTCAGCTCCTTCCACCATAGGGGAAGTTTTAAAAGTCTAGCAATTAGGATAATATCTGTGAAGGTAATGTAATACAACTAAGTAATCATATTTCTTTTCATTTTCATTTATTATCCCAGGTGAGGTGTTAATAATGTAACAGTATATAGCATCACAAGTAAAGGTCTTTAGATGTAAAATTATTCTGTGCTAAGTACAGACTACACACTTCTGCAATTTTTCCCCATCACTGTTTACTTATAAAGTATAAATGTCTAAACATGATTTTAATACCAATACATTTAGAACAGTATGTTTAACATTGACAAAAATTTACACTAAATGAAAGGATCATAATGTTGAAATGCATAATTTTTGAGATTAATGTTATTTTCCACTATCAAGACAGAATTCAAGGAAGAAAAATTTAAAATTATTCTCTTCATTAAAAAGTAATTGGAAGAATTAAAACCCTCTAATGGCTTATGAGCAGTTAAGATTTTGGAGTCATTCAACATCTTAGCTGTGAAACATTTTCAGAATTAATAAGAAAAAGTGAGGGCAGTTAACTACATATTTTGCTTTATGGGGAAAAAGAATACATTTGACACATACGGGCCCAGATTTGGAGATAAAAGTTTTTCAATCCTACCATTTGTTCTGATTTATCTTAAGTTTATTAGCAGTTTTCTTGGCAATAACTCTAACTTTTTTCATTTTCAAATATAACTCCATCTAACCTATCATGAAGAAATAAAAATTAATAATTTGTGAATATATTCTCCTATGAAAATAAACCAATATCAAAAATTCAACAAATAAGCATATTTCTCATCATAAATTATCTCCTACAACAGTTCCTCAATAATCTTGTAGCCCAAAAGAAAGAAATAGCTTACTTTATTTTTTATTTAATTGCAATTGAAATTAAGTATTCTAATATTTAGTAACTCATCCATTAGCCTTCCATTTCATTACATGTGTTTATCTGATATGCATAGCATTGTGAGAAAGTGGCCTGCTGCTTCTCCAATGACTGACCTCCCTTTCAGATAGATTAATAACATGATATAAATTCAAATGTTCTTAGAAAAATCTTAAATATAGCAAATTTATGTGATTTGGTGTTATAAGGGCAAGTATCCTAAATGTTAACTAAAATTACAACCTACTATGTTACAAATCACCTCTTACTCAGGAAAGAAAAATCAATTCTAAGATAACATATACGCTTACAATTTCATGGATACTGAAATATGACTTAACAGTGATGCCAAAAATAACTTTATATTAACATATATATAACATTATACAGGGAAGATAGGATGAGGCAAATTGATGTTTGACGTTTTCAACTACTTTAAGGATGGATATACTCAAGAGGTTTTCATCTCTTTAACATTGGCAAAGACACTTTTTGTTGCAGTTAATTTTGAATCCTCAATCACTTTAAAAGATAATCTCTAGAATTAATGTTCATGACCACTTATAATAAGAACTGTATTCATCATAAGAGACAAAGAAGGACACTATGTAATGGTCAAAGGATCAATACAACAGAAAGAGGTGACTATAATTAATTTATATGCATCCAATTACAATGAATAATGTATATGCACCCAATTATGATGAAAAGTTTAAGTCAATTGGTTATAGAAGGAACATTCCTCACCACAATCAAAGCAATCTAAGACAAACCAACAGCCAACCTTTTACTGAATGGAGAATAATTGGAAGCATTCCCATTTAGATCCAGAAATAAAGAGGCCCACACTTATTGCTATTTAAAATAGACCTGAAAGTTTTAACTAGAGCCATCAGGTAAGTAAAAAGAAATCAAAGGGCTACAAATAGAGAAGGAAAATGTCAAACTCTCCCTATTTGCTGATGGTATGATTCTATATATAGTAAACCCAAAAGAGCTTGTGAAGAGATGATTGGAACTCATAAACAAGTTTGGTAAAGTAGCATATAAAATCAACACACAAAATCAAGAGCCTTGGGGCTGGTGCTGTGGCGCAATAGGTTAATCATCTGCCTGTGGTGCTGGCATCCCATATGGGTGCCAGTTCAAGTCCCACTGCTCCTCTTCCAATCCAGCTCTCTGTTGTGGCCTGGGAAAGCAGTAGAAGATGGCCCAAGTCCTTGGGCTCCTGTACCCACGTGGGAGACCTGGAAGAAGCACCTGGCTCCTGGCTTCAAATTGGCTCAGCTCTAGCCATTGAGGTCATTTGGGGAGTTAAACAATGGAAGGAAGACCTTTCTTTCTTTGTCTCTCCCTCTCACTGTCTGTATGCAACTCTATCTCTTAAAATAAATAAAATATTAAAAAAAAAATCAAGAGCTGGCCGGCGCCGTGGCTTAATAGGCTAATCCTCCACCTGTGGCACTGGCACACTGGGTTCTAGTTTCATTCAGGGTGCTGGATTCTGTGTAGGCTGCTCCTCTTCCAGCCCAGCTCTCATCTGTGGCTCGGGATGCAGTGGAGGATGGCCCAGGTCATTGGGCCCTGCACTCGCATGGGAGACTAGGAGAAGCACCTGGCTCCTGGCTTTGGATCAGCGTGGTGCACTGGCCACAGTGCTCCAGTTGCAGCAGCCATTGGGGGGTGAACCAATGGAAAAGGAAGGCCTTTCTCTCTCTCACTGTCCACTCTGCCTGTTAAAAAAAAAAAAGAGCCTTTGTATGTGATTGCATGAGAAGGCCATGCCAAGATGGCCACTGGTAAGTGAGTGTCAGTTACTCAGGAGTGGCTTTGAAACCCACCTGTCAAACGGAGCCTGCCTGGCAACAGGCTGTGATTGGTTGGGGCATAGATAGCCCCTTGACCAGATTGGCTGGTCTCAGCTATATAAGCAACTATAGCAACTGAAATAAAGGAGTCCGCAGGCTGCTTGCCTCAAGCCTGCTTTCACCTGACTCCCCAGGGTATGTGTGGTGACTCCACACCTCTTGCCTCCACCACACTCCTCCTCTCAGAAACGAATCCACTGCAATATCGTTGAGAAATCAACTGCAACATTTGTATACATAGACAATGCTATAAGTTAGAAAGAACTTCTAAGTTCAATCCCTTTCACAGTAGCTACAAAAAAAAAAAAAAAAAAAAAAAAAAAAAAAAAAAAAAACCTTGGAATAAATTTAACCAAGGGTGCCAATGATCTCTGTGATGAAAATTACAAAAAAATTAAAGAAAGAAATAGAAGACATAAAAAGTGGAAACATCTTCCATGTTCATGGATGGAAGCATCAACCTTGTCAATATGTTCATACTACTGCAAGCAGTTTATAAATTCAATGTGATTTTCAACCAGACTACCAGTAACATTCTCAGATCTAGAAAAATGATGGTAACATTCATACAGAAACACAAAAAATC